>NC_133620.1:183282928-183627928 GCF_048593235.1 Sminthopsis crassicaudata
ATTCAAATTCCTTATAGTTGTTTCCATGCTCTGGCCCCAACCAACTCTTCTTTTCTTATCTTCTGTTTCCCTTTAAATGCAATAAACTCAACCAACTGGCTTATTTGCTCTACTCCTAAACAGATCACATGTTTTGGGGTTGATATTTTGATTATATGAATGGCTTCTCTTCTCTTCTCTTGAAACTATTTATCCTTCAGTGCCCAGCTCAAATGCCATTTCCTTCTTGAAGACTTCCTTGATCTCTCCCTAATGATTTTGCTCTTTCATTCCCTTGATTTATTCATAACTCTCACGGCATTTATCATATTCAGCCTTATGTTGTAGTACTTGTCTAACTTGTTTGATGTGGCCCTTATTCATTAATTATAAGGTCTTTGAACACAGGGCTATCATATTCATCTCTATATCCCCAAAGTGTCTTTAACATAAGCAGATAAACACTTGTTGCTTGAACACAAGAATGAACCAGGAAACTAAATTGATTTTACAAAATCAGATCCATAAGGAATTTTCAGACTGTAGCTTTATCATGGAATAAAAAAGGCAGAACCAACTGATATAAATATATTAAGGCTCTATTGAACATCCTAAAGATCCAGATATATGATGCAAGGAAACAAAGCTTTGGGAACTTCTTACTAAAAGACTTCAGACATGAGAGAAATAAATTCCAGTAGTACAAAAGGGACAAGATCTTGAGGAGTAGCTTGATAGTCAAAAAATTTAAGATATCAAAGAGAGTTGGGAAAGAGAAGTAGATATAGCCATATTAGCATTATACTACATTGTAGCTAGTAATCATGTTAACCCTATTCTCACCAAAGATTTTCAGATTGTCTGCGTGGGGGAATTTTTCTATGGTGACACATACACCTTCTGATTACATAATGGAGTTAATAGCAAAATAGAATTGGTTTGTATAACCAACTTTGCTGGAAGACATTCACAGATTTACATATATACACATATACTTTTTATTTCATTGTTTTAGGAAATGAAAATGCCTTTTAATCAAAAATTAGAAACCACCTTTCCATAAAAGAAAAGCAGCACTAGTTTTAACCACCACAATGTAAAATTTTAGCTTCATATTCATAATGATCCTTCAGTGACAGACATTAAGAACTTTGAAAGATAATGTGTTAAGATGACTCATTCTGCTTTTATTTTATGTAGGAAATTTAGCATTGATAGAAATTTGATTATGAAATTATTTTGCTGCCATTCAATTTCTGCTACAGCTTTAGAGATATTTAGTCTTCAATTCCTCCCACCTAAAATATTTTGTATAACATAACTATCATTTCTTACCTCCAATATAAGCCTGGATTACAGTAGTATGGAAGAGATTTCAAGAAGCTTAGACAAAAAATGTTTTATATTCTAGATTGGATCAAAGTTAAAAAACATAAAAAGAACACACAATTTTTTAAATGACTTATTACATTCCATATGCAAATATTGAAGTAGATTTCTGAATTGAATAGGGCTAGAATAGGGCTTATTTTTTGGATAAGAAGCAGGCATTTCTAATAGTGACTTCTTTTATGCTTTTCTAATTTCATATCTCACTGGTTTATTGTTTTTTGTAGTGGACAGGGTGCTAGGCTGGAACTCAGCAAGGCCAGGCTTTGAATCTTGTGCTCCCAACATATTCGTTTGTGAACACGGGGTTGTCACATTATTTCTCTGAGCATCAGTTTTCTCATTTGCAAAACAGATCTGTAGTATCTACTCTCATAGGGCTGTGGTGAGGCTTAACTAAAAAAAATATAAGATGCTTTGAAAATCAAAGCATTATATTAAATGTCAGCTGTACTTATTTATATAAAAGTATATCACTAGCAAACTACCAAAGAGAGATAGTAAGAGTTAGAATCTCTTCTAGTTGTCCCCCAGAACAAATTATTGTATGGGATATAGTATTTCAGAAAGGATTTCTGGATACATATTATAAAGTTTAAGTCGGACATGGAGAGTTTCCAATAGCTATAAGCAGCTTCTGATTCATTGTACCAGCATTTTATATCTTCCACGTTTTGTGCAAATATCATCTTTGAAACATGTGAGAGAGAAGATGATGTAAGGAATATAAAAATCATAACAAAGAATATGCAAAAATTCTTCCTTGCCATTTGCTGGATCACTGTTCTTTTTTATTCCTTTTGATTTTCATAGGCTGAGAATTCCTTAAGTCTACCTGACTCTTCTCACCCCCATCTTGAAATCAGTTAAGTCACTTTGTGAATAGAATCCCAAAATCTACATGTGGATTACCTTTGCTTTCTGCTCATTTGCTTAGTGTTTTATCAGCTCAAATGGTTGTCCTTGTTCTCTCCTACCCCCTCACCCATCTGTTCACAATTGCATAAGTAAGCTATTCTGCCTTGTTTTCTTAGCACACAATTATTTGAACTAATAGAGTAAAAAAATTTTTTTGTTTTTAAAAATAATAATTTAGTGTCCAGTTTCTTAAATGTGGTTCAATACAGTTTAGGATAGCTTGTGTAAATGCAAAAAACAAAAGAGAAAAAAATTTGATTTAATTCTTTTATATACCTAAAATCTAAAATTGCTTTCATAAAGTGCAGTTGTATATTTTAATAGGGTTTTTTTTTTGTTGTTGTTATTATTTTTTAAAGCTTTTGGCTCTCTGCTGCTTTTAGAAAATGAGCAATTAACAAAATCTGGCAAAAATAAACATTGTAGAATGTTATTACAAAACTGATCACTCCTACATTCTTAATCAAAAGTCAGTAATAAATATTTTATTTTGTCTTGTAACTATTTCTAGCAAATATATAAATGGTTTTCATAATACTTTTAGAGTAATCAAGAAGAAACATGTCAGATATACATTTAAAGATGTGGCATTTTAATATAGCTTTGGAGAGGTCAACTATTAGAAGGCATTCTAAATTCTAACACAGAAAGTTCTGTTTTGTTTGGTGCTCAATTATTCCTTATACAAATGCTGATTCATTTTTTTGGTGGATATTTCTTGAATGGTCTTAGACTAGCCCTGGGATTTTACTGGTCTCGGTACAAACACAGCTTTGCACCTTCCCTTAAATTTTTAGTCTTAGAGGGTTGCCTTAGGCTATTGAAAAATTGACTTGATAAGGGTTGTACAGCTAGAATTGTGTCAGCAGCTTTCCACTCCTGCATGCAGTCTCTAGCTTGAACTGTGATCCTCTTCCTAAGATTTTGTTACAGAGAAGAAAATTTTAATATGTATTGGTAGAGGGAATTTCCTCCTCAGGGAGTTTCTTATGCCAATGAAATGTTTCCTTTCCCTATCCCCTATCCCTAGTTATTTAGATAATAATTTAAAAAAATTTTTTTTTTAATTGGAAAATAAAAGTTTCTAAAATATATTGGCCATAAGTAATAGCTAATGTTTTTTATATAAGGATTTTAAGATTTACAGATTACTTTATTATCCCATTTGAAAATGCATATATCTTTTAAAATTAATTAGTTACTTAAAATTAATAGTTAATCTGGGATACCACATTTCAAAAGCATAACCTTGGTATAGGGAAAAGAGCACTAAATGCAAAGTCAGAAGATACAGGTTCTGGTTCTGACTCTTCCATTGACTGGCTCTATGACCTGGAACCTCTCCCTTTACCTTCTGAGGCCTATATTCCTTTTCTGTAAATGAAGGTGAAGAGTCTAAGGCAGCTGTTTCAGCTTGAAATTATGAATCTGTATTACATTCTGCAAAATTATCCTGTTAAAAAAATTTATTTTTAAAGTGAGACGTATTGGTAGAAAGAATATAGTACTCATATTTTCTCTTTCTCAAAAAAGCTTTTAAAACTGTAATTGTGTTATGAACTTTTTATATGAAGGCACTTGTACAACTGTAAAGGAGTCTTATGTGAGACCTATGAAATGGGCACAAATAACTTTAATGGGAAGATTATCTACAGGATCTATGAAAGGGGAAGATCATCTCCTGGACCCATGAAAAGAAGAATAATCATGATGATTAATGGTGTCTATTTAAAGGTTATTTTTTTTTT
Organism: Sminthopsis crassicaudata; assembly: GCF_048593235.1. Lineage (NCBI taxonomy): Eukaryota > Metazoa > Chordata > Mammalia > Dasyuromorphia > Dasyuridae > Sminthopsis > Sminthopsis crassicaudata. Next base: position 183,286,963 of record NC_133620.1, read on the forward strand.
AAATTCCCATCAAAAAACTCCTTTAAGGAATTTCAATTCTGAATACCCTCTAACCTTATTTTTTGTCTGCATCTAGTTTGGAAATAGAGCAGTCTCAATATGTTTGAAAAATTATACTTTTCAGAATAGCAACTAAAACTAAGCTTCTAATGTTATAAAGTCATAGACTCCTTGTTGAGCTCATAATTTTTATATCAGTGTTGTCAAAAATGTATTGTTATATGTTATTTAAAACACATTAGTTGTTCTGGATACCTGATAGAAGAATTGGGAACTGGCACAGCCTTGTGTCCACTAAAATAAGGACAACTTTGGTTTCTTTTTAATATGTTGAATCTTATCTGTAATTGATTTTATCATAGTTTGGAACAGAAAGAGTTGTTTAGAAAGTGTGATCTATTTTTTAAAATTTATGTTTATATTTACAGATATTTTGTTTTGTTTTATTTATTTTTTATTTTTTCTGAGGCTGGGGTTAAGTGACTTGCCCAGGGTCACACTAGGAAGCTAGGAAGTGCTAAGTGTCTGAGATCAGATTTGAACTCGGGTCCTCCTGAATTCAAGGCTGGTGCTCTATATATTTACATATATTTTAAATAAATTTGTAAACAAACTCTTATTGGCATGTTTTGAACTAACTTACTACCCAACTCAGAGCTGGGGAATAAGAGGACTGTGTAGATGATAAGGAAGGTCATTCTTTGTAGAGTATAGTGTCACATACCCTGTTTTAAGGAATCAAACATGTGCTTTAAAATAAATGGAAATTTGCTTCCAAAAATTATACTTACTATGTGGTGTGAGAAAAGCAGACATAACAAGAAAGATACAATTTATTTTCACTTTGGTTAAAATAAGCTTTGTTCCAACCTCTTATTAATGGCTGGTGAAACTAGTCTGCTTTATTCATCTTATCCAAAAGATTCATGTCATTTTATTTTTTTTCCCATTGTTGTGCTTAGAGTGTTATTACACAGGAGAAGAAAATATAATATATAAGCTTTAATCAGATTAGTTTTAGAGCAAATAAAATAACACATTAGAGAAAAAAGAATTACTTAAAAATAGTTGTATTTATATTCCACAATTTGATCAAATACTGGTTCTTATAAACTTTCTACAGGATGTTTTTAAAACAAATTTTTCACATTTTGTCTTGACTATGTACTTACGGAATTTCAGGGAAATAGTTCTGTTTGTTTTTATAGCTTAACAAGTACTAAATGGATGGCAGGTAGTCACATGCAGTCCATATGGGATTCTAACATGACATTTAATGAATTTTCTGATGTTGACCATCCCTTTGATGCTGAAGGCAATGCATCTGTTGAAAGAAGTGATTGTAGATTTGGGTTACTGCTCTCTGTATCTTCCAGTTTTTCAGTATTGTCTTCCCAATTAATGTGGAATCTTGTGACCCTGGGATTAGATGCCAAAATATTCCTTTGAAGCTAGAAGTGAAGAAGGAAAAAGTAAATTTAGATGGTAAAGGCTAAATCACTTAGTACAGTGCAATTAAGCTCTTAATAATCAGATAGTTAAGTGGAGAAGAAAGTGAAGCACTGGCCTTAAACTCCAGAGGACCCCAAGTTCAAATTCTACTCAGACAGTCCTGGGCAAGTCATTCAGCCTCTGTCTCAGTTTCCTCATCTATAAATTAGGGATGATCATGATGATGACAATAATTACTTTCAGAGCTATGAGGATATCAAGTGAGATAATATAGGTACACCTTACATAAGGTTCATAGATAGTATGTATGTAAACTATAAAGCACTTTTTATTATGGTTATAAATTTGATATTTGTTCAGGATACGTTGTAAGACATTGTAGATTTTAAAGATAAGGGGCCATGGCAAAGAAATAAAAGTAAACAGTTAAAAAGAATAGCTTTTAGTAATGAATTCAGCAATTTATAGGAGTAAGTGGAAGGGAAAGTAACTTAAAAAACTTGGGGGAGAGGGCATGGGAGAGCACAAGTGGTTTCAGATAATGAAGTTCATAAGGCCATTTTGTTTTACCTGTTCCATAGGTGAAATAGCTGTTTGAGAACTAGTATAGCTTCAAAGAAAACTCAGTTAAATGATCATCTGATAATGATAAAAATAAATATAAACCAAGGGAAGATTTCTCTTTTTAAAAGTTTTATCTAACCCCAAAGTAATGTTCTAGTACTTTTTAGAAATAGGATTAAGTATAGTTACTTTTTTCTGTAGTCTATCCATTAAGAATCCATTAAGTTCATTAATTAAGTTCTTACTACCTGTAAAGTTCAAGAGTGATTTCATTTCACCATTCATTCAACTCTCTAAAAGGTCAATTACAATACTTCACTTTCAAGCTTCCTTAGATATTAATGTTGTCATGTTCAAACTATTTCCTTTCTTAAATTCAGAATTAGTAGACAATAAAGGTAGCAATGATCTCTGCCTTGTCTTTTTAAAATGCTTAAAATTCATGTACAAGAATTATAGAGAGCAGATAAATTTTCAAAATGTTCTTCCTAGTTTGGAATTTCATGCTGTTAATTATGGAAAACATGTACATTAGAGCTAGAATTATATCAACAACTTCCATGTTGTTCTACCATCTGTCTCTCCCATTAGCGGTCTCTCAGCCATTAAGTAATAGAATATTTTTTGGGGGGAGGGAGGAGAGAAACTTGTACATTTTTTTCTATATTTTGTAAAAGGAAAAGAAAGTTATACAAACTTTAACCTATAGACCATGGAAGTATGAAACACACTGACAACTCTTCTGCAACTTGGAGACTGTAAAAGTCGGCTGGGATAAAGATGAAGATAAAGACTTGTTCATACAAGACACAAAACTTGAACCCTAGTCTTTTTTTAATGATTAGAAGGCATTTTATCCACACTATTGCATGCTGTCTTTCATGAATAATATATAACTAAATAAATTAAATTTCGTTAAATCCCACTCATTTCTTTTTAAAAAAAAAAAGGGGGGGGGTCCACTTGATAGGTGGGCTTTCTTTATCTTATACTTCTGGGAACCAGGCCTAATTAAACTAAATTTCATTAAATTCCAGCCATCTCCTAATGATGATAATTCTTATCTCCTTCCTTGTTCCCTCTGTTCTGGTTTTATCTTACTCAGAACCAAGCCTTTATGCCCATTCCAGGCAGGTTCTCTCTAAAACATGTAACATATCACTATCCACCTGCTTTTTAGATCCTCATTGTCTTCCCTCATTAGAATCTAAGATCCTTGTGGGACTCTTATGTGCCTGTATGTGTCTCAAATGCTTGACATAGTGCCTGGCCCATAGTTCAATGCTTAATTTGTCTATCTAATGTAAGTAACTGTACTAATGTGAGAAAGAAAAACATTGCTTTATTCAGATGGATGAATTCCATTGCTATGTATTTCCTATGGATTAGTTTGGCATAGTTTGCTCATATAGTCATCCTCACTTTATTTATACTCACTGAAAATATTACCAGTTAAACTCAATACAGTTTACTTCATAATATTCCATCAGAGTAAATTAAGGAAAGCACAGAAGAAGAGTGTCCAAGGTCTGCCATTAACTATCCTGTGTGACATTAGCTAAGTTAAACACACTGAATTTTCTTCATTCTTAAAATGAGGACAATTGGGCTAGATCTAGATAGGCCAATTTTTTGAAAAGCCGATACAATTTTCATTTATACAATCATTTTGTCCTTTCACATGGAGGGGAAACATAAAATTTTCTTACCTATGTAATAAAGAAAAGCAAATAAAAATTAAGAATGATTAATAGTTAGGATTAAAGTAAAATTTCTTTTAAAAAGAGGCAAAAGACATTAAACAAATTTGTTTCAATCAGACTCAAGACCCAACATTCCTTATCTTGGTCTTTAATTCCTCATTCTTTTACACATACAAAAATGAGAAGAATCCTTAGTTCTAACAAAAAAAAAAAAAAAAACCAACCAATCAAACAAACAACAAAAAATAGCCATCCCTCACAAAGGAAGACTTTATTAAATTCTGAATTTTAGGTCTTTGCTCTATCTTCCCTTTATAGTTAGTTTTAATAGGGGATTGCATTATATTTTAAACTTTATTTAGGTTGGTAATTTTACTAAATGCACTGTTTATTCAAGTTACAATATGAGCAAAAACTTTGATAATTAAGATTTTTAGCATGACTAAAACAATGGAGTTCTAATGCATAGTTTCAGATTGTGACAAGCAAACCTACAATTATAGGTGTTAAGGTTAGGTTAAATACGATGTCAGTTGAGACAGAATTCTTTTCAAATCTACAAGGGGCTTCAGAACAGAGATCTGCTTGATGATTTCTCTTTGTCCCCAGCAATATAGTCACAAAGCTCTAAGCCAGAAGCAGAAATGAGCAGTTGCAGGAGCCAGAAAAAACTAAATGGAGCTATAAAAAGGGTGGATCAAAGTCATTTCATCCCCATCTCCATTTGTGGTCTCTGATATTGGGAAGTACTTATCTCAAAAGTATGGGTACCTCCCATGTCTTCCCATTCCACATGATCTTGTGTCCTTTCAAAGGCCTTCCTGTTGTATAGCTCTCAACTGTCATCGGATGACACAATCATTAATTTCCTTTTATTTTACATATGAGGAAACCAAGACCCAAGAGGCTGTGACATGCTCAAAACACACAATAATCATATATGTGTTATTTGGACCCAGATTCTAACACCAGAGACAGTATTCCTTCCATCGCATCACACTCTTGTCCATCTATGGGTTTTTCCTCCCCTAAATCCATGCATGTTATTTCCTATAAATGCATTACTGGTAAAACATTGCAGATTATACATCATAATTCTCTCTTCATTGCTCTTTGTTTCACCTAAAATTTTGATTTTTCTAAATCCAAGGTATAGTTAGCCCTTAGAACTTTGATATTAGACCATTTAGTCCAGTCCCTTCATTGAAAGGTGAGAATCCCGGGGCTTAGAAATTCATATGCCCAAAGTCCCACAGATATTAAGTAGAAGAGTTCAAATTTGAACCCAGGTTTCCAAATTCAAATCTAGTGATCATTACAACAAAACTGTTACAAGGTGACCTAGTGTAGTAGTGAATGTATAAAATGCTCCACAACTCCCAAATGTAATCCCAAAACAAAAAACTGGGGAAAAAATTCATATATTCTATAAGGTCTCTCATGCTCTAAAAATTACTTGCTATTAGGAGCTCTGGAATATTAAATCATGGCTCTTAAATTTTTCTTCTATGATTTAAACTACTGATTTTCATCCCTGGATGAAATAAGAAACCAAATTACATTGTTTGGAGTGTGTAAAAACAAAACAGGAAAATCACTAGGAAAAAAAAAAAAATGGTTTAGTGTGTTTATATAATGCACTGAATTTGATTGCTCATCTAAAGAAGGGAGCACATCCATGTATACGCATGAGTTTTGAAGGGGGTAGAGTCATAGAACCTCAAACAAAAATCAATTATCTCAGGATTCTTTATTATGAAAAACATTAACCAACTATCCCCCTGGGTACATGGTACTATCAAGTCAGTTTAAACTAACAACCTCACCTTTTTCAGGTAAATATTATTGCTAGCAGGCAAACAATACTATGAGTATAGGGAAAGGTTATTAAAAGCTTTGAAATGAAAATGCTGGATAGGTAAATGCCCTCCTAAAGGCCACAGGTCTAATTTAGTTAGCTGAGCCAAAAGAGGTATAGTCACCTTTGTTTTAGGATCTCAAAAGCATATTCAAACATTAATTACCAAAGCTTCACAAGGAAAAACAATAATTACAGTCATTATGAATTATGCAGTTAGATTTCAATTATGAACTAGCACTAAAACTTCAGAATCTGACTCATAACCATTTCTTACTTAGTTCTCCACTTATTTCAAAAGCCACACACATAATGTAATATAAATTGCTGCTTTCCAGAAGTCAGTTTTTGTCATCTTTGAATTATGTAGTAAAAGTAAATTAATTAAAAGATAAGCTTGAAATGTTACTTACCTTAGAAAAGTCTGGTTTTACTGGTGGATTTTCCCTTAATTCTGTCTCCGTATATTCATTATTTACATAGTAGCCAACTCTAATAAATTCTTGACCTCGATAGGTACATGTAATTAGCACAACTGTTACACCTACTGCATCTGCATCTGGAATAAGTCCTGGATTTGGTGCATCGGCCTAGAATGATTAAAAAAGAAGGTGGGGAAGAAAGGTTAACTGCAGGCAAGATGAGGATTTTAGTTACCTCAAGCACCATCAGATGAAGACAGAGCAGTAAGATCTAGAAAATATTTGCAATCGTGCTGTGAAGGCAAATGTTTATTTTTGAAACACATAGCTAGAAGGAGTTCATGTGCCTCCTGTGGTGCACCTCTGGTACTCATGGATCCTTGAAGGCATTTGTGTATCTAGGTAAAGTTGTCATTCTTCCTCCATTTTTAGTGTTTTAAATGTTATTTGGTAACATCCAAAGGATTTATGTTACATTAGCTAAATGAACAATTAAAAATAAAAGTTACCAAAATCATTGATTTGATTATTCAGAAACACACATTGATTGTCTGTCTGTGTATCATTTATCCCACCAATTTCCTCTATCACCCAGCATCCTCTCTTTCAACTCCCACTGCCTGAAATCCTTTTACTGGCCTAGATAGAAAACTGAAAGCAACTAAACAGACTAATATCTCAGGATCATCTTTAAAAAGGACTAACACATTAATTTCTAAAACACATCATGCATCTACTGTTGTGCCCAGCTTGACTATATGTAAGTACACATATAAGAACTATATATAAGAATACAAAGCAAGATGTAATCCAAATGCCAAACTGATAAACTCACTCACAAAAATTCAGTATAAAAGAAGATTAATTTGGGACTAGTTAAGGAATGTTTCACAAACAGCTAAGTGAGTTGGATAGATAAAGCTGGAACAAAACATGTGAAGACCATGTGGGGGGGGGGGTTGGGAGAGAAGGTCCAGATGGGGAAAGTACAGCATATGTGGAGATGACATGGAGACTAGTGTCTAAGTATACTGTACCCTAGACAATGGGAAATAGAGTTGAATGGGTTTGGTGGGGTCGGTTTATTTAGAAGATCTAGAACACCACACAAAGAAATCTGAATTTGATCTTCTGTGTTACTGAGGAATATACAGCTTAGTAAATAGCAGGGAAACAGGGTCATAGAGAAGCATCTTATGGTCACAACAATTACTGCAACCCAGTATATATATATATATAGTTATGTCTCTGTTGGGTATTTCCAATTTGATCATCAGTAACAAACATTTTTCAAGTGACTATGTTTAAGAACATAGTGTGCTAAAAATACAGTTATCAATACATTCCCCTTACTCTCAAGAAGCTTATATTGTAGGAGTGGAGCTCTACTGAGTTTCTACTAAATGAGTCTGGGTTGAATCTGAATACTAGAACCTACACTTCTTAGAGAATATATAGTTCAGAGGTCCTTAACCTTTTTTAATGTCATAGACCCATCTGACAGTCTGAGGAAACCCAGGGACTCATTTTCCCCCAAAAATGTTTTTAAATGCATAAAGCTTGTTTTTCAAAGCAAGTTCGCAGAACCCAAGTTAAGCAACCTTAATCTAGTTCAATTCTTCTTCTCAACTCTTTTTTTTTTTTTTTCCTGGTAAAGAAGATTAAGAAACCAAGACCTAAAGAGAAAAGTAGTTTAGCTCCATTCACTCTAGAAGTTCTCCAGTTTTCCCATGTCTCTCTCCATCTTCCATTCCTATTAATAATATGCAGGCTGGTGCTCCTTTACAGGTGGAACTTGCTTCTCTGATTTACTCCTGGTATTTAACTCCCTAGCAGAAACGGGACAAGTATTTACATAGTTTATGTATATTCCACAAGTTTTCTGAAAAGATATTTTGAAGCAGGATTGGGAAGGGGAGGTTGGTCTCCTTTTGACCTGGAAGTTCAACTACTCAAGTAGTCTGACTTGGGGAAATTTTTGGAGATTGCCCACTTGGTTGGGAGTAGGGACAGTAAAGGAAGACAGCCTGTTGTGAACAGGGAAGTCACTTCCCTCTCCATCTTTTGTTTTCCATGACCAAGTTGATTCTGGACATTCCTACAGAATGCATTTGGACATTTAGATTGGATATGGCTGGCTGGAAGAGCTGTAGTATTCCCTTTGGATAGTCAGAATGAAGCATGTCTATGTATGGTTTATTTAGGAGTCTTAAGACATTTTACTCCAGCTACCTCTGGCCAGTTGTTTGATCTTCTTGCCAACCACTTTAAATGAGAGACTCTTCAATCTGGAAGGGGTCTTAGAAATCATTTAAAACAATCCCTTCATTTTAAAGGGAAAGACTAAAACCCAGAGAGAAGTAACCTGGTCAGGGTCATTTCATAATCATGGCAAATCAGGATTAGGACCCAGGTCTCCTTACTCTAAGTCTAGAGCTCTTTCCGCAGTGCTCAGTTGTCTCATATCTGTTCACTTCTCACACTATTGACATGCCATTAAGAAAAATGCCTTAAGTATATGCTAGCAAACCAAGAAGTGATAGAAAATCAAAGTACTCCTGAAGCTGAACACTGCTGGGAAAACTCTTACTTTACCCTATCATTAAAACACCTAAAGTATTATATTTTGAGTTTGTTAAATGCACAAATTTAAAACATGATCTAATTATCTGTTCTTTTTACCTCCACATTCTAAAAATCTAAGTTTTCGGATATATTTGTCATCCCTGAAGCACTCAAGTCATAACTTGAGGGTGTTTTTAATTGCACAGTGTTTCCCAAAACTCCTAGTGCCATTTTACTTTTGTAGCAATAGTGGACAGAAAACCATCCCTTAAGCCAGAAACACCTGGATTCAAAACCTGCCTTTGACACAAATTGACAAGTAACAAGTTACCTAACCTCTCAGGTCCCTAGTGAACTCTCCAGTCAAGAAGCATTTATCAAATGCTTATTACATGCCACAGACTATGCTAAGACTATTCATTGCCAAGAAGGTGCCAATAAACATGTAGTTTCTCACCTAGGATTTTGCTCTATCAGTGAACTCATAGGCCTAATTCTTTTCTCTATTCTAAAATACAAAAGAAAGGTTTCAGTTTTGTTGAACTCACAAAGCAAAAATCATCAACAATTATTTATACATCCTTACATTAAATACATGATTGCATAGTCTAACAAACTATTACTTTAAAATAAAATAGAAAAAGCAATAGGCAGTTTCCTATTTTAGCATGGATCAGAGGCAGTCTTTGCCACATCATGAATCCTCTATAGACTATGTGGCTCACTTCATGGATCAGAGCTAATTCTACTTCTTGACACATAAAAACTTAAGGGAGGGATCTGCAAAACTGAAAAGGAAAGAAAATAGCTTTTCAGGTATTTAAAGATTCTATCAAAGTAAGTTCCAACTGCCCATGCAGTCTTAGGGAAATCTTTAAATCACAAGAAATAGGACAAATACTTCCCCCTTTAATGGTATCACCTTTTCCTATTCAAATATTTGTTGAGGTTTTCATAACTTTCTCAGCTGCCCTTTCACAACACCATCTACTATTTATTATAATGCCATCCATCTGTGAAGGAATGAGAGGGGTGAGCTAAATATAAGGGGAAGACTAGTAAAAGGATGGTGAAGAAAAAAAAATCTTCATATTCTAAATTGAAGATTCAAAATATAAATTTTGCAATTTGTTAAGAGACATCAAGATCCAAAATCAAGCTAAAAATCTCTTATTTGGTTTTACTTTGAGAATTTCACACTACTATTCCCCTCTACTGGTTGGGATAATTGAGAGCTGACTGAATTGTTCTGCCTGGTTAAACTGTCATAGGTCAAAGCAAGCATTTATGCAAAGGAAGTGCTAAGTCAGAGGGTGTGACTTATTTTTGAATAGGCATACAGAAGAACTCTCAACTCACCATATGTGGCTTTTTTTTCCCTGCCTCTGCTCAATGTTGGAAAATAATTGAAGGTGTTAACCACTCAAAAACATGGTCCTACATCAGTTAAGAGGGAAGACTGGTTGATGCCAGGAAGTGATTATCAGGGGCCAATATGTGGTATTCTTAGCTCATAAAAATTAATACTAGTAAAGTGATTATTCTAGTGCTGATAGAATTGGGGATGATTAAGTAGAACAATGAGATGTGCTCCTCAAAATATTATTTGTTTGATGTACAATCTCACACCTCTAACTTCTACTTTCCACAGCCCAACAAGACCTATATACTTTGCTACATACCTTATTTTAAAATTTAAAAAACTTTGTCAAGGTCCACCATATATATATAGTCCTTGCCATTCCTAATAAGACTTAATGTATGTTAATGATGCTCAAAGTAAGGTCAGCAGAAAGTTAGTGGTGGTCCATAAGCATCATCTAAGGATTCATTCCATAAACTGTTCTAACCTTTTGTCATATTCAAGTTGATAATATAACAATGTGCATATTTTTGTTTCTGGCATAAATCAATCACACTTATTAAGAATATTCTTCATTGGTGCCTTTTTAACTGACACAAAGGTTCTGTAATACAATAGGAGGGTAACTTCTAAAAACATTCCTCCATGATAAAAGTCAGGTATTTTGTAGTCTCAGGCAAAAGCAGACATAGCCTGTTTGCCTCAGTTTCCCCATCTATAAAATGGGAATAATAGAATCTATCTTGCAAATGAGATAACAATTCTAAAGCACTTAGCAAAGTGCTTGGCACATAGTAAGTGCTATAAAAATGTTAGCTATTATGTTTAGTTATTATTTATGGAAGTATTGTGTTAAAAGTGAAAGATTTTACAAATACAAAATAGACTTTCCAGTAACTTATTGGTACAAACATTTAACAGTAATCTTACCTGAAATACAAACATATGCCTTCCTGCAGGAACAGGGCCCACTAAAACAGAGTCTAAAACTTGGTCGTATTCTTCACTTTCTGCTGAACCCACATAGATAATTTTCCATTCCAAGTCTAGAGTTAAAGACCAATACACATTATTTTACACTCAAGATTACAACACTGATTAATTCCAATACCCCCTTTAATATCCACTGGTTTATATCTGTTGTCCCTAAATCCACCTCACCATAGCAGAAGATCCAAAAAGGATTCTTAGTTTCCTGGGGAACCTAATCCTCTCCATCCCCTGTTCCTCCTGAAAAATTTCTCACTTAAGAGAGTCAATCCTTAAGACAAAGAGTAAAAAAAGAAAGGGGGAAAATGGCAATTCAGCAAACAAACATCAACCAACTTTTATATTTTCCATACCAATAATTTGGAAGCTGTCCACTTCAGCTCTAATAAACTATCTTTGCCTTTATTCATTCACTCAACAAACATTAATTGCCTACTGTGCACACTGAAAAGATAAAGACTTTTTAAAATGACTTCTGCCTGCTCCAGAGAAGCTTACTAGAAACTCTACCAAGGAACCATTTACCTCAACCAACCTATTGGTACAATTAATGTTTTCTTTTTAACACTCTATAGGTAAAATTGATCCTTTGTGTCAAAATAAATCCTAAGAAATGAGGCATGTTGTGTGGGTGGAGCTCAATGGGACATGCTTATTTGGGGTAACCAACCCCACTGGCATTGTCTCTACTACTTGTTGAGCCAATGTCTCTTCTTCTCAACTACACTGAAATATTCTTGAGGGATTGATTAATTTAACAAACATTTATTAAGTATTCAAGGCACACTGCTATATACACAAACATTTATTGATGATGATTCATATTAATAGCAGGGATCTAGTTGGTTGAACAGCTCTTTTTCCTTTGACATGTTTTAGAAAACTCCATTCTTTTTTGTGTAATGAAATTTCCTTATTTTAATACAGTCAGTTTTCTATTTCTTTTTTCTCAGATAAGCACATGATACATCCACATAAGTATTCTTGTAATAATGAAGATTTTTTTTAAAATTTTAAGCATGTGTATAAAAATAACAATACACAAAGGGCTAGTAGCACTAACAGTTTCAGAGTAAATTTATATTATCTTAGCTCAAATAAATTTTTGTGGCTGTCCACCTGTATTATTAGGTAGCATAATAACTACTGCATCCAAATGGGGGCAATGAACCACAAGAGAACATAGGTTCAGTATAGGAGAAAGGAATATAGTAGAACTAAGAACATATCTCTTCTCCTTGGTTTTGTGTAGAACTGAAGAAAACCTCAATTATTATATGGAATATTCATTAATTGGGGGATTGTGTTGTATATGAATTTATATGCCTGTTTAGATATTTGCTGTTTCTGTTGAGTTAAACAAGGAATATATTTGAATTTATGAATAGCTTCTTAAATAATTTATCTTTAAGAAAAATCATTTATTTCACTTTACCTCTGTATTCTGAATAGTGATTATTGCTTTGGAGGATTTTATTTTCATTATCTGTATTTGTTTTAAAAAGTTTTCAATCAGATGGTGTTGTTTTTATTTGTAGAAAATATTTCCCAATTGGTTTTGAGAACCATGTCAATATGGTGACAACTTAGAACACAAAAATTCACGAGGGAAGATTTTTTGGGTCCAAAGTCTACTAACTACTGCCATGCTCCCTTTCCTTACTTCTTGAGTTACTCCCTTTACTACCACTCTTTTATTTGATCAGAATATTCAAAAGGTTTGTCTAGGCCACTGTTCTAGGGCAGTATCCTATCATGCCCAAAAAACCTGTCTACCTATATATAATATTAGGTGTTGCATCCAAATGCAGAAGACCTAGAGGTAGGGTTGGAGTTAGAGGACTCAGTTCAAATCTTAATCTTTGTATGATCTTGCCCAAGTCATTTAGCTTCTTTAGGCTTCAATTTTCTCATCTAGAAAATGTAGGGCTTAGATTGGATGGTGTCTAAGGTCCTTTCAGCTATAAATCCTATGATTGTAGGAATACGTGTTTAAAATATAGCTATTTTTTTTTAACAGGCATTTGTTAAAACATTCACTTTGTGCCAGATACCGTATTTGACAGATGCTCTCTTTTGATCCTCACAAGAGAGATAGGAGTGTTTATGGTCCCCATTTGTGATTTGCTCAGTGTCACATGTGTCTGAGGCCACATTAGAATTCAGATTTTCTTGACTCCAGGCCCATCAACCTATCTATCTCTGATCCACTCTAACAGCATCCTATAACAGCTGACAATTATAACTTACTTTAAAAGAAAAACTTTAAAAAACAACAATAAAATTTTTTGAGGTTGTTAAGCACAGAATGAAAAGTGAATCAGATTGTACTAGCTCCAATGTGATACATTATTAAAAGTTCCTGTTGAATACACTCAGTTCTTTTAATCCACCTGGCCTTAGGTGAAACACTCAAGTGCACCACTTTTTCAAAAAACTCCTTGGCACCTTGGAGGTAGGAAGTAGTTGGTGGTTATGACTCAGTTCAAATGTTATTCAGGGAAATGATACATCTTAAGTGATAGTTGGTATATCTTTTGACACTCAACTCTGCAAATCCCAATACTATAACTGATTTGTGAATGGATGTCAATTAATAGTTAAAATGTAGCTTTGCCTCTGTCATAGTGCAGCACTTTCACTATTCAATTCAAGACCATGGACCAAAAGAGGTTCTTCACCCTGTCCTGAGCTCCTTTATTAATAGCTTTGAGACCTAAAATAGGAAGCACTCCCCAAAATAATATATTTATGATTTGGGAAACTTATAGTGAATTAATAAGTAACACTTATTTCCCCTACTTTTGTTTAATCTATTTATTTAATGCTGAAGGTGACTAAGAGGCTACAGCTGTCCAAAATGAACAAGGTGCTTTCAAATAATGAGAAAATAGAAACATAATCCTGATTTTGCTATTATTTAGCTTTATTTTATTTTACCTGTGTTAACTTTTAAAACGTGGGTCCATTTCTTGACCCAAGTTCAAACAGCTGTGCACAAAGATTAAAACTAGTTTAAAAACACCAGGAAATGGCAATTAATAATCAAGAAAAAAAGGTACTTTTATGATATTTATTTTGATAGATGTCCATATGAGAAATTCAAAATAATTCCCAACTAAAATTTAGCACCTACAATATGGTAGCATCAGGGACAAATTTTACACTTTGTAAACTGAAGATTTCATGAAATTCAAGAGAACTTAAAAAAAAAAAAAAAAGAAAACCTGAGGTAAAATTTATTCTATCTGAAATTCATTTATTCTGTATGCCATACAGATATTTTCAACTACGAAATGTTCATCTTTCAAAAATAAAATGTTTAAGTCCTTAAAATATAAGTCTACTACCATGACCTTGAACAAGTCACTTAACCCCTCTGGGTTCAGCTTCCTGATTTGTAAATCGAGGACACTGAATTAAATGAAAACTTTTAGGGATCCCTTCGGCCTCTAAATTCTAAGATCTTATTCTCCTTTCTCTTAATGTGTCTAAGTACAATTTTCATTTTTCATTTGTTGAGAGGGGCTTACCTTAATAGCATGTTAAACAAGTCCCTGAGCTTACTGGCACCCCAGATACCAACTGTGAAAGCTCTACCACTTTTAACTGGGTTCTGAACAGCTCTTCCAAGCCCAAACATTAAGGTCCTACATTTAACATATTTTATTCATTTATGTCAGTTGTGTTCATTTTTTTACCCTCTGAAACATACAAGAAAATGTTTTCTCCTAAAGCTATTTTTATTTTTTTTTAAATTTCCAAAGTTAGAAGTAATAATAGTTAGCCTTGATAGCGCTTCAAAGAACTTTTCATTAGCATCCTGCGGCCCCTCTAGTCCCTGGACATTCTCCTTGTAGCCAAGGCTGCTTGGGAGTGATTCCCTCTAGAGTCTCCCAGATTATTCGCAGTTGTCAGAGTCCCTGGGGAAGCAGCTTGGCACCCTGCCCTCTCCCGGGGTGGGTAGGGGCGGGGGGCGGGTGTAAGAGCTCCGAGAGGAGTGTGTGGATGCCTGCGTCTGTGCCCGCCTCCCCACTAGATTCAGGAAGCCGGAGGAGGGCTGAACAGCTTGCCCCGGCTTTTCCTGCCGGTTTAATTAGGCTAGGAGGAACAAGGGTCTCGGGGAATAAAGTAGTGCAACTTTAAAAGGAGTTCTGGCCTTTCCAAGTGGGAGTCGGGGAGGTGGGCAGGTGTTAGGAGTTACAGGCACTTAAAGCAACCGGGGGTTACAAGCGGTGGAGCTAGCGACGCCAGGGGCTCGGAGCTCAATTTCCACTCTTTGGGTAAAAGATGGCTCCGTTTCCGAACTCTCCGGCGAGCACAGACACGCGCACACACCAGATTCGGCTCTTTTTAAAAAAATCTCATCTCCACTACCTCCCCCCATCCCCAGGTCCCAGGCCATGCAAATAGGAGGCTCGTACCCTCTCCCGCCGCTGGCTTCTCCGCATGGGTCCCTCGGCCGAGCCGACTCCTGGTCTCGGAGCAGCCGAGGGGTGCAGAGGCTCCCGGCGGTGGCCGCGGGGCTCCTCGCTCCTCCCGTTAACCCTTCTCCCACACCCAGACAAAGCTGACAACATGGCTACCACCACTCAAACAAGTTACTTGCAACTTCAGCCCGGCTTTGCAAAAAGGCAGCGCCGGGGATCTGGGGCGGCTTCTTCTCCCTCCTACTCGGTCTCCCCGCCGGGGTGAAGGGCACAATAGCAAAACGCACCCGCTTCAAGTTTCCCTCCAGCGGCAGCAGGGGCAGAAGCAGCAGCCGCGCGCCCTGGCCAAAGCCCCGCCGGCCCCTCCGGAGCTGCAGGTCTGCAGCAGCGGGAACGGCAGCCCCTCCTCCTCCTCCTCGCTTCCCTCCCTCTCTCCCTCAGATGCAGCGGGGAATAAAACTGGGAGAGAGTGGAGGGGGAGAAGAAAAATCCACCAGGCCTTGGGAAAGTTTTCGCGTAGAAAAACCTGCCCCCGAGCGCCCTGGGCTGGAGCCCCCCTGGCGGGATCCGATCTACTCACCTTCCGACAGATCCTCTATGCACTCAAACGTGATTTCGAACTGAAACGGGTTGTAGAAAGGAGAAGGGTTGTCCAGCACTACCACATTGTTCACCTGAACCTTTGCCATATTTTGAGAGAGAGGGAGAGAAACCCCACACAAACAATAGGAATGGGGTGTTCTTGCAGCACAACCAAGTCCAACGTGTTCGGGCTGGGCGAAGCCCCCGCTCCAGCACCGGCCCCGGGCCAACGGCGGGCGCGGCGACTTGGGAAACTTTTTGTTGTCTCTCCCTCCTCCTCCTCGTCGTCGTCGTCGCCTTCTTTTTTTATTTACACCGGGAAACAACTCCACAGTGTTTTTGCAGCTTTCCTATTTCACTCAACTACAGCCCATTCTGCTCGGTTAACTAGCAGCGTGGGCCCCGATTGGCTGCACGCTGAGCTCTGACCCTCCTCCTCCTCCAGCTCCTGCTCCGGGAGAGAGCAAGATGGGC
The DNA here is from genome assembly GCF_048593235.1 of Sminthopsis crassicaudata. Taxonomy (NCBI): domain Eukaryota; kingdom Metazoa; phylum Chordata; class Mammalia; order Dasyuromorphia; family Dasyuridae; genus Sminthopsis; species Sminthopsis crassicaudata. The sequence continues at coordinate 183,303,366 of NC_133620.1, forward strand.
TCCCTTCCCCTGAATGGGCTCGGAAAGGTTCGCGGCTGCTCCACCTGCTGGCGTAGACGAGGACAAAGGCGGAGAACAAAGTGAGCCGGGTGACAGCCTGGGAGGAACGCCGGGGAGGGCTCCTCCGGAGCCGAGCGGGGCAGAGCGGAGCGGGCGGGCGAGCGGGAGAGAGCCGAGGAGAATCGGGAAGCCCCGCCCACGGGATTGTTTCCACGCTGTTCTCACGTAGGGTGTGTCAACCAGTAGTTACCGGGGATCTGGGAGGGGAGGGGATATAGGAGGAGAAGGGGGAGGGCAGGGGAGGGCGAGGAGGGAAAAGGGAAATCCGAGGGGGAGAGGAAGAACCGGGGAAAGGAGGAGAGGGAAAGCAGGACAGAGAGCGGGAAGGGAGGAGAGGAAGCGGGGAGGGGAGGAAAGCAAAGAATGTTGACTTTCTTAATTTTGTTTTATGTTTAAAACTTATCAGTGCTGTTTCATCTCAGATTTAAGGTTTATTCTGAACTCAGCGGATCAATGTATCCATAAACATTACAGAGGTGGTTATCTTAGTATATATGAGCCATACTCAAGAGAAGAGGTTCCTTGTGAGAGCACGTGAGACTTTAGCAAACAAGATGCCTTCCCAACATGAACACCCCCCCTCCACATGGGCCAAGGTCTACGGATCCAGGACTTCCTACTTTTTTCATTTCATGGACTCCATTGGCAGTCTGGTAAAGCCTATGGACTACTTTGCAGAAACATGTTTTAAATGTCTAAAATAAAATACATACATGACAGAAGAATCCAAGTATTTTGAAATACAAAAAAAAAAAAAAAATCCAGATTCACAGACCCCAAGTTAAGAATCCTCTTCAAGTTTTTCCAGTTCTAGAAAGCCTTTCCTAAACTGAAAATTAGAGAGATAACGAGATTCACTGAAGTGCTTTGTTCATAGAGTAGGGGGAAAATAGTAAAAATTAGAAGGTGGGAAAAGAGGAACATAGGAGAGAAAAAAAGAAGGGGCAGTTTGGAGAGATGAGAAAAGCAAAATGGACAGCATTGTCAGACTTTAGAAATCATTCAAAATGTAAGATCCAAATTACTAGTAATTTCAGGCATTTTTAAGCACTCAAACATAGTCAAAGGTACCTCTGCATGCTCAAAGCCAACCCAATGAGGGGAAATGTTGATTCATTTATAGCCCTTTGCTGCTAATATGGGCTTAGGAAAGAAGGTGCTCATAATATATTTTGTGAGTTTTTACAACTTTTAATTTATTAGCAGTTACTGATATAAAATGTAACAAAATGTGAAAATTAGGTTTAGTTTATTTCATTCATAAAACACCTATTTTAAAAATAATTCCTGACACAAATTATCCAGCTCTTATTCAGTTTAAAGTAAGATAATCTCATGCATATTCTACTGGAAGCACTGTGGAAAATATTTTAGGTTTAAAGTTATAAGACCCTGGGTTCTAGTGCTGATGCTGGAAGGACCCTGGATACTTAACCTCTCAACAATGCTAAAATTATAAGTTTGCTATGAAGATGCCAAACTAAAAGTCCCCCCCCCCACACATCTGAATGCTCTGTATCAAGAAAATCATAGGTTTTATTCTATATTCTCCATGAAATTAATGCATTAAAAAAAAAAGCATAGACCTTAGAAACCATCTTGTGAAACTGTAAGGAAACGAATGATACAAGAGCTGTTGAGACTTGCCCATGGTCACATAAGTGTCAAGTAACAAAGTCAAGATTCAAAGTTGGCTCCTTTGTCTCCAAATTTATACTTTCATACAAAGTTTTCCACAGTAAGAAACTAGGCCATTCCTAAAACCCATTCTAGCTTTGAAATCCTAGGGTATTTTCTTTGCAAAACTGCTATTTGAATTTAAATAGTTAATGTTCTTCATATTCACAAAGAATGATTTTGATAATTTTTGCATGATTTTTTAGTTCAAAAGATCTGTCCTTTCATCTATATTTTTGCTTATCTCAGTCCTCACAGCCTAGAAAGCAAGTTAGGTTAGGTTCCATTGGGTGTTTAGTAAAGTTTGTGTCTCTTACAAAGGAATTTAACAGCCATATATAGAAATTGACCAAAATGGTTTCCTCATGGTGTATGTGACTCAGAGTAATAAAACCAAATGGTTAGTGGTAGCTATATCCAGATGACAAACCCTTGTCATCCTTTGTGTTGACAAGCAGACTGATGAGAAACACTAAGACAAATGTAGAAGCTGCCCTCTATTCAGAAAGATACCCTGGATATTTACTAAACTAAAATGTCCCTTTGCAAACAATTTTTTTCTTATTGTAAATATCTTAAGAATAGTAAACAATATTGTTAAAATATTGCAGTGACTCTAAGGGAAATTCTGAGGTCATAGGATTTTATGCTTAGAACTGGAAGAAATCTTAGAGATCATTTAAAGTAGGGAATCTAATCTGGGGTCTGTGAACCCCTGTGGATAGATATTGTGCTTGGGTGAATTTGGCAAGAAAAGAATTACACTTTAATTTTCACTAACAGCTGCCTGAAATTTAGCATTTCCCTTCAATTATTCAGTTATTTTAAAATACTATTTAGAGAAGGGATCCATAGACTTCACCAAAGTGCCAAAGAGTGCTTCACCTCCTCACACACATATACACACACACATCCTTGATCTATAATCTTGATTCCTTGATTAGCCCCTTCACTTCTCACTTGAGAAACTGAGACCCAGATTTAAATGATCTTCCCAAAGTCAGAGCTTAAATTCAAATCCTCTGATAAAGCCAAGTGCTCCTTCTATTGCTACCACACTTCCTCCCTATTGTTTTATAACCATAGAATTATAACCTATGTAAAAATGGAGTGAAATCCAACTCAAAGAATTTTGTAATCTTACCTTGGAAAAGAGCCTCGTTTTTATTAAGGCCATCTTGATGGGAAAGTCTCTACATTCTAAAGAAGTCTCATTAAGTCATAAAACACCATTATAATGCTTATGTAGGGAGTGAGGAAAGTTGGCTTCCTTTGAGTAATGTCAGAATAGCTCAAATTTAGTTCAGTCCATTTCCTTCATTACTTCTCAGCTGGTGTGTTGTAAGGCACATTTCCTGTGTCTCTTGAAGGATCACACTGATTATTATAGTGAGCTGGCATCCTCCTAAACCAGCTCCTTACTGGCCCTGATTTTCTATTCTTTTTCTTAATTATCATTTGTTGTTCAGTCATTTTCAGTAATGTCCGACTCTTCCAGGACCTCATTTGGGATTTTCTTGGCAAAGATCTTGGAGTGGTTTGCCATTTCCTTCTGCAGTAAACTGAGGCAAACAGGATAAAGTGACTTACTCAAGGTCACACAGCTAGTAAGTGTCTGAGTTCATATTTGAACTCCCGTCTTCCTGAATTCAGATCCACTTCTCTACCTAGTTGCCCTAATAATTATCATAGATTTAGGATTTCTAAGACCTAGCATTTCTTGAATTCTCTTAACTAATACCACCCTTGTTTCCATTCAAAATTCAAAAAACAAGATGTCAAAAATAAAGTTATTTGTATAAATGTATTATTTACCCCATTATACTAGAAGATCCATTTTGGTTGAGACCTTGACCTATTCTTTGTTGACTCTAAGTAATCTCTTCACTTAGCATAATATTTTGAGCATTGTTGATTGTTGTGAAATCTTTACTAGATGTAGAGAAAATTTTTTTTTAAAAAGGAATCTTCTAATTTTTAGCAATGAACATTTTAACGTTTCAAAACAGTCATCAGAACAAAGAATTTGTAAATACTTGTTATATCTTGGTGGCTTAAGAAGTTTTGCTACTCACCTGAAAGCTATATACTTGTGAGACTTGTTAGAATAAACTTATGGATATTGGGGAATAGGGGAGGAAGGGGTTCCTGAGAAGAATAAATTAATATAATAGACTAGCAAAATTAGAGAAAGACTATTTAATGATATTTCAGAGTGTTAAGCAAACATTATAATAGCTTTTTGTGTATTCTCCCACAGAGACTCAGTTAACCACAATAGATAAATTCAGCACGTCTGGGAAAAGATATTTATTGAATAACCTTTGTCTAGCAATTGCTCAGGTAAAACTGGATGTGCCTTCTACCCTTCATTCTCTTGGGAAGAATCTGTTAAAACTTAGGGCAAGTACATAACTCTGTGTGTGTGTGTGTGTGTGTGTGTGTGTGTGTGTGTGTGGGTGGGTGGGTGTATGTGTGTGATAACTACCATTTTTTTTTTCAAAATAATTAGGCTTTAATCAAGTTTACTTCAACTACCCTTTATGAAATGCCTACTGTGTCCTCAGCATAGTCATTTGACTTAGGTACTGAATTTACTAAGATTTGTTGAAGACCTTAGCTTAAAAAGACCAAGGTGTTTTCCACTGCATCCAGGGCCATATTCAGTCTCCACTGAACCCAGATTACTCTATGGAAAAAAGTGAAGCTGGTAACTTTGCACAGCCTTTCCTCACTTAAATCCAATTCATTTGCATATCTTGGCATCTTCTCCCTGATACTGTGATGCTCTTCAAGAAAGGACAATTAATGATAACAAACCTATAAAGACAAAGCAGTTCCAATCTTAGAGATTTTATATTCTAGAGGGATAAAGCATGTAAATACAAATATATTTTGAGAAAGGAGAGAACACTGGCAACTATGAAGTCCTATCTATAAGAAATTGCCAAGTAAGTTGAGTTTTGGAGGAAATTACCTAGGGATTCTGAGAAGCAAGGGTGAAGAGAGTATGAATTCTAGGCATGAGACATAAACTTGTGCAAAGGAATGAAAATGGGAAATATATTTGTTTGTCAAATTGCAGGTCAGTCAGTTTGGCACATAGAGTATTTAAAGGGGAGTGATATAAAATAACTCTTGAAAGGAAACTGGAGCCACATTGTTAAAGACCTAAAATAACAAACTTGAATTGATTTTTAAAATTTATTCTGGGGGAAGTAGGGAAGCATTAAAAATTGTTGATCAGGGAATTGATATAGTCAAACTTCATTATTTTGGTAGTTGTGTAAAAGCAGGATCAGAATGGGGAGAGGCTGAAAGTTGTTTTTCAGTTAGGAAAGTCTAGGTAAGAGATGGAGAAGGCCTGTATTAATGTAGTTGTCTTAAACAGACTGATGCCAAAAATGTGGTTGTAGAATCAATAAAACTTTACCAGTGATTGGAATTAGGTATAAGGGGTGAAGGGAAGAGGGATGAAGATGACTGATTTTTTGAAAAAGTTGACTAGATAATGAATGAGAATGTGCAGAATGTTAATATCCGAAATAGAAGTTTGGGAGAGGAAGTAGGTTTATGGGGAAAGGAATTAGTTGCAATTGAACATTCTGTGTTCAAGATATCTATGGGACTTCTAAGATGGAAATGTCTAATTGGTAGGTGGTGTTATAGGGCTGGAGCCTCAAAGCAGAGAGTAGTTAGAGGTAAAACAATGTCATCTGCATAGAGAAGCTAAGAAAATCACCTAGAAACTGTAAAGAAAGACTGGAATAGGACCTAGAAAGGAAACTTGAGGACAAACACCATAGTCCCGGGTCAACTTCCAGCTAAGGAGCTGAGAAGGAGCTAGAAGTGGGAGGAGCATCTGGAGAAAAGAGAGACCCAAGGAGGAGATATGAATAATATCTAGTGATCCTGAGGGAGGTGTGAATGGTGTCAAATTGAGCCAGAAATCAGATAAAGGGCTTCAGAAGGTTGGGCAATTTAGAGATGTGAACTTGGAGAGAGGGTTTTCATTTAAATGGTGAAATCTGAAGTTAGATATTAAGCACTTGAACAGGAGAAGTGGAAACAATGAGTATGGATTTTTTTTTTTTCTTATGAGTTTGGGTGTGAAAGGAAAAAGACTGTGAGATTGTAGCTGAAGAAGTTGTGAGAATTAAGTGAAGGGGTTTTTGGTGTTGCCTCTCCACATCACTAGAAAATGGAGAAAAGCAGTAATGGGGAGTAATATTTAGGCAGATTGGATATAGAAAAGAAAAGGTTCTCATTCCTTATGACTTTTTTTTTTTCTTACTAAAATAGAAGATGAGGTTCTTTAGGTAGAAGAAGAAGGATATTCACAAATTCTTTTTTCTCTTTTTTTTTTTTTAAGGAAAAAACAAAAGGATTATTGTGTAGCACTGTGTCCCGTTATGGATTAGATGACCTAAACTTGTATTCGACCAGGGAGCATGGCATTGACATCTCCTTTAGAGATGTTCTTTAGATTGTGACTCCTGGAGAATAGGGATTGTTTATGCCCTTTTTGGGGGGGTTGGGAGGAGCAAGGAAGGGTATACCTAGAGCTTAACACACTGTCCAGCATTTAAAAAGCACATAAATGTTCATTAACTGCTGAATGTTATGCTGTGGATTGTCGAAGCTGGATGGTGGGGATGGATAGCCCAGGGTTTGGAATATGCAAATGACTTGTGAAAAGATGAGGAAGTAAAGGATTGTAGAGCAGAGGGCAAAGTATATTTGAACTGAGACTGAAAAAGAAGGCAAAGAGTAATTAGAGTTTTTTAGGAGGAATATAGGTTTCATAGAATTGAGACACTGAGAAAGGAGTATGTACATATGTGTCTGTATACATATTTTATATATATAATTTGTCCTTTGTTCTCAAAGAGGACCATGATATCAGGAAGGTAATGCCATGATATGCAAGTGAACTGGATTTAAGTGAAGGAGGGTTATGCAGGGTCACCTGTCTCACTTCTTCCCCCATCCAATGGCCAGATACAGATCAGGATGACTTGAGGTAGCCCTGGATGCAATGGGAGACCTTGGCCTTTTTAAGCTAAACAGGTTCTGCATAGAGAAGCTAAGGAAATCACCTAGAAACTATAAAGAAAGACTGGAATAGGACAGGTGTTGCAATAATATCTAGTGATCCTGAGGGAGGTGTGAATGGTGTCAAATTGAGTCAGAGATCAGATAAAGGGCTTCAGAAGGTTGGGCAGTTTAGAGATATGAACTTGGAGAGAGGGTTTTCATTTAAATGATGAAATCTGAAGTTAGATATTAAGCAGTTGAACAGAAGTAGAAACAATGAGTATGGATTTTTTTCTTATGAGTTTGGGTATGAAAGGGAGAAACTCTGTGAGATTGTAGCTGAAGAAGTGAGAATTAAGTGAAGGGGCTTTTGGTATTGCCTCTCCATCACTAGAGAATGGAGAAAAGCAGTAAGGGGGAGTCAACAGGTGACAGTTTAACTGAGGCTGTACCCACTTAGTGATTAAGATTAGGTTAGAAATCAAGGCAAAGGGGCCAAGTAGGTGGCGCAGTGGATAGAGCACCAGCCCTGAATTCAGGAGGACCTGAGTTCAAATATGGTCTCAGATACTTAGCACGTGACCCTGGGCAAGTGACTTAACCCCAGCCTCAGGGGTGGGGGGAAATCAAGGCAAAGAATGGCCTCTTTCACCTTGTTTTTAAAGAAATCTAAATAAATAAGTCAATCTAGGAGGGAAAGATGCTATTGAAATGATTGCTATTTGCATTTATTCTGAGTCAGTCAGAACCCAAACAATAACCCCAAGGTGCTTGGTTTGGAATCTATTGTTAGCCATTTTATGAATCAGAGTGATCACATATGTGTGTGTATATATGTGCATGTACACACATATGTTTTATATATATGGTTTTCTTTTCATACCATAACCTATATCTGTGTGTATCTATGTATTTCTATATCTGTATGTGTAGATATATGAATATATAATGTCAAGGATTTTGAGATGTAGAAGAAGCTCAAAACTTATGACTTTTTTCTTAAAATAGTAGGTAAGGTTCTCTATAAATAGAATGGTATAAGAAATAATAAGTATGCATCTTTTATAAGATATATCTTAGGGTATATAGATCTATATAAATATGTATGTGGAGAGAAAGAGAAGAAGAGACAGACAGCATACAGAGATTATATAGTCAGAAAGAGAAATTTCAGGGTTTTGGACTATAGAGTCGAAATACAGAATGGTGATGATGAAATAAAAATATTATCTCTCTTTAGCATTGAAATGACATAAAAATACAGGTCATAAGAATTGAGATTGATTACCTTAGTCATAGCTGTTTAAAGGAGACATCAACATATGTGCCAAAATGAGCACCATTTTTTAACAAGCGCACATTTTTTGAACTCCTAAAACTTAAATTATAGAGTTAGAAATGACATTAGAGATCAACTAGTCTAAGCCTCTTATTTTAAGAGGGGGGAAACTAAGGGCGAAACTAAGGGCCTGGAGATGTGATTTCTTCAAGATTACAGAGCTAGTTAATGATTGTCAGGACAAAAACTGAGGTTTCTACTTTTCTAGCCCATTACATTTTACTATGAGAATATTTTTTAATAGTTGGAATAATTATCATTTTAACATTTAATTTTGTTAAACTACTCCTGTCTCTTTCCCTCCCTCTCTATCTCTGTCTCGAGCATTTCTTTCTTTTTTAATACACACACACATGTTATGGAGAATGGTTCCTGTGAAAATACAGATAATGGATATAGGTAATTCTTGAAATTTAGGGTCAAAGGCTTTTTAAAAAATTTCTTTTAAGGACAAACATATGCATGTATATACACAGATGATATTCTGTCTTAACTATGTCTTGATTTTGGCCTCTCCAAGGGGAAAAGATGCAATTATCTCCTCCTTTCCCTCTGCTTCAGGTGTTCTCCTAATTCTCTCTTTCTCTCTATTCATTTTTTTCTCTTCATGTGGCTGATGTTCTTAGGAAGTTAAATGATTTAGAAGTAAACATTTAGTATGATTTTCTCATATTTAATAAATTCTTGAGGAAAAAGAATATTTATTCAAAAGGTATAGCTAGAAGCCCTTAACAAATGCAATAGTTGAATTTTTAGGGTCTTAGATTGTTATTGCGTTATAATATAGGGCAAAGAGAACCATTCTTGCAACCTGGGAAGACCTACATTTAAGCCTGTTACATACTGTGTTTGTAACCAAGTTACAACTCAGTAACTGGGCAACTCAGTTAATTTCTTCCTGCTCTAGTCAATTCTCTAACACTGTAAATTGCAGAGAAGCTGCCAGCATGTATTGTAGATGAAATTTCCTTGTCTGGAGTTTTCCTTTATTAAAAAAAATCTTAAGTGCAGGCCCTATTTCATCCTTATGCAGATCTGGAAATCAACAAGTTACTCTCAGAGTATAAGTCAAGGCAACAGATATTTATTAAATTTACTATGTACCTGGGACTTTGCTCAGCTTTGGGGATGCAAAGAAAAGCCAAAACAATCTCTGCCTTCAGGGAATTAACATTATAATGGAGAAGACAACATTCAAAGAGCTATGCACTTACTCTGGGGTCACATAATTAATTGAAGGGGCATTCAAGCAGTCTACAACTAGCCTCTCTATAAATAGCATTGTAATGTCATCTTGACTTTTTTTGTTTATCTTTCTAAGATTTTTGCATTAAGAACTGCAGGCTAAATGTCATATTTTGCTCTTTAATGAATTGTCTTTTCTGTATTCAAACTTTCCTCATTCTATGCTATTTGGGCTTCTCTCCTTATAGTTGGTGGTAACTACAATAACAATATATTCCAATACAAAGAGGCTTGGAGAGACTTACATGAACTGATGCTGAGTGAAATGAGCAGAACCAGGAGATCATCATACACTTCAACAACAATACTGTATGAGGATGTATTCTGACGGAATTGGATATCTTCGACAAAGAGAAGATCTAATTCAGTTCTAATTGAGCAATGATGAACAGAATCAGCTACACCCAGAGAAGGAACACTGGGAAATGAGTGTGGGCTATTTGCATTTTTGTTTTTCTTCCCAGATTATTTTTAACCTTCTGAATCTGATTGTTCTTGTGCAACAAGAGAACTCTTCGGTTCTGCACACATATATTGTATCTAGGATATACTGTAACATGTTCAACATGTATAAGTGCCTGCCATCTAGGGGAGGAGGTGGAGGAGGGAGGGAAGAGAAAAGTCAGAACAGAAGTGAGTACAAGGGATAATGTAAAAAATTACCCATGCATGTGTTCTGTCAATAAAAAGTTATAATTTAAATAAAGAAAAAAATAATAACAATATATTCCCTCAGTTTTTAGAATGTCATCTTGGGACTGAAGGTTTTGTTTTTTTTTTTTTTAAGTGCTCAGCATTGTTAACATGAGCGTGGTCTATTGTGATATTGTCTTCTCTGATAGAGTAATGGACCTATCTACAAAATAAGTCATAAAAAACCTTTTGAAACCCTCTACCCCCTTTCTACCAAGCCTATGAAAGGAATCACTTTGTTGGTGGGTTATAGTAATTAGCATCCATCCCCATTGCTATCCTGTATTTTTTTTCTTCTTTCAATTTTATCTCTTCACATTGCTTTTAAATTTATTAACTAACCAGTACATGATTCTCAAGGAAAAGTCTGAGGTTATAAAGAATGATAAATAATGAAATCTAAGTAAGTCAAGGGTGGCTGCCAGATGAAAGCAACTAGAAGAGTCTGCCTTATGAAACTGGAAAATAAATATTTGGTCAGTATACTGACCTATAAGCAGACACAAAATTTATAATTCACAGTGCTTGAAACATAGGAAGCACTTAATAAATGCTTATTGCTTTATACTTCATAATTTATAGATAAGCAAATCTCCCCCAAACCAATGTACCATAATCATCAACATTTACTAGACATCCAGTATGGTGATGAAGCTTTACACTTAGGGGAGTATGTAGTCTGTGCTATATTATTGCCTTCTTAGAAGCTTCCTGTCATCTTTTCCCCAAAATCTTCTGACTAGCATTCTGACTAATTTCAAGTTAATTGACTTGTATTTTTTTAGTATGGTTTTTATTCATGGTGGCCAAAAACAAATCTAGTGCATGAGTAAGTACTGAATTAAAGAACACTGGATTAGGAGTCAGAGGACTTGAGTTTGAAATTCGTTTTTGCAGTTTACCATTTGTGTGACTTAATACAAATTACTTCATTTTTTAATTTTACTTTCTTATCCCTGGTTTTCTTTAAGAATTAGCTCAAGTGTCTCTTTCTGCATGAATACTTTCTTGGTCCTGGGGGCTTGCAATGCCTATCTATCCAAAGATAAGGTGCATCTGCTTTGTTTGTATCATATAATATAATTTTTTAGGACTGACAATTGCAAAACCTTTTGTTCCTATTTTCCCCCTCCTTCCCCTTACCCTCTCCCCCAGATGGCAGTAGACCAATATATGTTAAATACAATATGTGTATACATATTTATACAGTTATTTTGCTGCACAAGAAGAATCGGACTTTGAAATAATGTACAATTAACCTGTGAAGGAAATCAAAAGTGCAAGTGGACAAAAACAGAGGGAGTGGAAATGCTATATTGTGGTTCACACTCAATTCCCAGAGTTCTTTCACTGGGTGTAGCTGGTTCTATTCATTATTGAACAAATGGAACTGGTTTGGTTCATCTCTTTGTTGAAGAGAGCCATGTCCATCAGAATTGATCATCATATAGTATTATTGTTGAAGTATATAATCTCCTAGTCCTGCTCATTTCACTCAGCATCAATTCATGTAAGTCTCTCCAGGTTTCTCTGAAATCATCCTGTTGGTCATTTCTTACAGAATAGTAATATTCCATAACATTCATATACCACAATTTATTCAGCCATTCTCCAATTGATGGGCATCCACTCAGTTTCTAGTTTCTGGCCACTACAAAGAGGGCTGCCACAAACATTCTTGCACATACAGGTCCCTTTCCCTTCTTTAAAATCTCTTTGGGATATAAGCACGGTAGTAACACTGCTGGATCAAAGGGTATGCACAGTTTGATAACTTTTTGAACATAGTTTCAAATCATTCTCCAGAATGGCTGGATGTGTTCACAATTCCACCAACAACATATCAATGTCCCAGTTTTCCCACATCCCCTCCAACATTCAGCATTATATTTTCCTGTCATCCTAGCAAATCTGACAGATGTGTAGTGGTATCTCAGAGTTGTCTTAATTTGGATTTCTCTGATTAATAATGACTTGGAGCATCTTTTCATATGGCTAGAAATAGTTTCAATTTCTTTGTCTGAAAATTGTTCATATTCTTTGACCATTTATCAGTTGGAGAATGACTTGATTACTGACTTCTCAGGGAGATGAAAATGCCAAAGAAAATGGGAAATCAAATCAGATGAGCAGGTTTCTGAAGGGGCTCACTTGAAACAGGTATATATAAATCCATCAATATGGGAGGTATTACATAAATTACATAAGCACATAGTAACATAACACATAAGAAATTATACATGTACTTAAGTCCTAGAAATAGTCCAAAAGGAATCTATTGTCCATTAGTTCATGTGCCAGGAATGCAATAATTCCTGCAAGTTTTGAAGTCCTGCAATAGTCTCATCTTGTGTAAGGGAATCCAATGATTCCTGATGGTTTTCAAGTCCTGCAATAATTTCATCTTGTATTAGGGAATTAAATGATTCCTGTAGATTTTGTTCTTAGGTCTTCTCCTTTCTTTTGAGGTTTTTCTCCTTTTCTGTCTCTCTCTAGGTGCTTGCTGCCACCTATCTGTTTCCTTCTCTGTCTGTAAAAATACAAGCAAACTCTCTGTCCCAGACAGTTAACCTATCTAATTCCCTTCTATTTACCACTTTCTAAATCTCTCCTCATCATCTGGCAATTACATTGGAGCTGTTCCCACTGGACACTGCCCTTCTATTGGGTTAAAAAGCCTGTATTTTCCCCAAGTGTAATCCCTTTCTGCTATGTGATTGCTTTTCTGCTGGTTGATCATGTAATCCCTTTCTGCCATCTGATTACTTTTCTGCTAGTTGATTGCATCAGAGTCCTGACCTTCTAAAGACTCTCTGGGTGTAAACTCAGCTGCCATCATGCCCCACTTATCTTTTGATTGATATCTTGGAGCTGGGCTCCACCTCTCATTTCCCTGGGTCAGTCTATATTCTTTTATCCAGATCAAAAGAAGTGTACCTGGGGCAGCTAGGTGGCGCAGTGGATAGAACACCAGCCTTGAATTCAGGAGGACCTGAATTCAAATCTAGTCTCAGACACTTAATACTTCCTAGCTGTGTGACCCTGGGCAAGTCACTTAACCCAGCCTCAGGGGGAAAAAAAAAAAAAAAGGAGTGTATCTTCTCCTTTTTTGACCTGAAGAACCAAGCTCTTTAATCACAGGGTATGCATTTATAAAATCAGATATATCCTCTCCTTCATTTTTTTGCCTTAATCAGTACTTTTTCTAATCTTATCATAGGCTGCTTAATAGGTGGTTCTGATTGCCTTACCACCTCTCCCCCTCCTCCTCCTCCCTCCATTCATGAAGGGTTAATTGAGGGAGATAAGTCTGGGGATTAGAAATGATCTAATTTCTCCTGCTGTGAATTCTTATCTGATTCTTTGTTCTTCTCCCCTATTTTAGTTGGCACCACCCTCTCCTGCTCTTTCTTCTTTTTCCTTATTCTATAACTTATATAATTTCCTAAAGCCAGTTGTAATAAATTGTATGTATTAAATGTGTCTTTGGAAATTGAGTCAGGTCCATTTTTGTTGTAGTATTGACAAAGTTGCTCTCCTACTAATTTCCATTCTTCTAGATCCAATTCTTTTTCCATAAAGAACCAAGGAGATATATACTGCACAGTTTCTATAAGTTCAGTGATCTGCTCCAAAATTATAATCAAACCTTGGCTTTTCATAACCCTGACAATGCTCTCTATACATTTTCCTTGAAGAGAAACAGAAGGCTTTTTTCTAAACATCTGCCCCATTTCAGCTGAAATATTACTTTAGCTCTTTAGCAAAATTTCCTTGTTGTACTCACCCTAATTTCTGAGTCAGAGACACTTTTCCACTGGATCAGGATCAGAGGCTTTTCCACTGAAATCAGGATCCTGTCTGCCCCACGTTAGGCACCAAAATGTAATGTTCTCTTCTCTAAATATAGAATCGTTCTCTTGGAGCAGATTTCTTGGAGAGCCTCTGGAGGTGGCCTTAGTTTCAGTTCAGTTCAATAATCCCAAATGCAGCCAGGAGTCCAAATCCTTTACTCTTTCCAAATCTTATCTCCTTCATTTGGGGCTCAGCTAGTTTTCTAGAGGCCTTCCAGATCTTGGTTTCAGTGTTCTTCACAGAACAGCCTGCCACCACTTCTTTTCTTCCTTCATTCTGCCTGACTTGTGAATCTTCTTAACTGAATCCTGACTCTGAATCTCCTGAAGTCCTCCTTGGCCCTGAGAGCTTCTTGCTTATATGCTGCACACTGAGTACACACCAATCATTACAATCACTAGGAAACCATTATTTGTTGTAGGATTAAATCAGTGCTAAATTAGATTTAATCATTGTCTCCTCAATTCCACTCAGTACCTTGTTTCAAGTTCTGGCCCATAACATCTCCTTGTAGGATCAGATCAATCATACTGAACCATCTTAAATTAGATAATTATTGCCTCTATCCATTCCAGTGACTTAGCACCTTGTAAGAATCCTAACAATTTATCAGTTGGAGAATGGCTTGATTTCTTATAAATTAGAGTCAATTCTCTATATATTTTGGAAATGAGGTCTTTATCAGAACCTTTGACTATAAAAATGTTTTCCCAGTTTATTGAAACAATAATTTCTTTTTGAGGATTTTTATGAGTTTATTATCATGTTGTTTAATATTCCATTAATAGGTATACTAGTTGGGACTAGGTGTCAAAACAGCTAATCATTGTGTAGCATTTTTAGTTTACTATAATAGAAACCCTTGAGAGAGGAAGCTCTTGCCCATTGAACTGACAACTGAAAATTCAAGAGAGAAAATACAGCAAGTTATTAGAGACTTAACATCGTGCAGGATCAAATGAAAACAAATGTAATATCCTTTGGAAAGCTTGAAGTCTTAAATATATGCTAGTTATAGTTTACCCATTAAACTGTGAACTCCCTGACAGCAGGATTTCTTTTTGCCTGCTCTTCAGAGCATCAGTGGGCAGTAAAGTGGCGCAGTAGATAGAGTGCCAAGCCAGGCCTGAAGTCAGGAAGACTCATCTTCTTATAGTCAAATTCGGCCTCAGATGTTTCCTAATTGTGTGACTTGGGAACTCATTTATTCCTGTGTGCCTCAGTTTCCTCATCTGTAAAATGAGCAGGAGAAGGAAATGGTAACCACTCCAGTATCTTTGCCAAGAAAACCTCAGATAGGGTCACAAAGAGTGACTGAAACAACAACAAAAGTATCCCCAGCACAATGTTTGGCATGATATGAGATGAATTCTACTCCCAATATTATGAAAGCTAAAAACTTGCCTGAACTAAAATGGCATCTGCTGCTCTGCTTGGTATCAGCAACTTAGAACAAGACAAGACTTCCATCCCAGGTTAAACTTAACACTTCAAATACATGGCTATGCATCTAACTCAAGTCTTGCCTGATACTCCCTTCTTCAGTTTTCTCTCTCCTCTGGTTAAAGGGTGGAATATCAAACTCCTCCCATAGTCTTCCTTTGTGGAGGACAGAAACTAGATTTTTGGTCTCATTTCACTCTTCATCTGCTACTCTTCCTTGGTTTCAATTCCATAGAAAAAGATACCTCCTGGGTACTCCCGGTCTCTGACCCTTATCCCACCCCATTTTCCTGCCTCCTTTTGTTTGTTGTCTCCTCCCATAAGATTGTCAGTTCTTTGAGTAGAGGAACTCCTTTTTATTAATAATTTATCCCTAGGACTTTGGCACAAAGTAGGCTATGGTTATTGGATTGAACTGGCATGAAACCAGGAAATAAAATCTCAATTCCTGCAAATCTCAGGTATTTTAAATTTTGCCTCCTGAATAGTGATATGCTCTTTATGTTGTGTAACATTTTCTCACCTCTGCTCTCTCTTTTTCCAATCTATCTTTTAAAATGCTGCCAAAATAATCTTTCCTTTGTATAGATCTAGTCATATCACTTTGCTCATAAATCTTCAGTACTTTTACCTGATGATTTCCAAAGAAAGTTCAGTCACTTTGTTTGGGATTCAGATCCTTCTAAAACCTGGTATCACCTTAACTATTTTAGCCTTATAAATAACATATACTGCACTATATACATAATAAGTAAAATGGATCTAGTCTTTGTTCCCCAAATATAACATGCACACACGTTCCTGGGATGTCTTCTTTGAAACTCCTTCTTTCCCTTACTGATGAATCTCTATTCATTCTTTAAAACCCAGTCAAATACCACCTCTATGAAGCCTTCCCTGAATGCCCATGTAGATAATCACAAGCATTTATTTAGTACCTGTACTATGTGTCAGGCACTATGCTAGTGTCTGAGAATATAAAGACAAACATGAAAACAGCTTGTCTTGAAGGAGCTTCTTGTATATCTGAGCCAACATGAACATATGTAAGTGGCAAATGTTTACTCATGCTCTCAAATGTATTTATACAATGTTATGTATTATAGAGATCTCTAGATATTATCCCTTATTTGACTATAAGCCTTATTAGGGCAAGAATCATATTTTATCTAATTTCTATATCACTTAGTACCTAACAGTGCTCTGCATATAATGTTTATGGTTTTTGAATAAATGTTCTCTTTTATAGATAAGAAGTTGTTAATATCTAAGAATATATTTAAAAATAAGATAGGTGTTTTTTTTTTTTCCTGGTACTTAGTTGCTTATAAATTTTCTGAACTTAATGTGGTTGACAATATAAAAACAAATTTATCAATAAATATATTAGGAGTAATGATAACCTTTATAATTTAAAAAACACCTTCACATTATCCTGTTTAATCTTCATAATAAACTATCAATTATTGTTAATATATGTACATGCCATTACATTTTGCAAAGGTCTTTAGAGATTTCACCATCACATTGGATTTTCATAATAACCCTGTGAAATAGAAGACATTTTTTTCTACTTTATCCCTATTTTCCAGATGAAAAAGTAGAGACTGAGCACCACTAAGTGATTTGTTTATAGAGTCACATAGCTAGTAAATATATAAAGTAAATTAGATTGGCTAGACAGTACAGTGGTTAAAGAGCCTGGCCTGAAATCAAGAAGACCTGAAATGTAATCTGGCCTCAGATACTTAGTAGCTATTTGACCCTGGGATAAGTCACCTAACCTGTTTGCCTAAGTTTTCTCACCTGTAAAATCTGGATAATAATAGCACTTACTTGGGATATTGTGAGGATCAAATGAGATATTAATTATAAGGGGCTAAGCACAGTGTGTGGCACATAGTAAATTCTCCATAAATGTAATTATTATGATTATTATTTCAGGGTTTTCTAAGTGTAGGACTTTGTCCACTGTTACGATGTTAGTGTCCCCGTTTTAGAGATGCTGAAACTGAGCCTCAGAGATCTTAAGTGATTTGCCCAAACAAACTCACTAGAATTATATAGAATAACAAGTAGAGTACAGATTTTTGGAAACTCAGTCTATTACTTTTACTACATTATACTGCTATAGATTGAATTTAAAATAACCTTAATCTTTGGGAAAATAACTCACTATCATAACCTGGGAAAATGAAAAACTAAGAAAATTTATAGAGATGCATCTAGCAATGAATCCTCTGGAAATGAAGCCTTTTAATAAAATTAGGCTTGGACATAGAAAGAATAGAAGATAGACTTCTAAGAGCAGGAATAAGGAGAAAATTTGGGTGCTAAAATGGATTGTATTATTTCTGCATTATTTCTACCTCTGTTAGCAATTTTTTTTTTTTTTTACAATTTAACTTGCCTTTGAAGTGTATCTCCTTTATTAATAAAGTTATTTTTACTATATTTAGATATTGGTTGTTTGCTAATGTCTAATGAGACAACTTTAGAACAAGGAAGACCTGAGTGAAGTTCTGAATATGTGACTCTGGGTAGATTACTTTAGTATCTCATTGCTGTAGGCTATTCTGAGACTACAAATTGCTGAGAAGATGCCAATTTGTGTTGGTATAGGGAGTTTCCTAGATCAAAGAAATAAAAAATGCATTCCCTGTCCACTCAATCAATTAAAACCATTTATGATGCATCTGCTATACAGACACTGCCCTGACATGAAGGATATTAGTAGAAAGAAGGAAACAATCCCTTTTCCTAAAGGGTTTATTACATTCTGACTATTGCAGATTATAAACTTATTAAGAGCAGAAACTATATGTAATCCTTACTCTGTAACCCAAGCAGTTTGCCTTTTTGGTACTCTATAAAAT
Source organism: Sminthopsis crassicaudata (assembly GCF_048593235.1). Lineage (NCBI taxonomy): Eukaryota > Metazoa > Chordata > Mammalia > Dasyuromorphia > Dasyuridae > Sminthopsis > Sminthopsis crassicaudata. The sequence goes on from NC_133620.1 coordinate 183,321,591, forward strand.
ATATAAACTGTTTTTATTAGTATTTCAAAATTTGAATACAATCCCAGTTAATGTTATGAAGTACCATCATATATAAGCTACCCAGATTATACAGATGAAAATCCTTAATCATTAATTTTCATTTTATCCATATTCTCAAATTCTGCATGTTTTTCTTTCTTTCCAAATTAAGTCCCTCTCAAATGCCACGCCTTTCCTTTCAGTTTCCACCCTCTCCCATCCTGTTAGGATTTCACCATTTTCTCTTCAACATTTTCCCTTCATGGAACACACTGATGGTAGTAAAGAAAGGACAGGATTCTCTAACAAGTCTCTGGCTTTTGGGCCCACTGCTTGCGTAAAACTACGCAACAAAACAGTTCTTTCATGCTGTAGCTGCTTTTCCAGCCTGTTACTATAGAGACGGCCAGCATTAGAAAGGAGTCACTGTTGGCAAAGAGGCAGGGCAAGTGGGATGCTTTAGGCCTTGTAAGATTAGGGACCTTAAAAAGGGGATTTGGAAGGGATCAAAAGCTAGAGATTGAAAGAATAGGAGTTTCTAGGAAGTCGTGTTCAAAACAGACAAATGGCTAGTTGGTAGGCCTTTTTATTTCTAGAAACTGTACGTGGTATGGCTTTGGAACCAAATATGCATAAACTTCATCCTTAGGGAGCCTCTGGATGGCATGTGCAGGATCATAGCTTTAACCTGCCTCTCTTTAACTCCAAGCAAAGCTATTGTTCTTTGCTTATGGCTAACCCATTGGTATCTAAATTCTTTCTCTCTGTGTTTGTAAAGAATGTTTCCCCCAGCCTGATCCACTAGCTCTTGAAACTGTAACTCTGTGTACACATGAAGAATATTTAATATTTCTGCTGGAAAGTAAATTCCATAGAGCATCTCATCACCGTTGTATCTGCACTCATCAGATCAGATTATAAATACAGATAGGCCATGAGTTAGCAGGGAATATAGTGCTACTATTAATAGCCCTTTTTGGATTGTTCTTCCCATTATAAAATAAGCAACATTCTACTCAGTTTAGCAGTTCATTTCAGGTTGATGGGTTTTTTCTTATTTAAATCAAGAAAGACCCATAAGTAGGTCTGGGCTATTTAGCACTAAGTCTTAATGAAGCCAAGGATATGGTTTTCCATTTGTTCCTGGGCCAGGAATTGAATCCCAAAAATACAAGAAAAATTACTATCATAATCTATGGCTTGTCACTGGGTTTAATATATGTGTGTGTGTGTATAAAATGAGTTTTTTGAGAAAAAAACAAGGAAAATGTTGTCTCTAAATATTCTCCCCCATATACATATATATATATATATGTGTACATATATATATATATATATCTTTAATAACCAGTACTGCTAATAAAGTTTCTTCTAAATGTAATGGATTTTATTTTTTCCAAGAATGGTTAAAGGACTAAATCAAAGGCACATCAACTTAAGTAGGGAGAGGGGAAAGCTAAAAGATAGTTGATATATTCATTCCTCTACTTTTTGCCAGCTGTACTTTACCTTCTTAAACTTTTTTTATCTCTGTTTCCCAGCCAGGGCTTGTAGTGCTAGACTTTCTGTGACAATATTCTTCTAATCCATTGTGTGGCAGGGTGGAGGGGGAGGGAAGGAGGCAATCAAATAGTGAATGAGAGCTACAAAACTACCTACTTCTTTTAATCTTCTGCCAAGGCTTTAAATGAAAACTTGAAAGAAAAAAATTCCCAAATACCAACTTTTAATCACTTGCAAATCTTCTCTGTTCTTCTCATGTAGCCTTTTAACTGTAAATAATATCTTAGAGTAAATTAAGTCTCATCAAAAGATTTAAAGATGAAACTATAAGGACAACTAGGTTTTTAAAAATATCTGTTGAAATTTCTCTAATAAACTCTTTTGTCCATCAGTGACAATGGATCCATAGCTTTTAAAAAATATATTTTTTTATTTCAAAATATATCCCAATTACATGTAAACATTTTTAAACACTTAGTATTTTAAATTTTAAATTCCAAATATTCCCCCTTCCTCTCTCTTGCTTCTACCCATTCTTTGAGAAGGCAAATAATTTGATATAGATTATTTATGTGAAGAAATTCAAAACCTATATTCCATCTGGCCATGTTTTAAAAGAGAATAGAAACAAAACAATAAAAATAAAGTTTAAGAAAGTGTGCTTGACTTGGCATCCAGAGTTGATCGTTTCTTTTTCTCTGGAAATAGATGGCATCTTTAATCATGGATCCTTTGGAATTGTCTTCATCAGAGAAGCTAAGTCTTTCACAGTTGATCAATCTTTACAACATTTCTATTACTATATACTGATATATTCTTCACTTTTCATCACTTCATGTAACCCTTTCCATGTTCTTTTGAAACCATCCCCTTTGTTGCTTCTTATAACACAATAATATTCCATCACAATCATACACCATAATTTTTTTGGTCAATTCCTCAATTGATAGAATCCCCTCAATTTGCAATTGTTTGTCATCATGAAAAGAGTGGCTATAGGTCCCTTTCCAGTTTTCTTTGATTTATTTGGGATATAGACCTATGCTCTCTATGCTGGGTCAAAGGATATGCACAGTTTTATGAACATCTGAACATAGTTGCAAATTGTTTTTCAGAGTTGTTGGACTAGTTTACAGTTTCACATTGCAATGTGTACCAGTGTCCTAGTTTTCCCATAGTCTCTCCAGCTTTTGTCATTTCTCTTCTCTGATATATTAGCTGATCTGACAGGTTGAAGTGGTGCCTCAGAGTTGTTTAATTTGCTTTTTTTTTTTTTTTTTTTTTTAAACCAGTAGTGATTTAGAGCATTTTTTCATTTGACTATTAATAGTTTTTATTTCTTCTTCTGAAACTGCCTATTCGTATCCTTTGACCATTTATCAACTGAGGAATAGCTCTTATTATTATAAATTTGGCACAGTTTCCTATATATTTGAGAAATGAACCCATTATCAGAGAAATGATATAAATCTTTTCCCCAATTTCATATTTTCCTTCTAATTTTGGCTGCATTAGTTTTGTTTGTGCAAAATCTTTTTCATTTCATATAGTCAAAACTATTTTATATCCAATAATACTATATCTTATTTGGTCAAGAACTCTTTCCTTATCCATGATAAGGAATTTTTTCCTGGAATTTTCCCAGGGGTTCTCCCTGGGCTTGTGGGAGCTCCTTAAAAGTATGCTCTCTTAAAGGTGTGAATCGTGTGGAATTTTAGTAAATACATTTACTGAATTAGAGAACTGTTAAGTACCATGCTAAATTAGATAATTATTATCTCTATCCATTCCAGTGACTTAGCACCTTGTAAGAATCCTAACAATAGGTTAGCTACTCTGTTTGGCCAAACAAGTATTTCAGATGTCCCGATAATTGCATCCTCTACATCATACTGCCAGCGTACTGATGTTTCCCAAAATCCTCATACTAATTCTCCTTTCTATTTGGGTGTTTTGTAGTTACTCCAGTGAAAAAAATCACTTGTATTTTTCCCCCACTCTCTCTTTTACCCATATATTCTCTTTTTCCCTGTTTCCTTACTTCCTGGATTTTCTCATTTGAATAGATAATATTAGTATAGCACTTACTATGTGCCAGGGACAGTACAAAGCCCTTTATAATTATTATCTTATCTGATCTCACACAATGCTAAGAAATAGATGCATAATATATTATTATTCTCATTTTCCACATGAGAGGTTAAGTGACTTATCCAGGGTCACACAACCAATATCTGATTTGAAATCATGATTTTTGTTTGTTTGGTTGGTTTTACTCCAGGGTCTATTTTTCTTATGCTAGGTAGGTGGTACAGTGGGTAGAGCACTGAGTTTCAAGTCAGGAAGACTCTTCTTCATGAGTTCAAATCTGCCCTCAGACTGCCTATGTGACCCTGGGCAAGTCACTTAACCCTGTCTGCTTCTGTTCCTCATATGTAAAATGAACTGGAGAAAGAAATGGCAGATATTCCAAAACTTTTGCCAAGAAACTCCAAAATGGGGTCACAAAGTTGGACATAACCAAAAATAACTGAATCTACCCTTCTTGATGCACAGTGCAGCCCTACTTTCCTTCCCTTTTTCTTTCTCCAGTTTCTTTTGAGTAAGATGAACCCATTCAGAATGTAGTCCAATAAGTTTCATCTCACTAAGTCTCATGGATGAGGTTAAATTTACCCTCTTCTCTTAGGATCTCTCATTCATTTTTGTTGCCTAAACTTTAGATATTTGGGCATATTTTCTTTTGGATAATGTACCTATTTTTGCTATTGGCTCTGCTCTTTTCTTGGGTTTTATTTAATTTCTGTCAATTTCTGATTGCTTCAGCTTCTGTTCTTCTCCCTTTTTTTGACAATGTACCCTATAGTTTCTAACTTTTAGAATATACACAAGCAGTCTTTTTCTGCTATTGTTTTTAGTTCAAAGACATGTTGCAAGACATCTTACAAATATATCCTTACAAACTTTTCTTAGATATACTTCATCCCTGGCCACAAATCTGTTCACCCTTTAGTGAAAGCCATGATCCAGAAATCCAAATCATATTCTCAGACACTAATTTTTTTAGATATATTCACTTCCTAAATCAGTTTTTCTTCTGTTATATCCTTTACCTCTGATAGATAATGCTGAGGAAAATACAACCTGTATGCTCCTGTTGTTTCTTCCCAACACTTTATAATCATTGACTATTGATTTTGCCCATGTGCATCATCAAAAGCATTATTCACATTTTCTGTTATATTTTAGATACACACCACAAGAAGAAAACATGCTTCTCTATAGTTTTTTAGGCCATCAAATAACTGCCTCAATATTCTTCAGGATTCCTACTCTTTTTCCTCTTTTCATTAGTGTATAGTATCACACTGACAGCTTACATCATTCTAGTGTAACATTCTTTGGAGGACAAGTGAATAATAGAAAAAGATGATCAATATTTATCAATTGGAGTGGTGATTATGGAAAATTTTTACAATAGAAATTGACTATTTTATATTTTATCAGCTCTATCCTTTAAAGGTTCAAATAAGATTTTTCCCCCTTGACATTGCTAAATGTCCTTCAATTCTCTTTCAAATTTTTTTCAAAAAATTTCAAAAAAATGTTAATCATTTAATCTTTTATATTTAGGTCACTATATGATTTTGGAGTTTATTTTGATGTGTGATTAATTTCTACTGAATTAATTATGGTTTTTTCAGCACTTAGCTCTTACCTCACTGATATGTGTTCTTGGGTTTACTGAACAAAAGGCTATTATGTTCAGTTATCTGTGGGCTTTGATTTAGCTAGTCTGTTCCACAAATCATCTTTTGTGTTTTTAAACTAGGATGAAATAGTTGGGTTTTTAAATTTTATTGTTTATTCATTTTTAGCACTCATTTTATTTTATTTTATTTTATTTTGGGGAGGTGAGGCAATTGGGGTTGAGTGACTTGCCCAGGGTCACACAGCTAGGAAATGTTAAGTATCTGAGATCACATTTGAACTCAAGTCTTCCTGACTTCAGGGCTGATGCTCTTTCCACTGTACCACCTAATTGCCCTTTTAGCATTCATTTTTTAAAAATTTGAGTTCCAAATTTTTTCCTCTTTCCAATCCTCCTTTTGTCCTTTGAGAAGACAAGAAATATGATATCAATTATATATGTGAAATCATGTTGCAAAAAAAAAAAAAAAAAAAACCAAGAAAAATAAAGTGAAAAAAATGTACTTCTTTCTATTCTCAGACTCCACCAATTCTTTCTTTGGAGGTATTTGAATAATATTTTTCAAGATAATTCCTTCAGAATTGTCTTGGTTCATTGCCTTGATCAGAATAGCTAAATGATTCACAGTTGATCATTCTTACAACATTACTGTTCTGTTCATATGACTTTATATCAGTTCATATCTTCCCTTCTGAAATCATCTCTTTTGTAACTTTTTTAGAGCACAATAGTATTCCATCACAATCATATACACAACTGTTCAGCCATTCCCAAATTGATAAGCATTTTCTTGATTTTTTGCTCTTTGCCACTACAAAAAAGAACTGCTATAAATATTTTTGTTACAAATAAGTTCTTTTCTCTTTTCTTTGATCTCCTTAGATGTAGACCTAATATTAGTATTTCTGGGCCAAAAAAGTATACACAGTTTTATGCCTTTATAGTCCAAGTTGTTCTCCAGAATGGTTGGATTAGTTCACAATCCTACCAATACAGCACTTTACTGTCTCAATTTTCCCATACTCCCTCCAACATTTGTCATTTTCTTTTTCTGTTATATTCACCAATATGGATTGAAGTGGTACTCAGAGTTGTTTTAATTTGCATTTCTCTGATCAGTAATGATTTAGCATTTTTTTCACATGATTATTGATAACTTTGATTTCTTCTTCTGAAAACTGCCTATTCATATCCTTTGATTATCAATTGGGGAATAACTGGTATTTTTATAAATTTGTCTCAGTCTAAATGACTAATTTTTCACTAGAATGTGAGCTTCTTAAAGACAAAGGACTTGTTTTTAATGTTTCTTCATATTCCCAATGTTTAGCATAATACATCATACATAGTAAATGCTTAATAAATGCTTGTTAATTTATTGGTAGACCTATGAATCAGTACCACCATTTTGAAAAGCAATCTGAAATTAGGAGAATAAAGTAGCTAAAATATCCATATTCTTAACACAGAGATTTCCCTGCTGGATAGCATATGCCCTAAGGGATATTGATAAGAAGAAAATCCTCATCTACAGCAAAATATTCATTATAACTCTTTGAAGTAGCAAAAAACTGTAAACAAAGTATATGACAAATTTTGATTCATGAATATAAAGGATTATTACTAAGCTGTAAGAAATAGTGAATACAGAAAAGCACAAATATAACAGTGAATAGAGCATCACCCTGTAATCAAGAGGATATGAATTCCAATTCAGCCTCAGATATTTGATACTCATTAACTAAATGACCCTAAAAAGACTCATCCTCCTGAGTTCAAATCTGGCCTCAGATAGTTACTAGTTGTGTGACCTTAGGTAAATTACTTAACCCTCAATTTCATCAACTGTAAAATGAACTGGAGAATAAAATGGCAAATTACTTCAGTGTCTTTGCCAAGAAAATCCCAAATAGGGTTACAAAGAGTTAGACACAACTGAAATGACTGAACAAGGATTACCTCTATCTCTTATTTAGGTAAGAATTCTCACATAGACACAGTTATGGAAGTTATTTCCATTTCTCTAATTTATATAGATATGTTCTTTTATTTTATGAACCACTCATTGTTTAGGATTATTTCATTTAGAATGTTAACCTCTTTATTGCACCATGATCTTTATATTAATAAAGATTAAATTAATTTTAATTATAATTCTTAATAAAGAATAAATTAAATATGATTAAAATATATTAATGTTATTTTCTTTTTACACTAGTATAGGCATTCTTTATACATATATATATATATATATGATCAGTATTTGTAAAAATGCTGTATAAAGCTAAAATATGTTTAAAACATATATACTTACAGGTATGAACATATATACATATATACGTATATATATATATATATATATATATATATATATATGTATGTGTGTGATGTATGTGCGTGTAGGCAATTGGGATTAAGTGACTTATCCAGAATCATTTAGCTAGTGAGTGTCTGAGGCTGGATTGAAACTCATGTCCTCCTCTCTCCCGGGCTGGTACTCTATCCACTATGACCCCTAACTGTCCCGCAAATAATATTTTTTAAAGAGCTAATATTTCCATTCGTTAATTTCTAAAGTTCTATCATATCTTTTTTTTTTTCTTATATTCTGTTCAAATCCTAAATTTCTCTCTAGTTTATCTTTCTTTTAGATTTCTCAAGGTTTGAAAAAAGCAAATTGAAGTTTCCCAGGAATTTTTTGTTATATTGTATAAGTCTTCTTTTAGTAATGTGCATTCTTCTAAGTATTTAGATGACATGCTAATTTAATACATGTATATTTTAAAGTAATAATATTATTTTATTATTTATGGGGCCTTAAGGATAATGTAGGTTACCTGTTCATCTCTTTTGACTGTTGATTTTTATTTTATCTATTTTACATTTTGCCTTCTTTAAATTCATGATTCTACTTAATCCAAGCTCTCATTTTAACTCTCTGTGAATCTTTACATTTTGAGTTTGTTTTATAAAAAGTGTTAAGAGACAGGTCAATTCTCTGAGAGCCTCCACAGCTGTGAATCATAACATCCGAAGGAGTTGCAGGGCAGCCTTTGCTGACAGGTGTTTCAGATTGGGAATGAGATAAATTGGAGGCAGAGGGAAGAGAAGAGACGTCAGACAATGCAACAGCCTCTCAGTCTCCTTGTATCATCCTCTCACAAGAGGAGATCCATTCTGGGTTGGATCTCCAGCAGCCATTGTCAGGTGGCTCCCGTGTATTCCAACAGCTCCCATGAATTCCAACAAAAAAGCATTATTGAGTTTTGCTTTCTTATCCATTCTGCCACCTTTCTCCATTTTATGGGCAAATTCATCCTTTTCATATTGATGGTTATGATTGTTGAGTTTGTATTTCCTACTATCATATCCTATTAAAAAGCCCAAAAAGTGAGGAATTGAAAGCAGTAAGTTATTTGTAGTTGTAAGAAGTCTGATCCCAATATGCTCCTTTTTGTCTCCTTGCTCAGCTGAGGCCTAAAAAACTGTTTCTTCCCACATCTCACTTTAAAAAAACTTTTATAATCAATTCTATCATTTTATTTGTGATTACTCCTTCCCAATTCTCTCCTTTCTTGACTCCACCTCCTCCATGTGTCAGCTCTGTTTCTTGTTTATTGTTAACTGTTCTTTTGCCTAAAACCTTTCTTTGTTCAGCTCAAAGTAAGGCACATGTGATCCTCATTTCCCTGACCTTCAGCTCAATATGTATATACTTTTTTCCTTATAATTTTGCAATGGTGAGAAGTAGTAAATTCCTCCTCATTCCTTTCCTTGTATGTGTCCCCCTCCCTTTTTAAAAATTGTTTTAAAGATCCAAACCCTGAGTTTTTCTTTCTTTGTTTTCTCCCTAAAGAAATATTCTTCCTATCCTTATTATAGTGAGATTTTGAAGAGACAGTATATTTCTTCTCTCACTTTTAGAATGTAATGTCTTGATCATTATCAACCTTTTAAAGCTGCCAGAACATTCTTACCCTTATAAATAGTTTTTCTTGTTGTCTTGGATAACATTTTAGACATTCTTGTTGTCTTTGATAACATTTATCTTTTAAGAAAATTACTTTGAAGTCATTGATTTTTATTAAACACTTTTATTTTTTTTTTTCCCTTTTGGTATACTCTATTTTGCCTGTTCTTTCCTTTTTCATATTTGTTGCATAATCTTAAGTGATTCTGAGTGAAATTCCTTTTTATGTGACCTGTAACTTCATGGCTTCTAATTTTTTTTTTCTTTGACCTAAAAGTAATGATGATTGATAGTAATGACAGTCATAATTTAGAGTATATCATATTTTGTGAAATATGACATAAATTTTATCTATAGGGTTTCAGTAGCTCCTAAAAGTTCTTCTATGATTTTTTTCCCTAAAGTTCAGTTTTATTTTATTATAAATTTAAATTTTTTCCCTTCCAACCTTCCTATTCTCTTCCCACGAATAGGTTAAAAAAAACCTATAAAAGAAAAAGTGAAAGGAAGGAATGAACAAATGAATGAATGAACATTCTCTAATTTGTATTCTGAATCCATCAGCTTTATCTATTGATACATACCATGTTTCATCATGAATCCTTGGGAATTATGGTTGGTCATTGTGTTAATGAAGGTTCTCAAGTCTTTCAGAGCTGATTACCTTTATAATATTGCCTTTATTGTGTAAATTGTTCTGGATTTTGCTCACTTCATTTTGCATTACTTTATAAGTGTTCTTCAGTTTTTCTGAAACTATATCTTTCATTATTATATTAATAATATTGCATCCCATTCATAAGCCATAGCTTGTTCAGATATTCCCCAATTAATGGGTATCCCCTCAGTTTCCAATTCTTTGTCCATACAAAAATAGTTGTTATAAATATTTTTTTGTATGTAGATGCCCTTTTCTCTTTTTCATTTATCTCTTGCTGGTGTAAACTTAGAAACAATATCTATGGGTCAAGAGTTTTCACAATTTAATGGCATAATTTTGATTTGCTTTCCAGAATAGTTGAACTAGTTCTATCAAAACTGCATTAAAATTACCTTTTTTCCAAGTGATTCCAGTATTTGCTGTTTCTTTTTTTGTGAACTTAGCCAACTTGAAGGGTGAAGGGCAATTTTTTTTAAATTCATTTTTCCAAATTATTCCCTCCCTCTCTTCACTCCCTCCCCCCGATGGCAAGTAATCCCATACATTTTACATGTGTTACAATATAACCTAGATACAATATATGTGTAAATACCATTTTCTTGTTGCACATTAATTATTAGCTTCCGAAGATATAAGTAACCTGGGTAGATAGACAGTAGTGCTAACAATTTACATTCACTTCCCAGTGTTCCTTCTCTGGGTATAGTTATTTCTGTCCATCATTGATCAACTGGAAGTGAGTTGGATCTTCTTTATGTTGAAGATTTCCACTTCCATCATAATACATCCTCATACAGTATTGTTGTTGAAGTGTATAGTGATCTTCTGGTTCTGTTCATTTCACTCAGCAACAGTTGATTTAAGTCTCTCCAAGCCTCTCTGTATTCTTCCTGCTGGTCATTTCTTACAGAGCAATAATATTCCATAACCTTCATATACCACAATTTACCCAACCATTCTCCAATTGATGGGCATCCATTCAACTTCCAGTTTCTAGCTACAACAAAAAGAGCTGCCACAAACATTTTGGCACCTACAGGTCCCTTTCCACTTTTTAGTATTTCTTTGGGATATAATCCCAATAACAGCAATGCTGGGTCAAAGGGTATGCACAGTTTGATAACTTTTTGGGCATAGTTCCAGATTACTCTCCAGAATGGCTGGATTCTTTCACAACTCCACCAACAATGTATCAGTGTCCCAGTTTTCCCACATCCCTCCAACATTCATCATTATTTGTTCTTGTCATCTTAGCCAATCTGACAGGTGTATAGTGGTATCTCAGAGTTGTCTTAATTTGCATTTCTCTGATCAGTAGTGATTTGGAACACTCTTTCATATGAATGGAAATAGTTTCAATTTCATCATCTGAGAATTGTCTGTTCATATCCTTTGACCATTTATCAATTGGAGAATGGTTTGGTTTCCTATAAATCAGGGTCAGTTCTCTATATATTTTGGAAATGAGACCTTTGTCAGAACCTTTACTTTTAAAAATATTTTCCCAATTTGTTACTTCCTGAAGGGCAATTTTTAAAATTGCCTTTATCTATTATTAATTTATATCTTTTTTTTTTTTTTTGTCTGTTGATAGTTTGGATTTCTTTATCTGAGAACAGTCTATTTATATGCTTTAACTGTGGGATGGCTCTTATTTTTATAAATTTGGGCTCAATTCCCTACATATCTTAGAAATGAAACCTGTACATGAAAGGAGGGGAGCCATAGACAGACTGAAGAAAGCACTATAACTGAGCTCTTCCACTATTTCCTTACAAACACTTTAAAATAATGCCTCTATAAGGAATTGGAAATTGAGTGGATGCCCATCAAATGGGGAATAGTTGAATAAGTTACAGTATGTGGATGTAATGGAATGTTATTGTTCTGTAAGAAATGATGAGCAGGCTGATTTCAGAAAAAGCCTGGAAAGACTCACATGAACTCATGCTGAATAAAGTGAGAACATTGTACACAGTAACAAGAAGATTATGTGATGATCAACTATGATAGACTTCTCAGCAATGCAGTAATCTTGGACAATTCCAGTAGTCTTAGAACAGAAAATGCCATTCTAGAGGGAGAACTATGGAGACTGAATATAGATCAAAGATTATCATTTTCACCTTTTTTATTTGTTTTCTTTTTCTTTCTCATGTTTTTCCCCCTTTTGTTCTGATTTTTCTTTCAAACTTGACTATTAAGTAAATATGTTTAAAATAATTTTATATGTATAACCTTTATCAGATTGCTTGCTGTCTTGAGAAAGAGGAGATAAGGAAAGGAGAAAGGAAAAAAATGTGGAACTCAAAATCTTATAAAAATGAATGTTGAAAACTATCTTTACATGTAATTGAAAAGATAAACTACTACTGAGAGGAAAAAAAATAAACAAATCCTCAAATTGAATTCTAGAATAACATGGCTAATAAAAGGTTAGGGTGAGACATTTTTCAACCCCTTAAAAAGGGGGGTTGAAACTTTAAAAGATCAAAAGGAGAAGTCTATGATACTGGGCTGGGAGATGGTATGGCAACACCAGCTATGAGTCTTCAAGGCCACTGAGACAACACACACAGCAACTTTAAGAATTCTATCTAGAAGTGGCAAGGGAATTGAAAAACTGATCAGAAAAAGATTATAAGGAACCACTGTGCTAATACTGGGCACAGGACTGTGTATATATGGCAATTCCATTGTATATATTCAGTCCTGGGTTGCAGTTCCAAAGCAGAGAGAAATGCTTGCAATTGCAACAGCATAGGCTTTGGTCATAGTTCCTGTGCAGAGAGATGTCCTAATGCTTATAGCTGCAAATGAGCAGGGACCCTACCTAAGTAAAGTCCAGAGCACAGACCAGGAAAACATTGACTATACCAGTCCTCAGACTATAATAGTTTGTAAGCCCTGAAAACTCACAAACCTTCAGAAATATCTATGAAAACAGCACTGTAAAAAAAACCAAGCTTAGGAGAATAACCTACCTCTTCTCCCTTTCCCCCCACATAAGCAAAGTCCAACTTTAACATAAAATTCAATTAAGAAATAGGCTGGAGAAATGAGGAAAAAGGATCACAAATGAGGATCACAAAAAGCTATAATGATGACAGGAAAGCTCAAGATACAAACTCAGAGAGATACTAATGTAAAAACATCTACAAGTAAAGCAGGAGAAAAAAAGGAAATTGGATACAAGCAAATGAGAATTCCTAGAAGAACTAAAGAAAGTTAAAAAAGTGATTTTCAAAATAAGTATGGTAGGGACAAAACTGGGAAAAGAAGTTAGATCAATGCAAGAAAATTATAAGAATCAAAAGTTTGGAAAAAGAGGGAAAAAATACTGAAGAAAATAACACCTTAAAAAAACTACACAGAATTGCTCTAATGTTAAAGAGGCACTAAATCTTAGTGAATAAAATAACTCTTTAAAAAGTAGAATTGACCAAATAGAAAAAGAGTTGTTGATCTTTTTACTTCCTTTTGTATGCACAAAGTATGCCTGTGATAAATATTAAGTTTGAATGACATGCTTTTTTCTTTGTAGGCTTGACAGTGACTGCTGTGAAAGATTCTGGAGAATGGAATTTGGAAGCTGGAGCATTAGTCCTTGCAGATGGAGGTCTTTGCTGTATTGATGAGTTTAACAGTCTCAAGGAGCATGATAGGACCAGTATCCATGAAGCAATGGAACAACAGACCATCAGTGTTGCTAAGGCTGGGTAAGATTTTCTTTTTAGCTGATTTGTAGGTTTATTTTGCTTGATTATGTTAACTTATTACAAGGGAAAGTTGTTTTTTTAATTTTGGAGGTGGGCAGATGGGAATTTAGAAGAATTGCCAAAGGAAAAAAGGACCTTTTAAAAATGCACATTAGAGGTCAGAAGGAAAGTTCAGAGGGCAACACAGGCAAATGCAATTGTTTTGAAGCTTACATTGAATTTTGTGAATAAACAGATAATATATACTACTATTTGTGGACATATTAAACTACATAATGAGATTCATAGTTTCTTATGTATAAACAATGTCCTGTTTTGTCTCAGTCCCCTTCTGAACTTTCTTTTGCTCTCTTCTGTGTATTTTTGTAAAGTTTCATTGCTGCTCTTCTTTTTTCATCACTATCACTAATTACTCATACAACTTTTCTCTTTGAAAAGCCTCTGAAAGTAACCATTAAATATAGACAAACACAACAAATTGACAATTAGTTATGACTATGTATATTTTATTCTATACATCTATGCTATCTCCTCAGTGTTCTGTAGACCTGAGAGATCATTGAGTTGATTAGAGTTCTTAAGCGGTCAGATCATTTTATTTTACAGTGATATAGTCATTATATAAATTATTCTTGTTCTGCTCATTTCAATCTTGATTCCTTTGTAAAAATCCAGATCTCTGTGAATCTGCCCCTTTCATCACTTCTTAAAACAAAATTATAATACATTACATTTATATAATCATATTTTTAATGGAGTTTGATTTTTAATTCTGAGTTCTCTCCCTTCTTCACCTATTGAAAAAATGAGAAAAAAAACCATATATATTATATACACACACACACACACACACACACATCATTTCCTCTACTAGCCATGTCCGAAAATAAAATATGTTTTTATCTGCACTCTTTGAGTCTGTGTTAGCTCTCTGAGAGCAGATAGCATGTTTCATTATGTGCCCTTTGGAATCATGTTTGGTCATTGTATCAAAAAAAGTAAGTTATCTTTACAATATTGTTGTTATTGCATAAAATGCTTTCTTGATTCATATCACTTGACTGTGTGTACAAGTCTTCTCTTTTTTTCCCTAAATGATCTTCCTTCATCCTTTCTTACAATACAATATTATTTTATCATATTTATATACCATAATTTATTCAGCCATTCCCCAACTGATGAGCATCCAGTTTATTTCCAGTTGCTTGTTACAACAAAACATTCAGCTATAAATATTTGTATACATTTCTATTGGGGGGCTGTAGTGGAATCTAGAATCACTATGTCAAAGGATATTTCATGGTTAGTCTCTTTGGGCATATAACCAGTCAAGTATTTATTAAGCTCTTACTATGTCCTAAGCCCTGTGCAGAGCACTGAGGATACAAAGAAAACCCAAACAAATCCTTACCATCAAAGAATTTATGCTCATTTTGGGGAGACACCTATGCATATCTGATAATAACACAGAGATGGAAGGTAACTTTGAGGAGAAGGTAGAAGCAGCTGGGGGGCTGAGGAAAGCTCTCCTACAGAATAGTTCCAAATGGCTTTCCAGAATAGTTGTATCAGTTCATAGCTATTCCAACAGTGCACTAGTTTGCCTGAATTCCCACAATCTATTTCATCATTGCCATTTCCCACTTTCATCATCTTTGCCTATGTGCTGAGTGTGAGGTAGAATAAAAGTTTTGCTGCTCATATCCTTGAGAGGCAATGGAGTGTAGTAGATACCCCTGAGTTCACATCTACCTCTGAAACATCTTTAAACCCTTAATAGTCATTAAACTCCTCAGTGTTCTAGATAACTCTTTAGGAGCATAAATAGCAGATATAACCTGCATTGGGAGATGGCATTTACTTGGCCTGAATTTCCCTTTACCAATTATATCACATATCTAGAGTTCTTGTCCCTACCTCTTTCTTTTATAAGTAGTAATTTGAGTCATTTCTTCATTTGGTTATTGACAATTTATGCTTCTTTATTTGAAAACAATTTGTTCCTATCCCTTGACCAGTTTTCCACAAGGGAATGGCATTTAGTCATGTATTTCTACCAATTCTTTGCATATCTTGGACATCAGATCTTTATCAGAGAAATGTATTGCTTCCCATCACATTCTAAACTGTGTTTAGGTATTTTGTGCAAAACCTTTTCAAGTTTATGTGATCAAAATAGTCCATTTTATCTTTTCAAATCACTTCTGACATTTGTTCATGAATTTTTTCCCCTAGGTGGGATTTGCTCTCATCTTATAGGCCTAAGGAACGAACTAGACAAGCCTATTAAAATTGCTTATGCTGCAGCACCGCTATTGTCCCCAAGTATTACATGCCAGATACACAATTTTCTAACTCTTAGCTAGTAAATTCCAGAATGAAAAGAAGTTTCTTCTCAAGACATTATTATCAGACCAAACAAGTTCAATTCAGTGACTACTTACTGAGCTTTTAGAGCCTTATTGTGGTTTTTTGCTATCTTTTAAATTTATATCACCATCATTATGCCGATTTTTTAAAAATTTACTATTGATTGTATGATGATCTTTTAACTCCATAGTGTACTAGGTGCATTGTAACATAAGAAGAAAAACAATGGCCCTTAGAGTTCTAAAACCTATGGGTCAAGTTTTAGTTTTGCTTTAGTTGAGTAACTTAATCTTTCCTAGCTGTAATATCCTCTTTCTGCCATAGGGATAATGACACTTTTGCCCTAGCTGCTTTACAAATTACTATGAGAATTAAATGAGTTAATGTTGAAATGAAGTCCATTCATAAATGAATCAATGATAAGACATTTATTAAGTTCTTACTGAGAGCACTGTGCTTTAAGCCCTGGGGATACAAATAAACAGGAAAAACAATCCCTGACCACAAAGAAGAAAACACACAGAGGAGAATTAGAAAGGGTACAGAAACAGTGACAAGAGGGGAATGGGGACAGGAGGGGGAAGGAAACAAGAAGAGCAGTATCATTTGGAGGTGGCCAAGAAATGAAAAATCCACCCAACAGACCCCAGCATCCTGAGACAGAGTCCATAGGTCACTAGGAAGAGAATTGAGAGGATAAGGAAGTGGACTGGAGTGCAAGTGAAGTTTGAACATGGGCAGAAAGATAAGAAATATATAAGATAAAGGGTACATGACAATGGATGTTGTTGTTATTGTTAAGTCATATCTGACTCTTTGTGATGCCCTGTGGGGCTTTCTTGGCAAAAATACTGAAGTGGTTTGCCAGTTCCTTCTCCCATAGGTTAAAGCAACAGAGGTTAAGTTACTTTCCTAGGATCACACAGCTAGTGAGTATCTTGAGACCAAATTTGAGCTCAGATCTTCTTTATTTTGATTTTTTGAATTATTCAAGAAATAAATGTAAGATGGCTCTGTCTGCCTTAATTTTCCATTTTAACAACTCTTGGGATACTATAGTATTCTTCAAATTCACTAACAGTCATATTTGCAAAAATGATTCTCCAATCTGTTTTTAATGATAAAAGAACGTTCAGCACTCCCCTTTGCCCAAGCCAAGCATCCAGTACTGTCTATAAGACCTTTATTTTCTTTTGAAATGCAAGAATGTGAACCATAAATCTATAAATCATTTTTCTTGTCCTAATATTATAATTTAATTTTCATTAAAACCATAGAAATGGTAGGATCTGTATTCAATTCTCTTCCACCTTAGTTCCCAAGTTCTGTAGTTAACAATGTTTCCAATGTAATAAAGCATGGTCCATCAGTGAGGATGATAATCTGTTACAAAGAAATAACACAATTTCATAGAATTCTATTGCTTGAAGAGATTTTAGAGCCTAGCACCCTCATTTTATACCTAAATAAACTAACATCCAGAATATTTCAACTTTCCCAGGTTCACACAACAAGATAGCTGGAAGTAGAATCCGGGACTCACTATACTCTGACTCCTTTTCTTTATGATTTTTAAATAAGGTTGCTCAGAGCTGTCACCATTACTAAGCAGCAACATAAATAAAATATAGCCAATGGATGTCTCTTTAAAAGAAAAAAAAAAAACTAGAATTCTTGCATTTAATAAAAATCAACAAATGAACTTCTTTCTAAGCTATTCTACCACAGACAAGAATGAGAAGAGTTCTTTGGTTTTTCTTTGTCTGCCCCTTGTATCTTCAGTGTCAGATGTTTTGAGGAAGAGGGCTTACATTATCCCCTTACAGTTGAATTTCAGCATATTTCTAAGAAGTTTCTGAGAATTAAGGAGGAAGACTTCTTGAATTAAAGAACAAAACCAAGAAATCAGAAATTCTAGTTTGAAAAACCCAATTGCAAAGATACATTAGCCATATCTAAATATTGAATGGCATGCCTTTATTAGAGTAATTATGCACCCCACCAAAAGTAAGAAACTAAAAATGTGCAATTATTTGCCTTGTTGAATATAACGATGTCCTTTCTTGAAAAGTTTACAGAGAAATGGCATTTCTATAGCTCCCAAATAATCTGGAGGCATAGGCATAAAGAAGAGGCAAGTAGCTTTAGCTTGCAGCTCTGCTGGAGAGCTTTTTATTTTTTCCACATTAACAATGGTAAAGTAAGCCTTATCCAAAATTCTTGCTTGAAGAATCAGAAATTAAACATTGCTGAGATAAGTTTTGAGCTTTCATTTGCCATAATCTCACATAAGAAAGTAGTGTCAGGATAGTAGAATTTGATGTTGATATTATGCATCCACCTCCTACTTTTTTGTCCTATTCCATTCTTTTTTTTTAGTACTAGCTTTTTATTTTTCCAAATACAAACAAAGATAGTTTTCAACATTTGCCTCTGCAAAACGTTAAGTTCCAAATTTTTCTTCTTCCCTCCTCCCCTCCCCTAGACAGCAAGCAGTCCAATATAGGTTAGACATATTTCTATATTGGCATACTATGCAAGAAAAATTAGATCAAAAGGGAAAAAAATGCTACTTCATTCTTAATCTCCTGACAGATTAAGTGTACTAATTAATAAGTGTACTAATACACTGCTATTAGTAAGTAGGAGAACATGTTTTTTCATCTCTCTAAGATGGAAAGTTCATAATTCATTCATTCATTTAATTAACAAACATTTATCAAGAGGCTACTGTATGCAGTAGTTTGTTCCAGGAATTGGGAGATACAAAATGTAGATGTTCCCTGCCTTCATGTTGCTTGCAGTATGGTAGAATATAAGATACAAAGACAAATAATGATAATATACAATATTATATTTTAAATGCCTTTAAGAGTTGTAAAATAAAGTGCTTTGAGAGGTCCAAAGGAGAAGGTCATTATTATCTTAAGGATCTTGGAAGATTTTATGAAAGGAATGGCATTTGAATTGGATTTTTGATAGGAGCTTAACAAATGAAAAGAGGAAAGGATTAGGGAACAGTGTGAGCAAAAGCATGGAGATGGGAGAGTATAGTTTTGTTCTCAAATCAAAGAGTGATTCAGTTTGCATTGAAGCATTCCAGGATTCCAGCATTTGTAGTAATATAGTATCACCAAAAGAGTTTTGATGTTTTAAAGACTGAACTTTGTTTTAGGGAGAAACTGAAAGTGATTAAAAGTACTGTGCAGTTTCTCAAATATAACCCACCCTACTTTTTTTCTTCCTTTCAATTTTGGGTATAGTTAATTATCTATCAGCAGTATAGAGTAACACCGGTGAGATGCCCATCCAAATTGTCAGATTCTAAACGATGCTTAGCCCCCAGAAAGTCCTTGGGTCTTAGAAGCATTGATGAAATTCAGGGGTTTTATCATTTTATAGCATTCTTTATTTTGCTTATGTGCTTAATAATATAAATAATGTTCATCTCTCTTCTTTACTCCCTGATTATAAAAACATTTGAATAATTTGCATTGCCCAAGAAGGAAGAAAATAGAGCAAGACTCCCAGTTGTTTAATGGGGAAAAAAGAAAATTAAACACTTCATATCAACCAAAATAACTTTGAGATCTTAATAACTCTTGTATTTTCTCTTTAATTACCATCTACAAAAAGGCATACCTATAATCTTGTTTTACTTCCATGATGTTGCATTTTCATTTTATTCATCATACCTCTCAAAATCATAGAAGTATTAGCAGATTTGAGTTCTGCCATCAACCTTGAAAAGTTTACCAATATCACAGAAAGTCAATAAAATAATAATTTCATTCAATTCAATAAGCAATTTATTAAGCCTCTGCTATGTTAAGATTATCGTACTATATAATACTATACTTGTATATCGTACTATACAAGTTACTGGAAAAAACATCAATCACTGATCTCAAGAAGTTTATATTCCACTGAGAGAAAATGGTTGGTAGCTTCAGAGTGGGTGGGAACAGACAGAGCCAAGACACATTTTACAAATGCCCTGAAGAACAGCTTCAGTAAACAAGACAAAAACATAGAAATAACTAGAAAAGAACAACAGAAAAAATACTGACTTGATGAGGAACTCCCTAGAAATCAAACTTTTTTTTTCTAAGTTAAGTTGTTGAGCAAACTGGAACATAGAACTAGGAAGGAATGATAGACTTTCCATACAATGGCTGGGAACCAACCCAAAGACTGCAACTTCATGCGGAGAAAATATTTTCTGAAGCTGCACTACCAACCATTAGCACTGTCAGCAAAGGACAGTAAAACAAATGAGTATATGTGGGGTATGCTCTGAAGCTGCTATCCAAACCCCAGGTACTCATATCAGCAAGTCGGGCCCCGAGAGCATCACTGCTGCTTTTTTCTCTTAGGATTCTAGGGGTAACTGTGAGGGGTTTGGGATTTTTTCCTAGTACTAGAATTCAAAAACTCCTACCAATGTGTCATGTTGGTAAGTAGGTTTAATTAACTTTTGGAAAAAGGGTCTTACTAAGGTAACACAGTATGAGACAGGTAGGAGAGAAAGAGAATAAGCAGTTACATAGTATTTACTATGTACTAAGCATCATCATTATATCTTTTATAAAGTACTTGCTATGTGTCAGTCAGGGGCAGCAAAGTGGCATTATAGACTGGCCTGGAGTCAGACAAAGTCGAATCCAGCCTCAAACACTTACTAGCTCTGTGATCCTGGGCAAGTCACTTAACCCTATTTGCCTCAGTTTCCTCATCTTGGAATGAGCTGGAAGAAGAAAATGCTAAGCCACTCCAATATCTCTGCT
Source organism: Sminthopsis crassicaudata (assembly GCF_048593235.1). Taxonomy (NCBI): domain Eukaryota; kingdom Metazoa; phylum Chordata; class Mammalia; order Dasyuromorphia; family Dasyuridae; genus Sminthopsis; species Sminthopsis crassicaudata. The sequence goes on from NC_133620.1 coordinate 183,342,313, forward strand.
GAGAAATCTCAGTAGTGCCACAAAGAGTCAGACATGATTGAAATGACTGAACAACACAATATGTGCCAGGCACTGTGCTAAATGATTTACAAATATTTTCTCATTTCATCCTCACAACAACAAATTAAAGTTTAAAAAAATTCAAGTTACAAAAAAGTAAAAATTTTATGATTCTCTAATGCATCTTTGATCCTAGTGATTTGACTGCTCCCTCTAAAACATTCATTCTTGACTCATTCATGCCTGCCTATCTATGCAACTATCATGCATGTACAAATCTACCACAAGTAGTCCAGCCAATTCAGTGGGTCTTACTTGCATCATCTGGATAGTAAGTGGATGGTGGAGACTGTTTCATACCTTTTGTACTTACGCCTTGCATGGTGCCTTACTAAACTCATACATAGGAAGTGCTTAATAAATGCCTGTGATTGATTATTGTGGAATGACTGGTATATCAGGCTTTTTTCTTGTTGCCTTTTTTGGTGGCTTTTTTACCCTACTTTTTCATAATTCCTTATTTGTAATATATTGCAGCCTGTTTACATTCAATGTATGTTGCTTCTCCATTGGCATTTGGGAGATTTTTTACCACAGTTCTTAGGAAATAGTAGTATTTTGTAACTTACATTCATACAAAAAATGGAAAAAATTTTTGTTTTAGTCAGAAGCTTATGATCTTTAAGAACTATAGAGTTGCTCAGAGGACATCTCATTTTTCTCCTGCTCATCTTCAGGCCCACTTCACTGTCTTTCTAAAGATATATGTACCAATAGACAAAGTGAAATCTTTCAAATGATTATGAATCTTATTCAGGTGACCTTGCAGTATTTCTTTGTTTTATAACAATCTTTAAAATATTAACAAACAGGAACATCTAGAGAGAGACATAGCATCTGTAGGGAATCCCTCTGCTCTGAATTTACTCCATGACAATAGCAGAAATCTTTGGCTAATATACAACTCCCTGTTTTATATTTCCTTGATGTTAATAATCAATAATCAATAGAATTATATCTGTTATACTTTCAGGAATATATACATGTACATATCTATGTAATATAAATAATCAAATACAAGGAATAATAATATTCTGGTATATTTTATTTATTTATTTATTTATTTATTTATTTATTTATTTATACACACTTCAATTCACAAAAGTGCTTTTTAAAAATATTCAACAAATAACAAGCATAGGGAGAATTAGCATTCTCTGTATCTTTTAATTAACCTGTTGTAGAAAGCTCTTGTACAAAAGTATGCCTATTCCGTTCTTATACTGTCATCAAGGAAGTCTTCAATTAGTGTGTAGACTGTCCCATAACAATTTTTAATAATAATAGCTTTATATTTTTCAAAGTACATGCAAAGATAGTTTTCAGCATTTACCCTGCAAAACCTTGTGTTTCAAATTTTTCTCCCTCCCTTCCCCCTATTCCTTTTCCCTAGACAGCAAACAATCTAATATATGCTAAATATATGCAATTCTTCTATACATATTTCCACATTTATATAATTTATTAATCCATTCCCCAATTGATGGGCATCTATTTATTTTACCTATTTATTCTTTACCTATTTTTATTCATTACCTATTTATTCTTTACCACCACAGAAATCGCTACTACAAAATTTGTAAGAATTTTACAAGAAAAGTTAGATCAAAAAGGGAAAAAATGAGAAAGAAAAAAATAGTAAGCAAACAACAACAACAAAAGTGAAAATACTATGTTGTGATCCACATTCAGTTCCCATGGTCCTCTCTCTGGATAAAGATGCCTTTCTCCATCACAAGTCTATTGGAATTGGCCTGAATCACCACATTGCCTCATAACAATTTTTAAATAGATGTTCAACTACTTAGAGGACTTGGTGAGTAGTTTTAGGTTCTGGGACAAGGCCAAAAGTAAGGTTACAGATAGGAAAATAGGAAAATGTATGAGTTTTTAAAAAATAATTTTAAGTAATTCATGTACTTTCATTTTTTACACATTTCCATACGAGTTGGGTGAGAAAAGCCAGAACAAAAAGGAAAAAACAGAAAGAAAAAAAAAAAACAGGTGAAAACTATGCTTCAAATTAGGAGAACAAGAAATAGTCTATCTCTCAGAATTGTGCAGAAGGAAGGAATTTATGGCTAAAGAAGAACTTGAGTACATTATGAAATGCAAAGTAGATAAATTTGATTATATTAAATTTTTTTTCCCCTGAGGCTGGGGTTAAGTGACTTGCCCAGGGTCACACATGATTATATTAAATTAAAAAGGTTTTGTATAAACAAAACCGATGCAGCCAAAATTAGAAGGAAAGCAGAAAACTGGAAAAAAAATTTTTTTACCTCTAATGTTTCTGATAAAGACTTCATTTCTAAAATATATAATTGACCCAAATTTATAAGAATATAAGCCAATCCCCAATTATTAAATGGTCAAAGGATATGAACAGATGATTTTCAGATGAAGAAATTAAAGCCATCTATAGTCATATGAAGAAATCCTCTAAATCACTATTGATTTGTAAATTAAAACAACTCTGAGGTACTATTTCACACCTCTCAGATTGGCTAAGATGACAGGAAAGCATAATGATAAATGTAAGAGGAGATGTGGGAAAACTGAGACATTAATATATTGTTGGAGTTATGAAGTGATCCAACCAATTTGAACTGTGCCCAAAGGGCTATCAAATTGTATATATCCTTTGATGCAACAGTGTCTCTACTGGGCCTTTATTCCAAAGAGATCATTAAAAAACCAAAACAAAAACAAAAAACAGAAAAGGACTCACATGTGCAAAAATTTTGTAGCAGTACTTTCTGTGGTGATAAAGAATAGGAATATGAGTGGATGCCCATCAATTGGGGAATGGCTGAATAAGTTATGCCATATGAATGTAATGAAATATTATTGTTCTATAAGAAATGATGAGCAGGCTGATTTCAGAAAAACCTGGAATGACTTATATGAACTAATACTAAGTGAAGTGAATAGAACTAAGAGAACATTGTACACAGGAACCAACAAGATTATGTGATGATCAATTCTGATGGATTTTGCTCTCTCTCTCTCTTTTTTTTTTTTTTTTTTTTTTTTTTTTTGATTTTGCTCTTTTCAACAATGTGGTGATTCAAGGAAATTCCAATAGACTTGTGATAGAAAGAGCCATCTGCATTCAGAGAGAGAATTATGGGGACTGAATCTATCACAGAGTAGTGTTTTTCACCTTTGTCATTGTTGTAATGTCTAATTTGTTTTTTTCTTTCTCATTTTTTCCCTTTTGATCTGATTTTTCTTATGCAGTATGATAATTGTGAAAATATGTTTAGAAGAATTGCACGTTTCAACCAATATTGTATTATTTGCTGTCTAAGGGAGGGGGGAGAAGGGATGAAAAGAGAAAAATTTGGAACACAAAGTTTTACAAAGGTGAATGTTGAAACCTGTCTTTGCATGTATTTTGAAAAGTAAAAAGCTTTGATTACAAAATAATTAAAAATAAGTTTAAAAGAAAACTATGCTTCAATTCGCATTCAGTCTGCATAGTTGTCTCTCTGGATGCAGATGGCATTTTCCATCCTAAGTTTATTAGAATTGCATTGGATTACTAAATTGCAGAGAAGAGCTAATTCTATCATAGTTGATCATAATAGTCTTGCTGTTCCTGTGTACAGTGTTTTCCTGGTTCTGCTCATTTCACTTAGGATTAGTTTTTATTTTTGTGCATGTGGGTTCTTTTTCTCCTTTTATGATCTCATTGAGATACAGACCCAGTAATAGCACAGCATATGACTTTTTTGTATTTTAATCCCCCATACTTAATACAGTGCCTGGAACATAGTAAGCAATTAATAAATATGTTTTCATTTATCCATCTATATTGATTAATAGTTATCAATATTCTCTTAATCATTTTTATTGGTAATAATAAGAACTGGAATTTTCTCCATCCCTTTGGTATATTTTTTTCAGATAACTTAAGAATCTCTTTCTTGATGTCTTGTAAACTGTATTACCTATTCCAAAGTTTTTTTGTTGATGATAATCTAGTTTAACTGCTTTTCCCATCTTTGTTTTTTTCAGTGCCATTTTTACTTTTTTAGATAGCACATCTGGAAATGTGATGTTAGAATCAAAATATTATGGCTCTGATGTCTTCTCTTGGTAAAAAGTTTGTTCCAAATAACATTACACTTCTTTTCCACTTTTAATGTTTATTATCTTCCCAGTTTCATACGTACATACTCTTGTCAAGCTTTCTATAAACTCATTTCTCTCTCTCCTGTTTCTCACTGTTTTATGAGGTGGTACTACTCATAATTTTCACCATCTTTCTCCCTAAAATTTTATAAACAAGTTTATATTTTGAATTGGTATTGCTTAAACCTGTTTTACTTCCTTTGTCAAAGAGGATTATGGCTAAGGAGGTTTCTAAGCTTTTTATTCTCCTTATTATGACAATTGATTTAAATAACTTAAACTTCCTTTGGAAATTATTCAAATCAAAGTTTGTATGCATTTCTCTGTCTGGTTCAAATTTTTGGTGTCAATAATTTGCATACCATGCTTTCTCATTTTCATTCTTTTCAACTAGTTTTATATTTTTTATTGTTATTCTAATAAATATTTTTCTAACTATGATTTGTAATTGGATTCAGGAATTCACTGCATCAATGTATCATTTTATGTCAAAATATGATCATTTCATTTTTGTGATGTTATTTGATGCTCACAATATCTGACTCTTCCCTGTCTCTTCCTAATAAAAATATTAATAACCTGTAAAAGTTATGTTTTTGTATAACTTAAAAGTTTATGACTTATTCCTTAATCCTGAATCATATTTTCTAGCACATCTTTCACCATCTTAACCTATTCTCAGTCCTTTTCAGTATGGCTTCATACTATTCCATTAAACTGACACTATTCTTTCTAGTTATTAATTACTCAAATCAGGAGGACTTATCAGTCCTTGTTCTTTATGACATGTCTGCAAGTTTTGGTCACTGTTGACCAACTCCTCCTGCTGGACAATTCTCTCTTCTCTTGCCTTCCATGAAATTCCTTTCTTTTGAATTTTTTGTTAACTATGTTTACATTACTTCTATCATCTTTGCTGTTCCTTAGTCATCCTATTCCTAATTAATAAGTGTAGCTTTTCTTTGTGTCTTCTTGCTTTCCTTCTCATTGTTCTCTCACCTGTAATTTTTTCAGCTCTCATCGTTCAGTTATCCTTTCAATGTAGATAACTATAAAATCTACAAATTTAGTCTGATTTTTTTCCCCTGAAATTACACTGTTTCCTATGAAATCTCTTCTTATTAATATCCTACAATCACCTCAAAATGAATATGTCCAAAACAAAACTCATTTATTTTCCCCAAAATTCAGCCCTCATTCATCTTCTCATTTTTCTGTTGAGGGCCTCTCCGGACTAATTTACCACCTTGAACTCATTTTAATTTTTCCCTCTCCTTTACCCTGTGTTATTGCTAAGTCATGTTGCGTTTTCATGCCTTTCAGACAATTGAAACTACTTTTTCCAAACTCACAAATGATCTCTTAATTGCCAGATCTAAATAGCTTTTTTTAGTCTTCATTCTTCTTGACTCATAATAATATTTGACACTTTATCACAACCTTCTCTTGTTCATTCTCTCCTTTCCAGTTTTTCTGACACTGCTTTTTCCCTGGTTTTCATTCTGTTTGTCTGACCATCCTTCCTCAGACTCCATTATTACATATTTATTCTAGGCATATCCATTAATCATGGATGTCCTCCATGACTTTATATTTGTCCATCTCTACTATTTTATTTATTGTTGCTATCTGCCCCAATGGGTTCAACTGTTATCTCTACATAGATGGTTCCTGTATTTATATATCTAGCCCTAACCTTACTTTTGAACTTTTTTCTCATATTACCAGCTCTTAGACCAGTTCTTTGTTGAAATAAATATCTTGTATCTTAAACTCAAGTTATATAAAGCTGAACTCAATTATTGTTTTCCTCAAAACTCCCCCTTCCTAATTTCCCTATCATCAATCATCCTCCAGTTACCCAGAACCACGGTGTCATTCACAGTACCTCTCTTACATTCCCGCCACTATTTAATGCTTCTAAGTCTTTCTATCATCTTTCACATTCATCTCATTTTTCTACTCACACAGCCATTATCCTGACATAAAACTATTATCATCTCAATCTAGACTATTGCAACAGTATTCTCTTTGGTTACCCTGCCACTGAACTCTTACCTACTTCTATCCATTTTCAACTTAGCTACCAAAGTGATTTTCATAAAATGAAGGTTTAACCATGTTATCCCTTTGCCCCTCAGTGAACTTTATTTGTTCTGTTACCAACAAGTTTAAATATAAAATATTCTGTTGGTCACTTGAATCACTTGACAACCTTACCTTTTCCTACCTTTCCAATTTTCTAGTACTTTCTCTCCTATGTGCTTTATAGTCCAATAAAACTTACTTTCTTTTTGAACCTTGCCCATAACTCTTCATCTCTCAAATCTGTGCCAAACCTAAGGATTGTTCCCACCTGGTAGGAGCCAGTTATAATTTGTCTTTTCTTCTTATTTAACCTTTTCTTAGATTTATATTCTAAGAATAGATTTGTAATAGTTCCAGCTAATATTTGGTTTTTTTAAATCTGTTCCTCCCTTTTAAACCCTAGTAACTTTTCCTTTATAATTTTACTGTAGAATCATATTTATATCACTTAGTCAACAAACATTTATTAGTGCCTACTATATGCCATGTGCTGAACTGAGCATACAAAGAAAGGCAAAAGATAGCTCCTGCTCTCAGAGTTTACAATCTAATGGAAGAGACAATGTGCAAACAAATATATACAAAGTGAGCTATGTGTAAGATAAATAGAAAATAACAGAGGGTAGACACTGGAATTAAAAGGGGATGGGGAAGGCTTCCTGTAGAAGATGGGATTTTAATTTAGAACTTATAGAAAGCCATGTAGAATCAATAGTCAGAATTGAGGAAGGAGAGAATTTCAGGTTGGGAACAGGCAGGGAAACTACCCAGGACAAAGAAATGGAGTGTCTTATTTTTAAAACAAGCAGAAGGCTAATGTCACTGGATCCAAGAGTATGTGTTGGGGAGTAAGAAGACTGGAAAGGTAGAAGGGAAAACTTGAATGCCAAAGATAACATTTTATATTTGCTTTTGGAGGCAATAGGAAACATCTGGAGTTTAAAGAGCAACATAATTGGACCTGCGTTGTAGGAAAATCACTTTAGTGGCTTGATGGAAGAAGATTGGAACAAGACTTGAGGCAGCCAGATTCACCTGCAGGCTAGGTTTGGGATATTAGGATCTGCCTGCATTAGAGTGATGATATTGTCAAAGAAGCGAGGGAGACATAGTCAAGAGATATTGCAAAGGTGAAATTAGTTGATCTTTGCATCAGCTTGGATATGGACAGGAAAGTGGTGATTGATAGTAGGGAATCCAGGATGACTCCTGGGTTGTGAACCTGGGGAACTGGGAAAATAGTATTGCCCTCTTGTAGAGAGCCAGAACTCTGGAGCAGTATACTTGAAACAAGGAGTTAACTCAGTGGAATTCCAGAGTGGATCTTGGTTTCAGACAGAAATGCAAGGAGTCAGGGGGGCCATCACGAGGCTGATAAAAGATGGAATCTTGTCTCAGTGGAGAAGTGAAGGAGCCAGGACTGCCACCAATGAGGGTCTTTATCTTCCAGTCTGTCTTCCTCCCAGATCTCTTAGCTCTTATATACTCTATTATAAGTATATCATCAACAAGTTTTAGGATTAAATCAATCATACTGAACTAGAGAACTGTTAATCACCATGCTAAACTAGATAATCTTTTATTATCAATTCCACTAAGTTAACATCTTGTTTCAAGTGTACTTGTCCAGAGTAGGTAGAAGCAATGGAGAGTTCAAGAAGAAAGATAATGACTTCTATTTTGGACATAGTGAGTTTAAGATGTCCACTGGACATATAGATTAAGATGTCTGAAGATAGTTGGAGATGTGAGATTAAAGCTCAGAAGAGAAATTAAAGTAGGAAAGGTAGATTTGAGAATTGTAAGGGATTAAGAAAAATAGAGGAAAAGTGGAGGCATGTTATGGGCTAGAACTTGAAACAAAGTGCTAATACCCATACTTAGTTCATACCTTTAAAGGAGTTCATACATTAATACATACCTTTAGAGAGCATATATAATCTAGGAGCCTCAACTAGGATTGACTTCAGGAAATTCACAAGTCAGAAGCCCATAAGCCCACTCTTGGAGACAGAGTCAGATTCATTCCAACTTCCACTTTTGTGCTGGCTGGGGACTTCAGGAGATTCAGAGCCATGATTCAGTTGAGGAGATTCACAAGTTGGGCAGAAAGAAGGAAGACAGAGAAGTGGTGGCAAGGGAACACTGAAACCAAGATCTGGTAGCCCTCCAGAAAACTAGCCGAGCCCCAAGTGAAGGAGATGAGATTTAGAAAGAGACAGTAAAGGATTTGGACTTTTAACTCCTGGCTGCATTTGAGGTGATTTTTACATTGAACTGAAACTAAGGCGGCCTCCAGAAGTTCCCCAAGAAACCTGCTCCCAAGCCATCCTCATCGCAGATCAAGCAAAAACAAAAATTTATCTAATTAAAAGAGATAAGGAAGGGCATTATATCTTGCTAAAGAGTAGCATAGATAATGAAGCAGTATCAATATTAAACATATACGCACTAAGTGGTGCAGCATCTAAATTCTTAAAAGAGAAATTAAGAGAGCTGCAAGGAGAAATAAACAGCAAAACTATAATAGTGGGAAATCTTAACCTTGCAGTCTCAGAACTAGATAAATCAAACTACAAAATAAATAAGAAAGAAGTCAAAGAGGTAAATAGAATACTAGAAAAGTTTGATATGATAGATCTTTGGCGAAAGCTAAATAGAGACAGAAAGGAGTATACTTTCTTCTCAGCAGTTCATGGAACCTATACAAAAATTGATCATATACTAGGACATAAAAACCTCAAAATCGAATTCAGCAAGGCAGAAATAGTAAATGCATCCTTTTCAGACCACAAAGCAATGAATATAGACCAAAAAATAATTGGAAACTAAATAATCTCATACTAAAGAATGATTGGGTGAAACAGCAAATCATAGACATAATTAATAACTTCACCCAAGAAAATGACAATAATGAGGCATCATACCAAAATGTGTGGGATACAGCCAAAGCAGTAATAAGAGGAAGTTTTATATCTCTAGAGGCCTACTTGCATAAAATAGAGAAAGAAAAGGTCACCGAATTGGGCTTACAACTAAAAATGCTAGAAAAGGAACAAATTAAAAACCCCCAGACAAACAGGAAACTTGAAATTCCAAAAATAAAAGGTGAGATTAATAAAATTGAAAGTAAAAAAACCTATTGAATTAATTAATAAAACTAAGAGTTGGTTCTATGAAAAAAACAACAAAATAGACAAACCCTTAGTAAATCTGATTAAAAAAAGGAAAGAGGAAAAGCAAATTGATAGTCTTAAAAATGAAAAGGGAGAACTCACCACTAATGAAGAGGAAATTAGAACAATAGTTAGGAGCTACTTTGCCCAACTTTATGCCAATAAATTCGATAACTTAAATGAAATGGAAGAATACCTTCAAAAATATAGCTTGCCTAGATTAACAGAGGAAGAAGTAAATAGTCTAAATAGTCCCATCTCAGAAAAAGAAATAGAACAAGCTATTAACCAACTCCCTAAGAAAAAATCCCCAGGACCAGATGGATTTACATGTGAATTCTACCAAACATTTAAAGAACAACTAACTCCAATGCTATATAAACTATTTGAAAAAATAGGGATTGAAGGAGTCCTACCAAATTCTTTTTATGACACAGACATGGTACTGATACCTAAACCAGGTAGACTGAAAACAGAGAAAGAAAGTTAAAGACCAATCTTCCTAATAAATATTGATGCTAAAATCTTAAATAAAATATTAGCAAAAAGACTACAGAAAATCATCCCCTTAAGGATAATACATTATGACCAAGTGGGATTTATACCAGGAATGCAGGGCTGGTTCAATATTAGGAAAATTATTAGCATAATCGACCATATCAATAACCAAATTAACAAAAACCATATGATCATCTCAATAGATGCAGAAAAAGCATTTGATAAAATCCAACATCCATTCCTACTAAAAACACTTGAGAGTATAGGAATAAATGGACTATTCCTTAAAATAATAAGGAGCATATATTTAAAGCCGTCAGTAAACATCATATGTAATGGCGATAAACTGGAACCTTTCCCAATAAGATCAGGAGTGCAACAAGATTGCCCACTATCACCATTACTATTCAATATTGCACTAGAAACGCTAGCCTCGGCAATAAGAGACGAGAAAGAGACTTAAGGAATTAGAGTAGGTAATGAGGAAATCAAACTATCACTCTTTGCAGATGACATGATGGTATACTTAGAGAACCCCAAAGACTCTCCTAAAAAGCTATTAGAAATAATTCAGAACTTTAGCAAAGTTTCAGGATACAAAATAAATCCACATAAATCTTCAGCATTTTTATACATTACCAACACAATCCAACAGCAAGAGATAAAAAGAGAAATTCCATTCAAAATAACGGTCGATAGTATAAAATATTTGGGAATATATCTACCAAAGGAAAGTCAGGAATTATATGAGCAAAATTACAAAACACTTGCCACAAAAATAAAGTCAGATTTAAATAATTGGAAAGACATTAAGTGCTCTTGGATAGGCTGAGTGAATATAATTAAGATGACAATACTCCCTAAACTAATCTATTTATTTAGTGCTATACCAATCAGACTCCCAAGAAACTATTTTAATGACCTAGAAAAAATAACAACAAAATTCATATGGAAGAACAAAAGGTCAAGAATTTCAAGGGAAGTAATGAAAAAAAAAAATCAAATGAAGGTGGTCTAGCTGTATCTGATCTAGAACTATATTATAAAGCAGCAGTCACCAAAACCATTTGGTATTGGCTAAGAAATAGACTAGTTGATCAGTGGCATAGGTTAGGTTCACAGGGCAAGATAGTGAATAAAAATAGCAATCTAGTGTTTGACAAACCCAAAGATCCCAACTTCTGGGATAAGAATTCATTATTTGACAAAAACTGCTGGGAAAACTGGAAATTAGTATGGCAGAAACTAGGCATGGACCCACACTTATCACCACCTACTAAGATAAGATCAAAATGGGTCCATGATTTAGCCATAAAGAATGAGATCATAAATAAACTAGAGGAACATAGGATAGTTTACCTCTCAGACTTGTGGAGAAGGAAGGAATTTGTGAACAAAGGAGAACTAGAGATCATTATTGATCACAAAATAGAAAATTTGGTTACATCAAATTAAGAAGCTTTTGTACAAACAAAACTAATGCAAATAAGATTAGAAGGGAAGTAACAAATTGGGAAAACATTTTTACAGTTAAAGGTTCTGATAAAGGCCTCATCTCCAAAAGAGAATTGACTAATTTATAAGAAATCAAGCCATTCTCCAATTGATAAATGGTCAAAGGATATGAACAGACAATTTTCAGATGATGAAATTGAAATTATTTCCACTCATATGAAAGAGTGTTCCAAATCACTATTGATCAGAGAAATACAAATTAAGACAACTCTGAGATACCACTATACACCTGTCAGATTGGCTAAGATGACAGGAACAAATAATGAAGAATGTTGGAGGGGATGTGGGAAAACTGGGACACTGATGCATTGTTGGTGGAGTTGTAAAAGAATCCATCCATTCTGGAGAGCAATCTGGAATTATGCCCCAAAAGTTATCAAACTGTGCATACCCTTTGATCTAGCATTGCTGCTATTGGGCTTATATCCCAAAGAAATACTAAAGATGAGGAGGGGACCTATATGTGCCAAAATGTTTGTGGCAGCCCTTTTCATGGTGGCTAGAAACTGGAAAATGAATGGATGCCCATCAATTGGAGAATGGTATATAAATTATGGTATATGAATGTTATGGAATATTATTGTTCTCTAAGAAATGACCAACAGGATGAATATAGAGAGACTTGGAGAGACTTACATCAACTGATGCTGAGTGAAATGAGTAGAATTAGGGGATCATTATACACTTCAACAACAATACTATATGAGAATATATTCTGATGGAAGTGGATATTCAACATAGAGAAGAGCTAATCCAATTTCAATTGATCAATGATGGACAGAATCAGCTACATCCAGAAAAGGAACACTGGGAAATGAGTGTAAATTGTTAGCATTTTTTGTTTTTCTCCTCAGGTTATTTTTACCTTCCGAATTCAATTCTCCCTTTTGCAATAACAACAACAACAACAAAATTTGGTTCTGCACATATCTATTGCACCTAGGATATACTATAATATATTTAATATGTATGGGAATGCCTGCCATCTAGGGGAGAGAGTGGAGGGAAGGAGGGAAAAAATTTGGAACAGAAGGGAGTACAAGGGATAATGTTGTAAAAAATTACCTATGCATATATACTGTCAAAAATGTTATAATTATAAAATTAATAAAAAAATACTTTAAAAAAAGAAAGAAAGAAAGAAACCTGCTCCCAGAGAACATTATAATTCCAGAGAAGAACATTACAGAGACACCTATTGTAGATGGCGTTTTCAAGGAGTTTAGCTACAAAAGGCAGAAGCAGTATAGACTAATAGTTAGCTGGGAAGGAAGGCTCAAATGAGAGTTGTTGTTTTTTCAGGATAGAGAAGACATGAGTATGTTTGTTGGCAGTAAGCAATGAGCCAGTAGAGAGAGAAGACTGAAAAAAAGTGAAAGAGTGGGGATGACAAAAGGGGACAATCTTTTGGAGGAGATGGATTGGAATGAAATTGTTTGAACAAGAGGAAGTATTAGCTTTGATAAGGAAGGAGGCTACTTATAAAGCAGCTAGGCGGTGCATGGATAAGCTGGCCCTTGAGTCACTAGGACCTGAGTTCAAATATGTCCTCAGACACTTACTATGGATCCTAGGCAAATCATTTAACTGTTTTCCTATTTCCTCATCTGGAAAATGAGCTAGAGAATAAAATGGTAGAGATGAGAATCTCTGCCTAGAAAACCCCAAATGGCACCACAAAAAGTCAAATGCAAGTAATCAATCAAAAAATAAATAAAATCACTTCATGAAAATGGGGTAAAGGAGGAGAACGTGGCACATGGGTGATGAAAGATGAATAAGAGAGGAGAAAAGCGAATTCATGGTAAATATGAAGGAAGGTTCTCAGCTGAGAGAATGGGAGGAGGGAAAAGAGATTGAAAAGGTTTGAGAGAGCCAATGTGGAGAGTAGGATAGTAAGTTGATAAGGGAGATATTATAAGATTGCCTATCAATGTTTAGGGCCCCAATGAAATTATGTAACATAAATTTGTAGTGCACCCAGTGAGAAAGGTTGTGTGATTTTCTCCACCTCAGTTCAAAAGCATGTAAGTAGGAACAAAGGTGATGAATGATGGGAATGATCCAAAGCTGAGGCTTGACTGTGATATAATATGAGGGTAGGGATTCGTGAGAGGAAGACAGTAAAGAATTGAATTGGTTCATGAAGGAGTCAAAATGAGAAGAGAAGAGAAGAGAGCCTGTTGCAGGGGAAATGGCCTGGGGGAGAAGGGGTCAAGGGATTGGAGGTAATAGTGTAGATGAAGAATAGGGTTATGTAAGGGAAGGCAGGGGAAGAAGTTAAAAGCCATTGATTATGGTCAGATAAGGGGATTTTAGAATTCTTGAACATGGAGGGTGATAGCAAATTGAGAGTATGACCATCTTTGTGTATAACTGAAGTGGAGTGGAGGAATTCAGGGAAGATGAGTAGGTTAAAGAGTGGGTTGTATATTTCAAGAAGTACATATATTTAAAATTTATGTGACCTCATTTTAATCAGAATTTTTTAAACATAATCATACCATTCTTATTTCTCTCTTTTAATGTTTTCTGAGGTAAATGTCTTTCCTCCAAGCAACATGTTTTCTCTTTCTTCTAAATAGCTTTTTATAAATGTTACATTAAAAATTAATGTATGACCTCACCACATCTGGCCAGCAACACTCCTGAATGTTTCCAAATTAGATAAAAATATAATTGGGAAATTTTTAACAATAAACAAATACAATAAAACATTTAAAAAATCAATATAATTAATTAATCATGCTTTACAACTATTGATATTTAATATTATCATGTTAGCAGTTGTCATTCATTCAATTTGGTGATATTCCACCTTTGCTTTTTGAGGTTTAATTGTGGATTTTTGTTAGTACATTCTTCCAGTTCCTTTTTGTCTTTGAAGTGAATTCTTTGATCTATAAACAATAAAGTTATGTTTGTGGGATGTGCAATTTTGAGTTCCAGTTCTAATTTTAAAGACTTTGGTTTGGAGGTTTTGTTTTTGTTTTTTCCAGCATTTCTGACTTTCCTATGTTGTGGTTGAAAGCCCAATGTAATCCTAATTGGTATTTTTTGTAATAAATTTGTTTTTCATTTCTAGATGCTCAGGGAATTTTTTCTTTGTCTCTGAAATTATTTAACAATTTGGTGACTTTATAATTGTTAGGATTTTTCCATGCTGAGACCTTATATATTCTCTCTATTTAAACAATATGTTGTTTGATCTTGACCACTCTGGAAAGTTTTTTCTAATTATTCAAAATTTTTCCCTTTTGAGATCCTAATTAAACTATTTATAATTTCTGCTTTGTGTTCACAATCTGCTACTTTATGCTGCCTTATCTACTAGCTAAATGTTTAGCTCTTTAAACATCCTGGGCTTGTTTTTCATTTTTGTCGCCTATTGAATTCTCTAATTGTTCTTTTAACTCTTTTTGACCTCTTTTTTTTAACTGAATTTCTTCGTTTATTATCCTACTTAACTTTTCATTTGGAATTTTCCAATTGGAAGTGGAAACATCCACTTACATTTCTGAAGAGGTTTTATCCTTTTGATCCCTTATGTTACTGAATTTCCTTCTTGTCTTTAAAAATTTACTCTTCATTTCTGTATTCAAGGAGATAGGAGTAAGAGAAGGAGTAAAACTGGCAAAGGTAACATATGTGTGAGCCTTAGATACTTCTGCAGGATAATTTGCCGGGTTGGAGGCTTTGACCAGACTTAGGGGTTAGAGTAATAGAGGATATTTCCTGTGTTCTGTTTGGTGGTGAGAAAGGAGAAACTTTGAAACCTTTTATTTGGCATAGGAACAGGGAACTTCCTCATCTTTAGGGTTCATTGAATCCTTTGCTTTGGGGGTAGGAATGGGAACAAGAAATCTCATTGCTTTCAACAGATGCAGGGGAAGATAAATGGTATAGCAGAAGAACCAGAACTTCTGCATCCTTCCCCACTAGTGTTAGCTTTTGACAAGGACAAAAAAGTACAGTGCTGGGAATGAGGGGGAAGAGTATCTCCTCCTTTTAACCATGGGCATCACTTTTCATAGGGTTGAAGGAGAAAAAGAGGGAAAACTTTCCTTTGCTTTGGCATAGACCATGGCAAGGCAGCTTAAGAACTCCCAGGGTCTGGTGAGGCAAGAGGGTCAAGGAGTACAGGATCAGGATATTTGGGTCAGTTAGCTAGAATGGTACCCTGGACTCTGATTAGAAAGTGGGGATGAGATTCTTTTCTGGTTGTCTGGAGTCTGCATGTGGATAACACTCCCTCAAGGTTACTTCATTAGCACATGAAATGGGAAATAGAGTAACAGAAAGCCTAAGCAGCTCTTAGTTTCTCAATCCAAACCAGCAGGTAGATGAAAACTACTTGGAGTAGGTTAGGATGGTGTGGTAACATACTGTGACTGGAGGCTTCAGGGTCAGTGCAAGGCTCCAGCATTCCCAAAGGTAAGTAATATATGTCATGGAGTTGTAAGTAGCAGCTTGTTTATTATTATAGTAGCAACAGTACATCCCTTCTTTTTGGTGATCTATTTATCTATTTTTCTTTCTTTCTTTCTTTCTTTTTTTTTTTTTTTTTTGAGAGGGAGGGTTGGAAGAGAAAGGGTTCAGCAGGAAATTTCACCTCAAGGGAATTTTGGCATAGCTGACTTTTCTGGATGCCTATTCTAACCTCATATAAAAACTCAGTTTTCATTTTTTAATCCAAACTGTAGGCCCCCCTTTTTAAAAGTATGTTTTTGTCCATTTATAATTAGTGTTATATTTCCCAAATTTGGCTTTTTTTCTAATATTTTTATAAAAATGATTGATTATTCACTTTATCAAAAGATAATACAATTTGTACTCATCTAATCAAAGTTTAAATTGACCATTCAAAACTAAATTCTTTCCTTATACTATTAACTCTTTAGGATTCCTTAAATTTAGTTGTTTCAGTTCAGGTGTTTCAGTAATGTCCGATTCTTTGTAACTCCGTTTTGGACATTTCCTTCTCCAGATCATATTATAGATGAGGAAACTGAAACAAACAGGATTAAGGTTCTTGCCCAAGAATACACAGTTAGTTAGTTTCTGAGCTCAGATTGGAACCCAGGAATATGAGTTGTCTTCTTTTTTTTTCTTTTAAAAAAAATTATTATAACTTTTTATTTACAAGATATATGCATGGGTAATTTTTCAGCAATGACCTTGCAAAACCTTCTGTTCCAACTTTTCCCCTGCTTCCCCCAACCCCCTCCCCTAGATGGCAGGTAGACCAATACATGTAAAATATGTTAAAGTATATGTTAAACACAATATAGGTATACAGAATATGAGTCTTCTTGACCCTAGACCTGGCATTCTGTCTACTACATTATCTAGCTACCTTTAAATCTAGATGTTTCAAATTAACAGAGATAGAACTTTAATTTAGGATTAATTCTGATCCTTCCCCTCTTCTACTCTTATTTTTTTGAAACAACCTTTTGAAAAATTTAATAGTTTAGTCAATATACTACTCTGAAGGTTCTCATTTTTAATTAGCAACTGGTAATTCAATTAAAATGCATGTATTTTACAAAGCTTTTTGCCATAGTAAAGTCCTAGAAACAAAGTAGATGTCCATTATATGGCAAAAGGTATACAAATTGTGGCATTTACATGTAATGGATTATTACTGTGCCACAACAACAAATATGAAAGATTCAGAGTAACATTTGTTGTTGTAGAGTCAATTCAATTATGTCCAACTCTTCATCGTAAGAGTAATGAACTCATGCAGAGTGGAGTAAAGAGAACCAGGAATACATATATATTATAATTCTAACATTATAAATGACAAAAACAACAAAAAGAAAATGAATTCTATGTAATTATAATGAGCAAGATTTGCTCTAAAAAAGAGATGAGGAAGTGAGCCTTCTCATCCTTCTTTGCAGAAGTGAGGACTATCAATATGTTGATTAGTTGTGCCGAATTGCTTGTCTTCTTTCTTTTCTTCTTTCATACAAAGGATACTATACCTGATTAGAGAAGAGAAGAAGAAGACAGTTATAAATAAAAGTAATATAGAAACAATTTTTTAAATTTGCAAATTAATTTTAAAATAGAATATATAAATCTTTGTGAAGATATTTTAAAGTCCAAGTGCCTGGTCTATGTCCATGTCTTGCCATCATGAGGCATATTAAGGTTGGCATGGAAGACAAGTCTGATTTCATGACCCATTCATCTGAATGTTGTATATTATATAAGTGCTGTGTGATGTCTGCTTTCATTCAGCTTGTAGGATTTTGTCTTTGTAATTGTAGTGTTGGTATTTATGAAAAATTTTCAATATCAAGATCCTGTGGATTTATTCTGCTTTATGTAGCATGACATGTTTTTGATAATTCTGACATTTTCTTGATCAGTTTCCTGCACTATATGTAATATGAAAGTTTTTTTTCCTTTTTTCCAAATTTTCTAGGATGCTGAATGCTGAAGTTGCTGCACTTAACTTTTTTAGCTGTGCCAATTATAGTTGCATATTTTCTAGTTCTCACAGTAGTTATTTCTGGGTTTATTTTTTCACTTCAGCTATGTTATCAACAATTTTTATTTCTATTATATTAAGTCAGTTTGGGATTGCTTCTATTTTCCCCTATTTACTTTTTTCACAATTTTCTTCCACTATTTTTTAGCATTCTAACTGTAGTTCCTTCCATAACATTTCACTTTCTAAAAGCTGTTCTCTTAGCTCTTGTAATTTTTTTTCAGTTAATCTTCTTCCTTGAATTCCTTAAATTTATCACTTAACTATTTGAAGATATCTCTCCCAAGATATTTCTTTTTCTATCTTCATGGTTGCTTGTACATTTCTCTAGGATTTTTATTGTATAGATGTTCTTATCCTCTTTGTTCATTTTATTTTGGGTATATTCTTAGTATCTTCTGAGTATTTTTAGCCTTTTTTAATCTTTTTGATGTTTATTGTGGGGGAATTAAAGAAACTGGTTGCCTTTTAATCTCTCACTTTGCCATCTTGACTGGAAATTATTAATTTTCCTGTTTCTTTTGATCACCTTTTTTTGGTACCAGTTTCCATGTAAAAGAATCTTTCCTATTTAATTTAGTCCATCCTGCCTGCTAGTCTCTCATTTTCAGAATCTGAATGTACTCTTCTTACATTTTAATCTCATTGGTCTCATTACCTGATGTAATGTAGAGTTCACATTGCTGAATGCTGAGCTCTGAAGTTCAGGTCCCTCCATGTGTAAAGATTATCAGAATAGGATAATAATTAATAGTAGGATTGAAAGAATAAGTGTAAAGAGGAAAAGATCAATTAAACTCTACAAAGTCAAAATATTCTAAACCTTTCTGACTCCTATTTCAACCTTTGATAAAACCTAATCTTTTCTTAAATCATATTAAAAAATCAAGCAAGTTTTTGCTTTATTAGGGATAAAAAATACAAAAGATTCCACAATATGAAGTAGTATTCTTTCCCTGAAAAACTTGTCATTTTTAATTCATTATTTATTTCTCTAACTCTATTCTATTTTGCCTTTTTCTAATTTGATTTCTTGAATCCTATTTCATAGGAATAAATTTTGGGAGCAGCTGGAATAGATAAGAGTACTAAGTCTGAAATCAGAAAGACTCATTTCCCAAGTTCCAATCTGTACTACTAACTGTGTTGACCCGGGGCAAGTTACTTATATTTGTTTTAGTTTCCTTATCTGTAAAATAAGCTAAAGAAGGTAATATCAAACTACTTCAGAGTTTTTACCAAGAAAACCTCAGAAAGGGGTCATGAAGAGTCAAACACTACTGAAACAACTGAACAACACTCTGATATATTTTAATTGACCTATGGCAAAAATTTTATTAGATTTATAGCCTATAATGTGAATCTTCATGGAAGTTGGGTTTTTTGTTTTTTTTTTTATTGTTAATAACTAGCTCTCTTAGACTTCAGGACTATCTTTTAGGAATTTACATATTTGTTACACCATATGTAGAGAATATATACCCTCCATAAATAAGAAGACTAGCATCTTATCTATAAAATTAATATTTTTAAAGTACTTAATAAATACTTATTCTCTATCCCTCCTCCATTTTATTGTTTTGTTGTTTTTTTTTTGTTTGTTTGTTTGTTTGTTTTTTTGCTGAAACAATTGGGGTTAAGTGACTTGCCCAGAGTCTCACAGCTAGGAAGTGTTAAGTGTCTGAGACCAGATTTGAACTCAGGTCCTCCTGACTTCAGGGCTGGTCTGGTGCTCTATCCACTTCGCCACCTAGCTGCCCCAAATTATTGTTTAGAAATGTAATAAGACTTGCTCATTATCTGATTATTCATTTAATTGAGTGCAATATTTCACTGTTTGTGTTGCTGTACATTTGGGTGAACACTTAAAGAGTTTTTCCAACAGTTGGAACAGACAGTACAGATGGATAGTGAACTGGATCTAGAGTCAAACGGGATAAGGAAAGTGGGCTAGATTGCCTTTGGAAAGCTGCAGAGCACTTTTTCTGATTCCAAATTTCTCACAAAAGCAAAAGTCTATCTCTTCAAATTTTTTTTTTTACTAGTATTACTGTATGACAGTAAAAGCATCACTAGCTATCAAAAATTAAAAACAAGTATCATACATTGGGTAGCAGAGATGTTCATGATAAGTGTGAGATAGCTACAATATATAATCAGTGAGAAAATCCAAAGAACAAAAGAAGTAAAGGATGTCAATAAAGAATTTTATGACAGGAAGGGAAAAGGGACTAGTGTTATGGTAAACTTAAGGGATGAAAGGTGACCACCAGAATGTTTCACTAGTGCCTTCTCAATGTAGGGGGAAAATAAAGAAGGCTTCCAGCATTTTCGTGGTGAGTTTTTCAGAGAACATGATTAAAAGTTGCACAGGATTGACTTGAAAAAAACCACAAACATGGCAGAAATTAGATATGGATCCACACTTAACACCATATACCAAGATAAGATCAAAATGGGTCCATGATTTAGGCATAAAGAATGAGATTATAAATAGATTAGAGGAACAGAGAATAGTCTACCTCTCAGACCTGTGGAGGAGAAAGGAATT
The DNA here is from genome assembly GCF_048593235.1 of Sminthopsis crassicaudata. Classification (NCBI taxonomy): domain Eukaryota; kingdom Metazoa; phylum Chordata; class Mammalia; order Dasyuromorphia; family Dasyuridae; genus Sminthopsis; species Sminthopsis crassicaudata. Next base: position 183,362,846 of record NC_133620.1, read on the forward strand.
TATGACCAGAAGAGAACTAGAGATCATTATCGATCACAAAATAGAAGATTTTGATTACATCAAACTAAAAAGCTTCTGTACAAACAATACTAATGCAAACAAGATTAGAAGGGAAGTAACAAATTGGGAAAATATTTTTACAGTTAAAGGTTATGATAAAGGTCTCATTTCCAAAATATATAGAGAACTGACCCTAATTTATAAGAAATCAAACCATTCTCCAATTGATAAATGGTCAAAGGATATGAACAGACAATTCTCAGATGATGAAATTGAAATTATATCCACTCATATGAAAGAGTGTTCCAAATCACTACTGATCAGAGAAATACAAATTAAGACAACTCTGAGATACCACTACACACCTGTCAGATTGGCTAAGATGACAGGAACAAATAATGATGAATGTTGGAGGGGATGTGGGAAAACTGGGACACTGATGCATTGTTGGTGGAGTTGTGAAAGAATCCAGCCATTCTGGAGAGCAATCTGGAATTATGCCCAAAAAGTTATCAAACTGTGCATAACCTTTGATCTAGCATTGCTGCTATTGGGCTTATATCCCAAAGAAATACTAAAGATGAGGAGGGGACCTGTATGTGCCAAAATGTTTGTGGCAGCCCTTTTCATGGTGGCTAGAAACTGGAAAATGAATGGATGCCCATCAATTGGAGAATGGTTGGGTAAATTATGGTATATGAAGGTTATGGAATATTATTGCTCTGTAGGAAATGACCAGCAAGATGAATTCAGAAAGGCTTGGAGAGACTTAAATCAACTGATGCTGAGTGAAATTAACAGAACCAGAAGATCACTGTACACTTCAACAGCAATGCTGTATGAAGATGTATTCTGATGAAAGTGGATATCTTCAACATAAAGAAGATCCAACTCACTTCTAGTTGATCAATGATGGGCAGAAACAACTATACCCAGAGAATGAACACTGGGAAATGAATGTCAATTGTTAGCACTACTGTCTATCTATCCAGGCTACTTATACCTTCGGAATCTAATACTTAACGTGCAACAAGAAAATTGGATTTACACATATATATTATATCTAGGTTATACTGTAACACATGTAAAATGTATGGGATTGCCTGTCATCTAGGGGAGGGAGTAGAGGGAGGGAGGGGAAAATTTGGAAAAATGAATACAAGGGATAATGTTATAAAAAAAATTACTCATGCATATATACTGTCAAAAATTTTTTATAATTATAAAATTAAACAAAAATAAAATAAAAATAAAATCATGTCAAATAGTAAAAAAAAAAAGAAAAGAAAAGAAAAGAAAAAAACACAAACAAAAAAAAGTTGAAAATGGAAACATTTAACTACATATTTATTGCACCTAGTTGTTTAATTTGCTTTACACGATTATAATTCTCTGGACAGAGGTGTACATTTAGCAATGGTATTATTAGGTATACAGAAAAACAAATGGAAGCTGAGATGTGAATAAATAGTGTGTTGCAGGAAGTAATACCTGGACCAAGAATACCATCACCCAATAATACTGGAAACCAGTATTAATCTCAAACAATTTGTATAATATCATGAATATGACTAGTGTCCTTAATGAAATCCATGGAGACTCTTGTAGTCACTAGATATTTCCCCAGAAGCTTGGTACTACAGAAAAATAGACCTCATGACTAATTTGCTGCTACCCCAAGAACACACCACTGTAATTAGGATGATTAATCATTCTTCTAAATTGTGTTATCTGATCCCTTGCCCCAAAATCACCTTTTTCTGAAAATACATTTTTATTGATGTCTTTTGCTTTTTATATCATCATAATTTTTCCCAGAGCCATCCCATATAGCAAATAATATTTTTAAGGAAAAAGAAGAGGAAAAAAATAAGCACAACCTCTATCAGTACCTTAAAAAAAAGTCTGAAAACATATGATGTGCAACATCTGTAAACTTCTCATTTGTATAAAAGGGTGGATTGGGAATGCCTTCTCAAATCTGTTTTATTGAGTCATGTATGTTTCCTATTCTTTGCTATCACAAAAAAATGCTGCTGTAAATATTTTGATGTCTATGGGGACTTTCTTCTTAACACTGACTTTCTTGGGATAAAAGGCCAGGAATGGAATCTCTGGTCAAAGAGTACTTGCCATTTTATTCATTTTATTTTCATAATTCCAGATTGCTTTCCTAATGATTGCACCAAATCACACCTCTAACAACAATGCACAAGTGTGCTTACCATTCCATAGCCTCTATGTTGACTATTGCTCCAAATTGCCTTCTATTCTTTCTATTTAGAAGGATTTCAAAAAAGGTCAATTACACTGTGGTGAAATGGGTTTTCAGCCCAGCTTGGTCAGTGTCTGGGAAAGCCAGTGAGAGGGTTTTAATCATAGCATATCAGCAACTGAGACCCTCTGTCCTGGTTCAGTAGCAGAACAGCCTTCAGTCCAATCACAGAAGGCAAATTGCCAGCCTAGGAAACCAGGCTGTTACCTAGAAAGAATAAGTAGGGCTACCCCCTGTTGTGAGCAAGATATCAAACACAAGGGGCCCCTGTGCTCAAAGCCAAGGCTCAAAGCTGCACTAGAAGCTTTGGACAGAGACACCTGCTGCACCCCAGGAGCAAAGCTCTACCATAAAAGTCACACCATCAAAGTCACAAAAGGGGAAGGAAGGAAGGAAAGAAAATGAGCAAGAAACAGAAAAGAACCTTAATCATAGAAAACTATGGTGACAGCGAACACCAAAACACCAAAATAAATGGGAATAAAATGCCATGGGAAATCTCAAAGGGTGATATAAATTGGTCTCAAGCCCCAAAAAAGCTTTTTAGAAGAGCTCATAAAAGATTTTAATCGAAAAGATAGAAGCAAAATTGGAAAAAGAAATGAGAGGTGGTATGCAAGAGAGTCAACAGCTTGTAAAAGGAAAACAATTCCTTTAAAAATACATTTGGCTAAATGCAAAAAGGAGTAACACTGAAGAAAAGAACACCTTGAAAAGTAGAATTCATCAAATGGAGAAAGAACTGGAACTGGGCAAATGACTACGAGACATCAAGAATCAGCCAAAAAAACTAAAAAGAATGAAAAAATGGAAGAAAATATAAACTATCTCACTGGAAAAACAGCTAATCTGGAAAATAGATCCAGGAGAGACAATTTAAAAATTATTGGTCTACCTGAAGATCATGACTAAAAAAAGAACCCGAATAGCATTCTTCAGAGATCTTGATATACTAGAACCAGCGGGCAAAATAGTCATTGAAAGAATCCATTACTCACCTCCAGAAAAAGATCCCATAAGGAAAACCCCAAGAAACATTATTTCAAAACACCAAAACTATAATCTCAAAGAAAAAAAAAAATGCTTCAAACTGCCAGTCAAAAACAATTCCAGTATCAAGGAGCAACAATCAGGATAACTCAAGATCTGGCACTATCTACATACAATAAAAAATCAGAGGGCCTGGAATAGCATATTCTGGAAGGCAATGGATGTGGGATTACAACCAAGAATCAACTACCCAGCAAGACTGAGCATCAGGGGAGGAGATGGACCAATGAAATAAGAGACTTTCCATCATTTCTATTGGGGGAAAAATGAAATAAGAGACTTTTCATCATTTCTATTGGGAAAAAAAACCACAGAAATAAACAGAAAATTTGATTTTCAAGCATAGGACTCAAAAGAACCATAGAAAGGTAAACAGGAAATAAAAATAATTTATATTATTTAAAGGTTAAACCATTTACATTCCTAGATGGGAAAATGATACTTTTAACTCTTGTTAATTATATCTTTTATTGGGGCAATTAGAGGAGACATATATGAATTGATTCTGACGTAATGATATTAAAGAAAAATACATAAAGGAGTGGAAAACAGATTGTACTGGGAGAAGAAGAAAGGGGAGATAAAATAGTACAATTTAGATTACATGAAGAGGCATAAAAGATCTATTCTAATAGAGGAAGAGAAGGGAGAGAAATGAGCATTGTCTGAAGCTTAATCTCATTATTTTTGGCTCAAAGTGGGAATAACATTCACTCACTTGGGTATACAAATTTATCTTACCCTATAAGGAAGGAGAAGAAAGGGCAAAGAAAAGGGAGGGCCTGGATAGAAGGCAGAAACACTAGGAGAAAGGGATAAGAGAAAAGCTGAAGGGTGATAGAGGTGAGGACAGTTTGGCAAGGTGGGTCAGAAACAAAATACTACTAAAAAGGGACAGGGTAGAAAGAGAAAACAGAAGTATATACGAGAAGAAAATAGGATGGAAGGAAACATAAACCTGGTAATCATAACTGTGAATGAATGGGATGAATTTTTCATAAAATGGAAGTGAATAGCAGGGTGGATTAAAAATCGGAATCCTATAGTATGGTGTTTATAAGAAACACATTTGAAATAGAAAGATACATAGAGAGTAAGGATAAAAGACTGGAGCAGAATTTATTATGTTTCAACCAAAGCAAAAAAAGCTTTATTTGATCCTCAGATAAAGCAAAAGCAAAAATAGATCTAATTAAAAGAGATAAGGAAGGAAACTACATCTTATTGTAAGGTACTATAGATAATAAAGTAATATGGATACTAAATGTATATGTACTAAGTAGTACAACATCCAAATTCTTTTTTGTTGTTGTTGTTTGCTATTTTCTTTCTTTTTTTTTTATTAAAGCTTTTTCTTTTCTTTCTTTCTTTCTTTCTTTCTTTCTTTCTTTCTTTCTTTCTTTCTTTCTTTCTTTCTTTCTTTCTTTCTTTCTTTCTTTCTTTCTTTTTTTTTTTTTTTTTGAGGCTGGGGTCAAGTGACTTGCCCAGGGTCACAGCTAGGAAGTGTTAAGTGTCTGAGACCACATTTGAACTCGAGTCCTCCTGAATTCAGGGCTGGTGCTCTATCCACTGTGCCACCTAGCCTCCCCTAAAGCTTTTTATTTTCAAAACATCTGAACAGATCATTTTTCATTCTTGCATAGCTTTGTTCCAGATTTTCCCACAAGAAATCCAATATATGTTATACATGTTAAAATATATGTTAAATCCAATATATATAAGCATATTTGTGCAATTATCTTGCTGCATAAGAAAGATCAGATTAAAAAGGAAAGAAAATGAATAAGAAAACAAAATGCAAATGAAGAACAACAAAAAAGAGTGAAAATGTTATGTTGTGATCCACATTCAGTTCCTGCAGTCCTCTCTCTGGGTGTAGATACCTCTCTTTATCACAAGATCATTGAAACTGGCCTCAATAATCTCATTGTTAGAAAGAGTCACATCCATCAGTATTGATCCTTGATAATGTTGCTATTGCCGTGTACAATGATCTCCTGGTTCTGCTCATTTCACTTAGCATTAATTCCTGTAAGTCTCTCCATGCCTCTCTGAAATCATCCTGCTGATCGTTTTTTCTAGAACAATAATATTCCATAACATTCATATATCATAGTTTACCCAACCATTCTCCAATTGATGGACATCCATTCATTTTCCAGTTTCTAGCCACTACAGGTCCCTTTCCCTTCTTTAGTATTTCCTTGGGATATAAGCCCAGTAGTAGCACTGCTGGGTCAAAGGATTTACACCTTTTGATAACTTTTTGGGCATAATTCCAACTTGCTCTCCAGAATGGCTGGATTCTTTCACAACTCCACCAACAATGCATCAGTGTCCCAGTTTTCCCACATCCCCTCCAACATTCATCATTATCTTTTCCTGTCATCTTGAGGTGTATAATGGTATCTCAGCGTTGTCTTAATTTGCATTTCTCTGATCAATAATGATTTGGAACACCTTTTCATATGATTAGAAATGGTTTTAATTTCTTCATCTGAAAATTGTCTGTTCTTATCCTTTGACCATTTATCAGTTGGAGAATGGCTTAAATTCTTATAAATTTGAGTCAATTCTCTCTATATATTAGAAATGAGGCCTTTATCAAAACTCTTAAATATAAAAATGTTTTCCCAATTTCTTCCTCTCTAATCTTATCTGCATTAGTTTTGTCTGTACAAAAACTTTTTAGCTTAATATTATCAAAACTATCTATTTGGTGTTCAGTTATGAGTTTCAGTTCTTCTTTGGTCACAAATTCTTTCTTTCTTCATGGGTCTGAGAGGTAAACTATCCTATGTTCTTCTAATTTGCTTATAATATCATTCTTTACAGCATCCAAATTCTTAAAGAAGTTAAACTAGTTACAGAAATAAATAGCAAAAACTATACTAGTAGGGGACTTCACCATTCCCTTCTCAGAATTAGACAAATCTAACCACAAAATAAACATGAAAGAAACTAGGGAGGTTACTAGAATTAGAAAATTTAGATATGATAGACCTTTGGAGAAAATTAAGTAGGGATAGGAAAGAATATACCTTTTTCTCAGCAGTATATGACACCTATGCAAAAATTGACCATGTATTAGGGTTATAAAAACCTAACAATCAAATGCAGAAGTAAATGCTTCCTTTTCAGACACAGTACATTAAAAATTATATTCAATAAAGGACCAAGGAAAGATAGAGTAAAAATCTATTGGAAATTGAATAATGTAGTTCTAAAGAATGAGTGGGTTTAACAACAAATCATAGAAGCAATCAGTAATTTCATCCAAGAGAAGGACAATAATGAAACAACATACTAAAACCTATGGGATGCAGCCAAAGCAGTTCTTAGAGGAAATTTTATGTCTTTAAATAGTTATATGAATAAAATAAAGAGGAGAGATGAATTGGACATGCCACTAAAAAAGCTAGGAAAAAAACAAAAACAAATTAAAACCCCTAATTAAATACTAAATTAGAAATTCTGAAAATCAAAGGAGAAATTTATAAAATTGAAACTATTAAACTAATAAAACTTAAGAGTCGGTTTTATGAAAAAACCAGCAAAATAGATAAACCTTTGGTTAATTTGATTAGAAAAAGGAAAGAAAAAAAAAACAAATTATCAGCATCAAAAATGAAAAGAGTTACTATCAATGAAAAAGAAATTAAAGCAATAATTAGGAACTATTTTGCCCAATTGTATGCCAGCAAATCTGTCAATCTAATTGAAATGGGTAAATATTTACAAAAAGATAAATTGTCCAGATTAACAGAAGAGGAAATAAATTACTTAAATTACCCCATTCTAGAAAAAAGAAATAAAACAAGCCTTCCGTGAATTTCCCCCCCCCCCAAAAAAAAAAAATCTCCAGGGCCAGATAGATTTACAAGTGAATTCTACCAAATATTTAATTCCAGTACTGTGTAAACTATTTGGAATAATAGGTAAAGAAGGAGTCCTACTAAATCCCTTCTATGACACAAATATGGTGCTGATATCTAAAAAGGAAGAGCCAAAACAGAAAAAAGAAAGTTGTAGGCCAATCTCCCTAATGAATATTGATGCAAAATTTTTAAATAAAATATTAACAAAGATAATACAGCAACTTATTAGCAAGATAATGCATTATGCCCAACTGGGATTTATACCAGGAATGAAGGACTGGTTCAATATAAGGAAAACTATTGGTATAATTGACCATATCAGTGAAAAATGAACAGAAGTTATATGATAAACATTTTGATTCCACCCCCAGAAGTGCTGTAACTTTTCTTAACCTCAGTTTTCTTTCTGTAAAGTATAGACTTTGGACTACATTATCGCTAAAATTCTCTTCAAGAGTAAAAACCGATGAGGGCAGCTAGGTAGTACAGTGGATAAAACACTGGCCTTAAAGTCAGAAGGACCTGAGTTCAAGTCCAGCTTGTATGACTCTCGGCAATCCACTTAACCCCTATTGCCTCCAAAAAAAAATTTTTTTTTAAATCATATGATCCAATGACTGGGTCTTTTAGGTCCATACATGTTCAAGAGCAACCAGGGCTTTGAGAGCTTTGAGTGATTGTTTAATGCGACAGTTAATTTTTAATATAGAGAGTAAATTCAGGCCCTTATACCTCATGCTACTCTCATCTTGAATTCTTATAGCAATAAGCAGGATTCACGAATACCTATCAAAGTGGGCAAACAAGAGAAATACAGAGTCCAAGAGAACTTAGTGGTACTAATTCATAAAATGGAATAATAATATAAGGGATATAGAAGGATTGAATATGGAATTAGTGAAGGACAATCTACTCTCATGTTGGTGAAACAATTCTAGAAGCAACGAGAATCTGTTTCTCTCACCAAGAAGAAACTTTAAAGGAGGGAAAGACTTCATAGGGAGAGATACTGTCAGTAACAAGCAAGAAAAGCAATTGACCCATTCCAGACAAAGTAGAGCAAGGAGTGTACAATACTATAAGGAAAATCACCTGTCAAGCCTGAACTCTAAGAATGAAGAGCATGAGCTATAGAGATTATAAACCAGTGTTGTAACCTAACCTTGCCATGTCATATTGTAGAAATGTGAGGTACTGTTGTAAGAATGGGTTGGAAGGGGTTTATAAGATATCTTCCACATAAACTGATACAGTAATGGTCAGCTTGAGCTTTCCAAGTTTTTTCCATGTGAATTGTTTTTGCCAACTTCATGCATTATTTTAAGCTGGAAAAGATTTCCAGGGGGTTATGTTATGTGAGTATTTCTTTGCAAAGTACTTGCAAAACCACTGCTTGTCTTGTTTTGCAAAGGCTTGCAGCACAGGAATTTGGAGCAAGTAGACACTAGGGGGAAATCAACCAATGATGAGAATACCTGCAGACTCAGCTCTCTGCTATTTGAAGCTTCCCACTTAGGGCTCTTGTTTCTCTCTAAGGATATAGCTGTTTTAGAAATTTTAGCCTCTGATAGGTATGCGTGTCTTTACATATTCATATATAATTGATTTTTATTATTTTAATGTTTTGTCAGTGATACCTAGAATGGCACTTAGCCTCTAAACAACATGCCAAAGGGCAATTAATAAATGGAACCTATAAATCTCAAAGACTCCTGTGTCTTGGTGGTTTATACTTTCTGAGCTCAATTTCCACATAATGATTAGTATGCCATAGGATATGGTATTCATACACTTATTTTTTTATGAGAATCTCTGACTAGATGCTGGAAGGAAGAAGACTAAAGTCCTCCCAAAGCTTTCTTTTATAGCAGGTTAGAAATTGGACTTCTATCTAATTCTATTCTCCTTCTGAAGCTCTGCCTGATTTCAACTTTATAGAACAAGGTACCCTCATAATGCACCCTGAATTATCTCCCCACAAAACGTTTTCTTTTTGAATGTTGTCTTCCCCTATTAGATTGTAAGCTCCTCTAGGGCAGGGATTGTCTTTCTCTTTCTCATTTATATCCCAGATAGTGGATTCTTAATAAATTATTATTGAATTGAATGGAAACTCACATCTCTTTTATTTATTCATTCAGTAAATGTTTGTTATGCATATATTTGTCAGTTGATTGATTCCTATCTTAGAAATGATGTTTTAAGTGGTAGCTAGAGCCCCAAACTAATGCACAAGAATTTATTTAGACCATAATGTTGCTGAAATACTGAAATTTTGTTATGAAAAAGTGTAAGCAATACTATCATAATGTTATTAACTAAATATAGTAAAACTGAATAAGAAGTTATTTTAATTTAACCCATATTTAGGTAATACTTTACAATTTATAAAGTGCTTTCACCACAACAACTCTGTGAGGTAGGTAGAGCAAACATTATTATCTCTGATTTATAGATGAAAATAACCAAGGCTTAGGGATAGTAAGGGTCTTGTTCAAGGTTATACATGCTAATGCTACTAAGTGAGAGAGCTAGAAATTCAATCCAAATCTTTGGACTCCAAATCCAGCTCTCTTTCCACCACTCCCATACTATTTTGTTTATCTGAACTATTTTTGCCTAAAAGAAGTAGGTCTAAATATGTTCTATAAACCTTTTGCACATAGTGAATACTAAAATCATCTTCTTAAGCAGGGTGATTTGCAATCTAGTAGATGATCTACTTCCTCATCCTATCTCCCATGATTAGTAGTCCTTTTTTTTTTTTTTTTTTTTTTTTTTTTTTTTGTCTCATAGAAGAAATGCAGGAAAAAAAGAGAGAATATAGATTTTTTTTTTTCCTGAGTTAGGTGGACAAGAGTTAGAAGAGAAATGGGAAGGAAAAGTAAGAGAGAATAAAGAAGTATAAATGTGAAAAAGAAATACCATCTCAGGCAACTGACTGAATTGTGATTAGTGAAAGACAAGAAAAGATATGGAACACAAAGTGTATTCATGGAGCATGAAGTGTATTCATGTTCCCGGCCAAGAAGCATCACAGGAATGCATTCATTGAGTAAAATGGTTCTTTTTCTCCATCACCAGGTGGCACCATTGGTCTGGTACAGTTTAGTTACTCTCCAAAAGTGGTGAGGGAAGTGGATGGGATTAGAGACAGAGGCAGAGGAAGAAGATGAAAAATACTGTATGTGAAATGACTTCTCAGATAGTGAGACAATGTACAGAGATATGTTGGGAAGTTTGCAAGTAAAGTATTTGTAACTTACAAAATGTTTGTGTCATTTTTTTTCTCAAGATTCATCTTGCATGTGGAAAAGGCACAAAATGGTCAGTTTCAACAAGCATTTGAGTACTTGCTATGTGTCAGGCACTGTCCTAAGTGCTAAAGAATTTTTTAAAAAGCAAAAACAGTTCCTGCCATCAAAGTATATGTTCTAATGAGTGAGGTAATATTGAAAGTGATGCTGACTCAGTGATCCATTGTTCCCAGACCTGTTTGTCAATTAATGTTGGGGAAGGGATTACCCAGTTCCCTGATATTTGTTACATAGTCATGTCCTCCATCATTTGTACAGTGGAAATCGTCATGTATACCTCCCTTAGGAGGAACTAAGATGCAAGGATCCAACTCCTTTGCTGACAATTGACATGTGAGAATTCTTTATCTCATTATTGAAGTTATCGATAAAAACTGGCTTCTTCAGTAATCAACTTCTTAATATGTTGCTTCCTTACAGTACTTAATAACACATTTCTTTTAATTCTCTTTGTCCTGAGTTTTGCCTCCTTAAGCATGATGAAAGCCCAAAGAATTATCCTTTCAACAGTAAATGGAAGGCAATCTGAGAGAGGATGGCAATAGGAAGTGGGGGGTTGGGATCACAGACTATGAAAAGCTTCCTGTAGAATATGAGACTTGAGTTGAGCTTTGGAGGAAGTCAGGGAAATGAAGAGGTAAAAGTGAAGGAATAGAGAATGCTTGTTGGGAACAGCTAGTGGCAAACGTAGGAATGTCATGTTTGAGGAGCTGAAACATGTATAGATAACAGAATATGGGGAAAGGGGTAAAGTATAAGAAGACTAGATAGGTAGAAATTTGCCTGTTTACAAAGATTTTTAAAAGACACAGAGAGAAATTTACATTTGAGCCTAAAGTTAATTGAGAGTCACTGGACCTCACTGAGCAGGGAGTATCATGATCACATTTATGTTTTAGAAAAATCACTTTGCCGATTCATTAAAGGATGGAATGAAGAAAAGAGAGATTAAGGCACATAGACCAAATAAGGCAGGTTGTAATAGTCTACGTCAAATAGTAATAGTCTAATAGTCTAAGCAAGAAGCGATAAGAGCCTAATTTTGTGTGGGTAAAGAGAAAAGCTTGTCTATGTAAAATATTGTGAAGTTATAAACAACATGACTTGGTAATAGACTTGATAATGTAAGTAACTAAGAATAAGGAATCAAGAGTGATGACAAGAAGGTTAAGAACCTTTGAAGGATGGTGGTGCCATAATAATAAGAAAGTTGGAAAGAAAAGAGAGTGTTGGAGAAAAGGTAATGAGTTCTATTTTGAACATATTGAGTTTCAGGTGACTATGATATATTCACTTCAGAATGTCCAAAAGATAGTTGGCAATGCATGACTACAGCTCTGGAGAAAAACTTGAGCTAGATATATGGGAATCTGTGGAGACAAAATAACTGAGTCCACTGGAACTATTGAAATAATTAAATGAAATAAATATATAAAATATATGAAATAAATAAAAATAGAGTGAAAGGAGAAGAAGGCTATAAAGAGCCCAAAACCTTGTAGCACATTTGATAGAAATGACATGATATATTCCTTCTCTGATTGCCCCATAGATCTTTATTTGTAACTTTCATGTCATATTTTGTGTTCTATGTATCATATTTCTTTATATACTCAAATTATATACCCACACTAGATCATATACTCTTCGAGAGTTGAATCTGTCTTCTTTATCATTATCTGCATGGTGCAGGGGCCACTATTTTTCTTGTTCATTTCATTGTTATTAAATAATTTTTTATGATTAGCCTGGAAATCTCACTACTACATAAAATTTAGTTTGTGTGATAAAAATTGGTTTTGAGTTATAAGCATTTCACTATAATGAATTTTGAAAAAGTTCTGACAGATTGCCTATACACTATTTTTTACTGTTGCTGATTTTTAATGGGTTTGGGTCATTTATTTAGTGAAAGATGCCAATTCATCTTTTAAGTGCCAATCTAATTCAATATGCTTTTATTAAATTAAAAACTTTGGAATTACAAAGATAACACCAAAACAACCCCTACCCTCAAGCAACCTGGGTTATTTCCATGTGAATTCTGTCACAAGTAAAGATTGTTGGCTCTGAGGTACAATAAAGCTTAAGACATGAGGTAATTGCTAATCTAGAGCCAACTGGAAATAGATCAGAAATCAAATAAATTTAGAACAAATTTGCTGATGTAATCATTGAAGTTTTGAGTTATAACTGCTCATTTGGGAATATTCCACTGCAACCAAAAACAGGAACCAAATTGAGAAAACAAATGGAGAATATACATATTTTAGAGAAGAATTTCACATTATATTTTCTCCCCTCCAAGAATTTTGCAATATTATTTTGAACAACCACCATTAAAAATTACAAAAACAAAAACTCTTTGTCTCTTCCTCTTCTTCTCTGTTCATCCTAAAGAATAGCAACTATCTCTATCTGTCTGTGTGTGTGTGTATCTAAAGTTTAAAGTTTCTGCTATGTCCTTGAATCATGTTGATTTTTTCTTTCACATGGTATCACATTTTCAGTTACTTACCTCTGTATCATCTTGGTATAATTGCACAGTAATCACTTTTATCAATCAACTAAGTTAATTTTTTAAAATGTCACATGAAAAATGTAGATAAAAGAAAATGAATTCTAACATTTCTTGTGTTTAGCCTTGTATGCAAACTGAACACAAGAACCACCATTCTGGCAGCCACCAACCCCAAGGGCCAGTATGACCCCTGTGAGTCGGTCTCAGTGAATGTGGCCCTAGGAAGCCCACTCCTAAGCAGATTTGACTTGATCTTGGTTTTACTTGATACCAAAAATGAAGACTGGGATCGCATAATTTCTTCTTTTATCTTAGAAAATAAAGGTAAGTAAAGATAAAAGGGTTGGACTAAAATGATCCTATACAAATATAGCTTTGAGAATTAAAAAAAAAAATGTTGATATTGTTGTATATTTATGCATTTTTATGTAATGGTAGTGAAACAAATAATTTAGGATACATACTCCTAACTATGGATAGTCCAACTGTGAGCTATTTATCATGAGAAAAGGGAGCGATTGGACCTAATGTCTAAGAACAAGAAAAAGTATACAATGTCAATCCATTCTTAGAGATTTGTCTATAAGCCAGTGGCTAAAGAGCTACACATATCTCTTTTTCTTCATACCCAATTCTCCCCAGGGACATAGATTCAGAGATACTTAAACCTGCGATCTAAGATAAAGAATCCTAAGAAATGACCAGAGCAGGGAAGACCATAGAAAATTCATGGAAATTACTTAAGACCTTAGACTCTTAAATTCATAAATGAGGAATGGAGAAACAAAATTTAAAAATCTGGAAGATCAGTGTGATCATCCAGATATGCAAATAGTTAGAAGTGATCTAATACCACAGTAAGACCTGGCAGAAAACAGGAAGGAGATAAGAAAGAATAAGTTTTTTCTCTCTTCCTAACAAACTAGATACTGTGATAAAGAGATGAAATAAAAAGAACCTTATAAGATATAAAGCTCTTTTTCTTTGTTATTATATTCTCACCCCTACCAATCCCCCTTTGTTTCCCTATGTTATTTTAAAATACCTATGGAGAATGAATACAAGGGATAATGTTATTTAAAAAAAAAAATTACTCATGCACATATACTGTCAAAAAAATTTATAATTATAAAAATTAATTTAAAAAATACCTATGGAGGCAGTCTGCTATTTTCAAGGAGCAGGAAGTGGGGAGAAAGAAATTGTGACCAACTGGAAATAAGGGAATGCACACCAATATATTAGAATAGACCATAATTGCTATAAATGGCTTTAGCTTCTGGCATTAGAAATAGGAAGCTTACCATTATTATAACTTTAATTCTTTATGTACTTGTTCTGGAGAAAGATACTCAAAATTTAGTACTGCTTTTATTTTATGAGCCACAAGGCATGAACAAGAAAGGAAGGCCATTAAAAAAATTGGTATTAATAAAATGAAACAACTTAAATTTTATGAAAAAGATTTATGCTTGATCTTAGAAATGAGTGACCCAACACTAATTTGATCCACAGGTTGTCCAAGCAAATCCAAAAAGCTCTGGAGCATGGAAAAGATGAAAACTTACTTCTGTCTTATTAGGAACCTACAACCCAAATTATCTGATGTGAGCAACCAGGTTCTTCTCCGTTATTATCAAATGCAGCGCCAGAGTGACTGCAGAAATGCAGCCCGTACCACTATCCGTTTACTGGAAAGTTTGATCCGTCTTGCAGAAGGTAACTTTTGCATGGGACTATATAGTCTGTGTAATCATTAGAAAAGTCATCTTGTAGTTGTAAAACTTAAACACTGTTTTTAGGACTTCACTGTTCTAAGCTTCCTTTTTGCTCTCTCAGAGAGTAGTTTTTGAAAAATATAAACTTATATATTATACTTACATAATAACATATGCATGTGTGTGTGTATTTATATACATACACACACTATTTTGGCTTAGGTTGTCTATGAAAATAAGATGATTAAAGGCACCCACCTCTTGTCTCTAGAAAGGTAGGAGACTGAGTGTGACATTACATAGACTGTCAGACTCCTTTTTCTTCCCCTTTTTATTCTCTGCTACAGGAGATGACCCTCTGGATAGTGGAAGTGGGAAGGATATATTTGGAAATGACAGTGATATGAAAACAAATGGTATCAAGAATGAATGAATTTTAAAAGTAGAGAAGGAAAGGAGAAAAAGGTAAAAGGAAAATATGGAAGAAAGGAAAACAAAAAGGAAGGTACATGGCGGGGTGGGTGCAATATTCACTAAGCAGTGTCCTAAAGGCCTTGTTCTTGGCCAGGTAGGACAAAAACTCATCAATTAGAGGTGTGTGGTGGTCAAAAGGGCCAGAGGGGGAATTCTAGGTTGGGGGAAATAGAGGAAGATCAGAACGATGTACTTATTGTAGGCAGTACAGTTAAGAATTAAAGAAAACATAAGCATTTATTAAGTATTTACTATGTGCTAAGTACTGTACAGAATGCTAGAGAATATAAATACAAATGCAAAGATAGAATAGTTTTAAGGAGCTTGCATATTAATGGGGGAGAAACTACAAATGGGGAGTGGAGACCTCAATGAACTACTTTCTTCCAGAAATTAGGAAGTGTTGGAGATTGTGGAATATATGGAATAGATTGACCCATTCTACTTAAGAACAAGTACAGAATTGAATTGATCTTGGTTCATGGTTAAGGAATTGGAGAAAGGAAAGGAAGGAATGGTACTCATGCTATGGCAAGATAGTGGGCATTGTGTTGAGATGATGGGAAAGGAAGAGGAAGAGAGATAAGGAGAATGAGGAGTGGAAAGAAATAAGTCAATGTGCCTGACCCCAGAATAGGGGGTTAGCCATAGCCAGAGTTGCATGAGGTCTATGAGGACCTGGATAAAAAGAAAAGTCTTAATCAGAATGCAGCATGGTATGTATAGTTTATCTAGGGGTCTTGACAAAAATGTTAGTCTAGCTATTTCTGGGCAACTGATCTTGCAAACCCCTTTAAACCAGAGAATCATCTACCTAGAAGGAGTCTCAGAAGTCTGTTCCCCTTATTTTAAAGGGAAAGAGACTTAAGTACAGAGAGAAGTGACCTGGTCAGGGTCATATTGATGCCGTGCCAAACCAGTATTGGAACCCAGGTCTCCTTACTCTTTCCACAATGCTTGGTTGCCTCTCATATCCGTTCATCTCTCACTACTGACATGCCATTAAGAAAAATCCCTTAACTATATGCTTGCAAACCAAGAAGTGATAGAAAATCAAAGTACTCCCAAGGCTGACCATTGCTGGGGAAACCATACTTTGCCCTATCATTAAAACACCTAAATAACATATTGGGGAGTTTATTAAATGCATAACTTTAAAACATAACTTAAGTTTCATTGTAATTCATCTGTTCTTTTTAATTCCACACTTTAGAGTCATTTGATCAAAGTTGTTGGATATATTTGGTCTTTTTGGAGAGGAGAGAAAAGTGAGGTTAAGTGATTTGCCCAGGGTCATACAACTTGTATTTGTCTGAGGTCAGATTTAAATTCAAGTCCTTCTGACTCCCAAGCTGGTGTTCTCTTTACTGTACTACCTGGCTGTCCTTAAATGCATTTGTCATCCCTGATGCACTCCACAGGACTTGAGGGGCCCCAGGTAGCAGAGTGTCCCAGAAGTCTTAGTGCAGTTTTAAGTCTTAACACCTTTGAAGCTGTGTGATGAGAGTGGACAGAGAGCTACCCTTTAAGCTAGAAACAACTGGGTTCAAATCATGCCTCTGATACAAACTGTATAACCCAAGACAAGGTACTTAACCTCTCAGTTTTCTAGAAAACTCTCTAGCAAGTCAAGAAGCATTTTATCAAGTGTTAATTATGTGCCTAGCACTGTGCTAAGACTATCTATAGTTGCAGAGAAGGTGCCAGTAAATAATGGCAGAGGGAGCTTCCTCACCTAGGATTCTGCTATATCAATGAAATCATAGACTTAGTCCCTTCCCCAGACTCTGCCCATGCTGCATGATAGCTAGCCAGAAGGGCAGCTTCAGCTTCCACAATGGGCCCTATCCAAACTAAATAAACAATTACAAACTACAGGATTGTCCAGAATTAATTTGCTCCTGGAAGATAAGTTGTGGACTAGGAAATGACTTCCCTGTCCTCATTGTCTCTGTTCCCCTGTCAGAGTGACATTTTGTGATGGTAAATTCTTACCTAGCCCTTAATCATTAAAAGAGAATAGATTGCCTCAGACAGACTGAAGCCTGGAAAAGACCTGAATGTAGAAAGGCCACAGTCAACCACTGCACCTGGGCCAGTGCTAGTGGTCTTGACTTTTGTCTTGCTACTGGACTTCACTGACTCTGGAGGAAAGAGTGAGGCTGACAACTTTATACAACTCTGCTTCAGACCCCATCATTCACTTAAATCCAATTCATGATCAACAATGTAGGACCAACAACAAGAAAGGTCTTAGAAGGATATAACTGAGGAGCTTCTAAAATGGCATATTATTTTTTAAAAGTCAGAGATGGTGAGATTACAAATCTTATAACTTATTTCTGACTTAAGGAAGTAAGAGGAACTATATCTCAGAGTAACAGTTCCTAAATTTCTGTGTTTATAGTAGTAAAGTTATATTATCTAGCTCCTCCTGGCCAGTTCTTCAAGGAATTTTTACTTTCACTTCAGTCAAAATAGCCAATTGGCTGTCAGTTAGAGTTAAAGTCACTAGACTTGGGTTCACATTCTAGCTTAGCAAGTCACTTCCTCTCAGAGGCTTGGTTTCTTCATCCTTAAAATGAAGATATTGAAGTTGATGATCTCTAAAGTCCCTTTTGGCTTTAAATACTTTCATCTTAAAATATTGCAACTTAGTATTTAACTTAAATGATCAAAAGATGCAAAACTAGCTTTGAGAAAAATGTTGTACCAGCCTTCAGGCAAACCTATGACTTCCCTCTATGTATAAGTGAAATAATCACATCATAATGGAATAAATATTCAGGTCAGGCATTTCCTAAGAGAATATCAAATTTGCCTCTTGCATTTCGCTATAGAAGGCATAAAGATCCCTTCTAAAAGCAAAGGTATATAATGTCACTATGTAACTCATGACCTACCACCTCCCCCTCAAGACTTTGTCTCACATAGATTCAAAAGAATCTTTTGATTTTTAAAATTCATTTTTCCCATCTGAAGCTTACTCCAATAAACTTTCCAAATCTAATTCATGTCTAGGTTTCCATAGCGGTGAGTAACAGACTCTCTAGGTTACATATAACCATTCAGATTGATAAATGTTTGTGGCTAGAGAACAACCTTTATTCTATAGAAAATGCAGAGATGCAAGGGACTCAAAAAAGTCCATAAACAAATAAAGAAAAAAAAAAAAAAAAAAAAAAAAAAAAAGGTGGCCCTGAAAGGACTTTTAGAAGCCTATAACCTCTTATTACAAGGGAATTCTCTGTTTCTGACTCCTCCATCCTTAAAAAATCCTCATTTGATCTTTCCATCCTTGCTAGTAATCGTTCTAGATCTCTTCTCCTTTTTGTAACTAAACTCCTTAAGGCTGTACCTCTACTTCTCTTGCAGTCTTGCTTCAGATTCCATTATTCAGCTGAAACAGCAATCTTCAGAATTATTATTTCTTAATTAATTTCTTAAGTGCCAAGATAAAAATCAAGACACTAATGATTTCTTAAATGGCCTTTTCTCAATCCTCTCTGTACTTTTTGCTACTTTTGATCACTTTTTTCCTCTAAATCCTCTCTTCAAGTTTTCATGACACTGCTCTTTCCTGGTTGTCTTCCTACTCATCTGACTGTTCTTTGCTGAATCTTTATCTAGGGTCATATCTAATAACTGTGGCTGTCTTTAAGGCTCAATTCTGGAATTTCTTCTATATTATTTTGCAGATGATGATCTTATCAATTCCCATAACTTCAATCATCATGTTTTTGCATATGATTTTCATATCTATGGCCTCCTTCCCTACTCTTTTACTCCAACCATACAACTCTCAATAAATATTAGCATGGCAATCCCCCTTTGAATAGGAACAGTAGTAATAGGCTTTCATAATAAGCCAAAAGTCTCACTTGCTCATTTCCTACCACAAGGCACACCAACACCCCTAATCTGTATACTAATCATTATCGAAACAATCAGCCTGCTTATTCAACCATTAGCCTTAGCAGTACAACTAACAGCCAATATCACCCCTGGCCACCTTCTAATTCACCTAATTGGCTCAGCTGCCTTAGCACTCTTCTCCATCAGCATCACACTATCATCAATAACACTCATCATCCTCTTTCTTCTTACAATTTTAGGACTAGCCAGTAGCTATAATCCAAGCGTATGTCTTCACATTACTAGTAAGCCTATACTTACATGACAACTCTTAGTTGCACTAACATCACCTAATTTAGCCCTAACCTCTTCACGAACCTTCAGACTGGAGTCTCTCTAATTGCCTATTGAATATCTCAAACTGGATGTCTCTTAGATATCTTAAACTCAGCATGTATCAAATAGAATGCATTTTTTTTCTCTGCATCTTTTCCTAACTTCCCTGTTACTTGCAAGAGTACTCGTATCTTCCTGGTGACTCAGATTCACAATCTATGTATTATCCTCAATTCTTCATTCTCTCTATCCCTGCCCCCACCATCCAATCTCTTGTTGAGTCCTGTTGATTCTACCTTCTCAGTGTCTCTTCTACACTATCTCTTCTCTTCTCTGCCACTGTTATCACTGGTACAGACTTTTATCACCTTACTCTTGTACTACCCAAATAGCCTTCTGGTTGGTCTCCATCCCATAAGGTCTGTCCCCCACTTTAATCCACTCTATTCAGTTGCAAAGTGATTTTCCTCAAAGGCAGATCTATGTCACCCTCCCCTACCCCCTTTCCATAAATTCTAGTGCTTCCATACTACCTTCACAATCAAATAGAAATCCTTTGTCTTTTAAAGTCTTTCATGATCTTCTAGCCCCTTTCTGCATTTTCAGTTTTCTTATACTTTAATAACTTCCTTTATGATTCAGTAACACTGTTCTCCTTGCTATTCCTTGAACAAGACATTCCATTTTCCAACTCCACATTTTTACTATCTCCCATATCTGGAAGTCTCCTCTTCTTCATCTACTCCTCTTGGCTTCTTTTAAATCTCAGCTAAAATTCCAACTTCTGCAAGAAACTTGTCCCAGTCACCCTCAGCGTTAATATTTATACTTATGATTGGTAGAAACATTCAGTTTTGGTTAGGAGTTAGTGAAAATGAAGATGTGATTTTTTTCCCCTTCAAGTGTATGGACACTTTTAGGATTGCTATGGACCCCAGCTTAACAATCTCTGTTGTAGCTCAGACACATGAAACCTAACTTGGTCCAGAATCCTTCAGGAAAAACGGCAAATAAACAACCTATAGTCTTGTCCTTTTTGAATCTAGTTTTCGTTGGTTTATCCTCTGTTTATGAGAAATACAAGTGTAACACATATCTTACATATTGACGTACTGTTATAGCAGATCACAAAGGCAGGATTAAAAATAGTTTATAGTGTTGAATTTATATTCATATAGCCTATTTCTCCAAAAGGAGCTCAAAGTACTATATCAAAGTATAACAAATATCTGTGGGTGAAGTAGGTGGAATATATTATTTCAGTTATTATAAAAATCATCTGTAAAGCTATTTAAATTTAGCTCCTTTATGCTGATTATTGGGAAATTAATTTTTCATTAGTAGTTCATTCAGAAGATAATTTTTTTCCTGGGCCAGAAGATGAATTGCATTTACCATCCCCATTCATTCATACAAAGAAAATGACTTATATCCTGGTGGCTCTGAATAACTTATTATTTTTCTAGCTCATGCCCGGCTGATGTTCAGAGATACAGTGACTCTGGTAGATGCGATTACAGTGGTGTCCGTGATGGAATCCTCAATGCAGGTACATTTTGATGCTGAAATATTCATTATAGACACTTAAGTAGGGAAAAAAAATTTATTCAAACCACATAAGCTCTCCTAAGTCTAAAGATCCAAAGCCTGAAAGGAACTTTGCAAGCTTATAAGATTTTTTGTGTAATATACTCATGCAAATTTTTTAAAATTATGTGACTAAATTGTAAGTTTGAAGCTAATATTTTGCTCATCTTTATATCCATTTTAGAGTCTAGCATGATGTCTTTTGTTTAGTAGGCACTCAGTAAATGTTTGTCTAATTCAATTTATATTGTTTCTGCTTCTCTAACTTTTTTCATTAATTTTTTTAACTTGTCTGTTCAGTTTTGATGATTTAAACTTTGTTCCTCTGTCTATCCTTAACATCTCATGGTTTTGACAATTTTGACTATACAAAGATAGTTTTCAACATTTACCTTTGCAAAACCTTGTGTTCCAAATTTTTGTCTCTCTTTCCTTCCCTTCCTTCCTCTAGACAGCAAACAATCCAATATAGACTAAATGTGTGCAGTTTTTTAAAACATATTTCTATATTCATCATGCTGCACAAGAAACATCTAATCAAAAGTGAAAAAAAAACACAAGAAAGAAAAAGAAACAGCAAGCTTCTGTAAATTTAAAAAAAAAAAAAAAAAAAAAAAAAAAAAGAACAGGCAGAGGAGATAGAATCCAACCATAGAAAGTTACTGTGGGAATAGGGAAAATCATGGTTTGTCTTCAGAGGAAGATACTGAAGTTAAAAAAAAAAAGTCCCTCCTTCATGCTCAAAAAAATAGTTAAAAGAATTCAAAATAGACTTTAAAATCAAATGAAAGAACTTGAAGAAAAATTTAAAAAAACAATCCAAACAATTCCATAAATTATGAAAAGAAACTCAGTCAACTGAAAAAGGAGATCCAGAATGTTAAAAAAGAAAATGACTCCTTGAGAACTAGAATTGGGCAAGGGGAAGCCAGTAAAATTATGAGACTAAGAAATAATAAAACAAACTATAAAGAATGAAAAAACAGAAGAGAATATGAAACATCTCATAAGAAAAACAACTGATCTGAAGAACAGAACAAGAAGAGAAAACTTAATAATAGGACCTCCTGAAAGCTACGATTAAAAAAAAAGAATCTTGATACAATAATACAAGAAACAACTAAAGAAAATTGCCCTGAAGTGTTAGAACAAGAGGGGAAAGTAGAACTAGAAAAAAAAAATCTGTCAATCACTACCTGAAAGATCCTATGAGAAAAACCTACAGAAAACATAGCCAAATTTCTAAATCCCCAGGTCAAGGAGAAAATACTTGAGCAGTAAGAAAAAAAACAATTCAAATATCATAAAGCCACAATTAGAATCACACAAGACATAGCAGCACCTACATTAAAGGATCACAGGTCTTGAAATATTATATATAGAAGAGCAAAAGAGCTTAGGTTGTAGCTAAAAATGTTATCGCCTGATTTCAGAAAGGCCTGGAGAGACTTGCATGAACTGATGCTGAGTGAAATGAGCAGGACTAGGAGATCATTATATACTTCAACAATAATACTATGTGATGATCAATTCTGATGGAAGAGGCCCTTTTCAACAAGATGAACCAAATCAGTTCCAATAGAGCAGTAATGAACTGAACCAGCTACACCCAGCAAAAGAACTCTGGGAGATGATTGTGAACCACTACATAGAATTCCCAATCCCTCTAATTTTGTCCACTTGCATTTCTGATTTCCTTCACAGGCAAAACACTATTCTTTTTGTACAGCAAAATAACTGTTTGGACATGTATGCATATATTGTATTTAACTTATACTCTTAACATATTTAACATGTATTGGTCAACCTGCCATCTGGAGGAAGGGGTAGGGGGAAGGAGGGGAAAAGTTGGAACAAAAGGTTTTGCAATTGTCAATGCCGAAAAATTACCTATGCATATATCTTGTAAATAAAAAGCTATAATAAAAAAATAATTTTTTTTAAAATAAATAAATGTCATCACCAGCAAAGTTAAGCATAATCTTGAATAACAATTTTTTAAAAAGTATTCAATGAATTGCCAGAATTTCAGAATTTTGTTGCAAAAAGACCTGAACTTAATAGAAAATTTGACATGCAAAATTCAAAAGAAACATAAGATCAATATCAAAGATTAATTACAAGGGACTGAATAGGGACAGTTTATGTTTTAAACATGGAAATGAATTTGTAAACTGTATTATGTCTAAGATTGTCATTAGAAACTGAGGAGTTCAAAAGAAAGATTGGGTAGAGAAGAGTATGATGTGATCCTAAAAAGAAAAACATATAGGAAACACATAGGAATTAGGGGGAGGAGGGCTGGTAGTTCTGGAACCCTACTTTCATCAAGAATGGATTAAAGAGGGGGCAGCTAGGTGGGGCAACTAGGTAGAGCAGTGCATAGAGCACCGGCCTTGAAGTCAGGAGGACAAATCTAGTCTCAGACACTTAACACTCTGAAGCATAGGCAAGTTACTTAACCCCAATTGCCTCGGGGGAAAAAAAAAGAAAAAGAATGGATTAAAGAGAAAACTACATATGTGTATAAGAGATTTTGAAATTCTTCTAAATAATAAGAGAGTAAGAAAGAAATAAGAGAATAAGGGGATAGGAAAGGGGAAAGGATAAGGGAGGAATTTTCAGAGGAAATCTATTTACATCAGTTCAGGATTAAAGAGAGAAAAACATTCATTTAGAAGGGAATAAAAATCTTCCAAATTTATAAAGAAATAAGAGGGTAAGGGGTATAGAAGGGTGTGTAGATTAATCAAAGAATGTAGGATAAGGGTGGGGAGAGAGGATAAGAGATATCCTTGATGAAGAGGGGAGATAAATTAAGGAGGGCAAAGCTGAGGAGTAAGATAGCATAGGAAACAAAAGATACACACAATAGATAATAAAGATCAGGAGTAGAATTCTTTAGGTTTTAAAAAAAAAAAGCAGGAATAGTCATCATGATTTCTGGAAAAGTTAAAGCTAAAATTGTTTTAATCAAAGAGAAAAATAGGGAAATTACATTGCATGTCAGCTGTATTAATCAATATTGTTTTAGACTATTTAAAATAACTAGCCAGTATAAGATTGGAATATTATGATGTAGAAAATGATTACTTGATATTGGTATTATGATCCATATTACCCTCCAGGAAAATCAGAGCATGGAATATGGAAAGCGGGGAAGGATGATAAAAGAGAGGACATATTGGGGGAGGAAGTGGTCTGTAGTAAAACACTTCAGGATGGGCAGGGTAAAAGGAGAGAGAATAAATAGGGGGAAATACAGTTAGCAGTAGTAATTGTAAAAAGAATTTTGAAGCAAGTTTCTCTGATAAATTCTCATTTCTCAAACATGGAAGGAACTGAGTCAAATTTATAAAAAGAAAATAGCTGTGCCTCAATTAATAAATGATCAAAAATTATGATCTGTGCCCAAAGGAGTATAAATTCATATGTATCTTTTGACCTAACAATAACATTACTCATATGAATATCAAAAGATATTTTAAGAGGTGGGTAAGGAAAAGGATCCATATGTACAAAAATATTTGTATTAGTTCTCTTCTCAGAGCAAAGAATTGGAAATTGAGGGGATGCCCATCAATTGGGGAATGACTGAATAAATTGTATTTTATGGCTGTCATGAAATATTGTTATTCTATGGGAAGTAATGAGTAGGATGCTTTTGGAAAAAAAAAAAAAACACAAAAAAAACCCCTAGAAATTCTTCCATGAACTCAAGCAAAGTGAAATATACTATATACTAAGTAATAGTAATGTTCTGGGATGACCATCTATAAAAGATTTTGCTATTCTCTGCAACATAATGATCCATGACTACCCTGAAGGACTTATGATGAAAAATCCTATCCATCTCCAGAGAAGGAACTGAATGTGTCTGAATACCAATTGAATCACACTCTCTTTAAAAAAATAATAATAATAAATTGAGAATTTTTTTATTAGGATGAGAAATTTATGTTTTGTTTCATGACTTTTATGGAAATATATTGCATAACTTTACATGTGGTTTCTTAATGGGGGCTAGGGACAGGGATAAGAAAGAATGTGGAACTCAAATGTTTAAAAAAAATTTTTAATTGTTTTAAATGTAGTTGGGAAAAATATTAAATAAATAGGATTTTTTTATAAAAAGAAATGATGAGTCAGTGGATATAGAAAAATATAGAAAGACTTGAATTTATGAAAGAAGGGATTATTCACTTTCAGAGAAACTGAAGATAAGCACAGTGTGATCTTCTAGATATAGGCATATATAAAACCACACATATATGAATGAATATGCATATAGATATATCTGATTCTAGAAATCTATTATGTATGTGTATATGTGTATGTATATATATATGGGTAGAGAGGGAGAAAGGATAAGTATATAACAGGAAGAAAAAAGAAAATCTACAAAGAAGCAAAGATGAACAGCTCAGAACACAATGTGTAGTATTTATTATATAAGCTTTCTTAAAATGGAAATTGACTGCTTTTGTATTTTGAATTATTTCATGTTCTACACATGTTTTTTTTCTTTTTTCTTTTGTATTTTTAAAATAAATTAAAGAAAAGGGAAAAAAGGGAATCTAGAAGTACATATTAAAGGTTACAAAAATAATCACAGCCTTTAATTCATAATTCCATTTTCGAAAATATGCACTGAAACTATTCTTTAAAAAAAATTTCAAGCTATTTATGCAAAGATTTTTATGCAGTATTATATGTAATCTCAGAAAATCAGAAATGACCTGCCTAAAAATAGTTGAACTAATTAATAAATTGTGTTACTCTAATGTAATGGAATACTATAATAATCTGGAAAAATCTTTATAAAATGATTCAAAGCAAAAAAAAAAAAAAGGAACAGCTGAGAAAAATGAATGAGTATTAAATGGGTAATCAAAATTTTGATCAAGACTAAGAGAGATGGAAAGATTGCCATGATACTTTATGTATTTAATTCTGTATTAATTTAAATGTAAATAGTTACTAAGCTGAAAGGAAACATGATATAATGAATGCAGAGTCAGCCTCAGAACCAGAACCAAGTTTCACCTTTTACACATACTACCTTGTGTGACTTTGGTCGTCTCTAAACTAAAAGGCCAGATACTATCTAAAATTCTAAATGGATACCTGCAGAGGAGGCACCAATCTATATTGGTAAAGAGAATTTCATCCCTGGAAGTTCACTATCTATACTAATAAAATCATAAGATTGATTAAAAAAAACTTATTGAGCAAATGTTGCGCTTTTAAGATTTTTTTTTAATAGAAAGAAAAGTCAATGGATTTCTCTATAGTTGAGTATCTCTGGAAAAGCATAATTTAGGGGGAAATCAGATTGCAAGCAAAGTGAATAATGAGGAAGTAAAGATTGTTCTTTCTAGGCATTTGGCATTAAAAGGGAAGAGAGGCATATGGGAAAAAAAAATTCTATTCTGCCTTTTTTCCTAATCTTTAGCTTTTGTTTTTGCAAAGAGTTTTATAGTCGTAATCACATAGATCTCAAATATTTTCAGAAGATTTGTTTAATCCCAGGTAGTTTATATACCTTATAATGATATCTTTCCATTGACAAGAATTTATTTTCTCTCTCTCCCATCCCACCGCCAACTGGAAAAACAAAACATTTGAACTAAATAAGCTTAGTTGAGTAAACAAATTTCCACATTGGCCATGTACAAAATGTGTGTCTTCATTGTCTTTCTATGGTAGCCAATATTCTTTATCATTGGTCTTGTAGAATCAAAACTGGTCATTTCACTAGTCAAAGTTCTTAATTCTTTAAAAGTTAGTCCATTATGTGGTTCTTTTCAACAGTGAGGTGATTCAGAGCAATTCTAATAGACTTGTAATGGACAGAACCATCTGCATCCAGAAAGAGGTCTGTGGGGACTGAATGTGGATCACATTATAGTATTTTTACCTTTTTTGTTGTTTGTTTGATTTTTTTCTTTCTCAATTTTTTTCTTTTTGGATCTGATTTTTCTTGTGCAATATGATAATTATGGAAATATGTATAGAAGAACTTCACATAGATTACTTGCAATTTAGGAGGGGGCTGGAGGGAAGGGGGGGAAGAAATATTTGGAACACAAGATTTTGAAATTAGTCTTTAAATGTTGTCATAATTCATTGTATTATATAAATTATTATCCTGGTTCTGCTCACTTCATTCAGCATCACTTCATACAAGTTTTCCCAGGATAATCTAAAACCATCTCTTTCATATTTTTTGCAGTACAGTAGTATTCCCTTATACTTATCTACCTTACTTTGTTTAAACATCCCCAAATCTATGGCTACCCCTTTAGTTTCCAATTCTTTGCTACTTCAAAAAGAGCTATTATAATAAATATTTTTGCATATATGTATCCTGTTCCAATTCTTTAATCTCTTTGAGGTATAGACCAATTAGTAGAATTGCTAGTTTAAAAGGGTAACTAAATTTTGGGACATTTCTTTCCAGCATAGCTGGATCAGGTCAGAACTTCATCAATAGTTAATTGATATGCTTGTTTTCTCCCGCATTTGTCATTTTCCTTTTGTGTCAGCTTGCCAATCCACTGAGTAGAATGTAAGAGTTGTTTTAATTTGTTTTTCTTTGATTATTACTGTTTTGAAGCATTTTTTATTTTCATATCTCTGCTAATAGTTTAGATTTCTTCCTATGAAAACTGTCTATGTTTGTTGACCATTTATCAATTGGAGAATACCTCTTGTTTTTATAAATTTAAATCAATTCTTTATATATCTTGGAATTGAGACCTTTAGCAGAGCACCCTTTCCAATTAACTGTTTCCCTTATAAATTTCAACTGCATTGGATTTATTTTGTGCAAAAAATGTTTACATAATCAAAGCTGTCCATTTTACCCTTTGTGACTCCTTTGTGTTGCATGTTTGGTTATATCCATAGATTGGGAAGATAATCTTTTCTCCTCTAATTTAATTACAAAATACACTGAAATTATACATCCATATAGAACTTATATTAGTATCTGGTATGAGGTGCTGAGATTGACCTCATTTCTGTTCTTCCAGGATTAGTTGATGAATAGTGAATGAGTCTTTACCTCAGTATCTGGGGCCTTTGAATTTATCGAACATTAGACTACTAGATTTGTTTACTTCTATATATTGTATACCTAATCTCTTCTACTTTCACCTCTAATTTTTAACCAGTCCAAATAATTTTGATGATTACTGTTTTATATGATATCTAGTCCTGATAGGACTTACTATGACTTTCTTTGAGATTCTTGAGTTTTTGTCTTCCCCAAAAAGAATTTTTTTCTTACTAGTTAAAGTAATCATTTAGTGCTTTAGTATGACACTGAATAAGAAGATTAATTTAAATAATATTGTCATTATTTTTATTTTGACCCAACCTACCCAAGAATGATGACTATTTCTTTAATTATATTACCAACAAAACCTAACCAAGAAATTACATTTAAAATAATTGTGGACAGTGTAAAATTCATGGAAGTATACCTGCATATAGAAGAACTATATAAACACAATTGCAAGACTTTTCACAAGAATAAAGATCTCAAAAATTGGAGAAATATTAATTGCTGATGGGTAGGTAAAGCCAATATAACAAAAATGACAATTTTAACCAAATTAATTTACTTATTTAGTGCCATGCCAATCAAACTACCAAAGAATTATTTTATAGAACTAGAAAAAATAACAAATTCATCTGGAAAATAAAAGATCAAGAATAGGAAAAGAAACAATGACAAAATGTGAAGGAAGGAAACTTAGCAGTACCAGATTTCAAACTATATTACAAAATGGTAATCATCAAAACAATGTAGTAGTTGATCAGTGGAATTAGGTATGAAATATAAAATCATAAATTATTATAGTCCTTTAATGTTTTATAACAACCCCCCCCCCAAAAAAAAGATCCATGCTTTGGTGATAAGAACTCAATAATTGACAAAAACTTCTAGGAAAACTGTAAAGCAGTCTGGCAGAAACTAGGCATAGACTGTATAAAAAGATATAGTCAGAATGGGTATAAGATTTAAATGTAAAGGTGACATCATAAACAAATTAGGGAAGCAGGGAAAATTGTACCTGTCATATCTATGAATAAAGGAAGAATTTATGGCCAAACAAGAAATAGAAAGTATCACAAGAGGTAAAAATGGATCATTTTGATTACATGAAATTAAAAAGATTTTGTATAAAAAAAAGCAAATTTATCCAAAATGAGGAAGAAAGCTGGAAATTGGAGGGGGAATTGCAGCACTTTTCTCTGATAAAGGCTTCATTGTGCAAATATAGTGAACTAAGTTAAATTTATAAAAATAAAAGCCATTCCCCAATTGATAAATGGTTAAAGGACATGAACAAGTTGTTTTTAGAAGAAATCAAAGCTATTAATAGTTATATAAAAAAGTGTTCTAAATTACCAATATGCAATATAGATAAATGCAAAGTAAAATAACCCTGAGATACCACCCCACACCTATCAGATCGTGTAAAGTTGTGAACTAGTCTAATCATCAGGAGAATAATTTTGAACTATGACCAAAAGGCTATAAAATTGTGCAAACCCTTTGACTTAGCAAAAGCACTATTTATTGGTCTTTCTCCAAAAGAGATTAAAGAAAAAGGGGAAAGAACCTATTTGTACAAAAATATTTATAGTAGCTCTTAATTGCAAAATAGAAATACCTATCAACTGGAAATGGCCAAACTAGTTGTAGTATATATTTGTGATGGAATACTATTGTGCTATAAGAAATGATAAAAGGGATGGTTTTGGAAAAACCAGAGAAAACTTATATGAACTGATATAATGTGAAATAAGCAGAACCAGGAGACATAGAAATAGCAATATTGTAATGATGGTCAACTGTGAAAGACTTAGCTATTCCAAGAGAATTCCAAAGGACACATGATAAAAAAAAATGCTGTCTACCTCTATGGAGAGAACTGATGAACTAACTCTTAAGTGCCAAATGAAACATAGTGTTTTTCACTTTTTTTTGCCTTTTTTCTTTTTTGCAACATGGCTAATATAAAATTGTGTTTTACATGACTTCACATATAATATTTATCATATGACTTTCCTTCTCAATGGGTGTAGAGGGACTGAAAGAAGGAAGAGAATTTGAAACTCAAAATTTTTTTTTAAATGAATGGTATGAATAAATTATCTTTTAAAAAGTGATGATTTGAAATTATTTTATACTCTGCAGTTTTGCTGAAGTTACTTTCATTTAATTTTTAGGTAACTCTTACTTTGTAAGTAAATTATTACATCATTTAAAATATTATAATTTTGTTTAATTTTTACATATTGTTATAGCTAGCATTTCTAGCACTATATCAAATAGTGATGTTGATAATGAACATCTTTATTCTAATCATATTGAAAAGATCCCCATTTTGCATTACGCTAGTTCTTAGTTTTAGATATGCACTATTTATTATATTAAAGTTCATTTGTTACTATTTTTCTAATTTATTGGGACATAAATGTGTGTGTTGCATTTTGTTGAATTCTGAATTTTAATCAAAATAACATGAGATGCAGTTTATTAATTTATACATATATATACATACATAACACACACATACATATACATACTAAGTTCAGATGGGGAGAATTCCCTCTGCTACTAAGAATACTCTAATCAGCCAACTTTCTACTTATATTTTATATAAAATATATAAATATAAATTTATATTTCATAGTAATTTGATAGTATTTGATATGAAACATATCAAAATTTCACAATAAAGTGAAATTTGTTTAAAGTTTTTGATTCACTGGATAGAACAATAGTAATGTTAATATTTTCTTTTTTAATTTTTTAAAATTAAAGCTTTTTATTTTCAAAACATTCATGGGCAATTTTTTCAACATTGATCCTTGCAAAACGTTTTGTTCCAAATTTTCCCCTCCTTTCCCCCACGCCATCCCCTAGCTGGCAGATAGTCCAATGCATGTTGAATATGTTAAAATACATGTTAAATCCAAATACAGTTATCTTGCTGCACAAGAAATCACATCAAGAAAGAAGAAAAAAAATTGAGAAAAAAAACAAAATGTAAGCAAAAAACAATAGAGAAAGTGAGAATACTATGTTGTATTCCACACTCTGTTCCCATGGTACTCTCTCTGGGTGTAGATGGCTCTTTTAATCACTGCACAAAAGTGGAACTGGCCTGAATCCTCTCATTATTGATGAGAGTGACGTCCATCAGAATTAATCATCATATAGTCTTCTTGTTGCCGTGTATAATGATCTCCTGGTCCTGCTCGTTTCACTCAGCATCAGTTCATTTAAGTCTCTACAGGCCTCTCTGAAATCATCCTACTGGTCATTTCTTACAGAACAATAATATTCCATAATATTCATATACCACATTTATTTAGCCATTTTCCAACTGATGAACAGCCATTCAATTTCCAGTTTCTTGCCATTACAACAAGGGCTGCCACAAACACTTTTTGCACATGTGGGTCCTTTTCCCTCCTTTAAGATCTCTTTGAGATATAAGCCCAGTAGAAATACTGCTGGATCAAAGGGTATGCACAGTTTGATAACTTTTTGAGCATAGTTCCAAATTGCTCTCCAGAATGGTTAGATGCATTCACAGTTCTGTTAGATTCTTACTAAGTGCTAATGAGATAATGAGATGACAACTGCACATTACACAATTCCACCAACAATGTATCAGTGTCCCAGTTTTACACATCCCCTCTAACATTTGTCATTATCTTTTGCTGTCATCTTGATCAATCTGAGAGGTGTGTAGTGGTACTTCAGAATTGTCTTAATTTACATTTCTCTAATCAATAGTGATTTGGAACACCTTTTCATATGATTAAAAATAGTTTCAATTTCTTCATCTGAAAATTGTTCATATCCTTTGACCATTTATCAATTGGAGAATGGTTTGAATTATTATAATGTTAATGTTTTCTTTGGCTAAAAATGTTTTTAAAGGTTAAAGGGTCTTTAACAGCTTAAAACAGTTGTCATCATATTTTTAAATTTTTTTTACCTTTTACCTAACTAGATAGGGAAGAGGAATTTCACCTGAGAGTAACTGAGATCATTGTATCCTTACATATTGAGGTTTATAAATGGATATGAAAGAAGAAAATTTAACTATTTGGATTGGTTTTATTACCTGGACTCAAAATTTAGAATGAAACTTGGCAAGAGTTTAATCTAGATAATTTGGATTTTGATATCAGGAAATCTGAGCTGAGGTCAGGGCTAAAAGAGGTAAAGGCAACGATAAAGTAGGAACTTCCCAACTCAGAGTAGTAAGCTCCAGTGGGATGGGAGTAAATAGGGGAGGTCATAAATGGCTAGTGATGCTATTGGTGATCATCAAACCAGATCAGACTTAAAGAAGTTAAGGAGACAGGTAGGAAGGCATGGACTAGCATGCTATATCCCCACAGAAGATGTGAGACAGGAGATTTGATGGAAAGATTTAGCCCCCCTAGATAACTTTTTTTTTTCTCTCAGTAGGTATATCTTTATTTGAACCCTTAGTTATTGCTGTCTGATTCAGGCCCTGAAATCACTAATGAAGCTTTACTGGGATTGCTAAAACCCTTATGTTGACAAGGGAGCTCATCTAAAGAAACTGGGTGATATTTTATTAACATCATAACTTTCTGAGAACTTTCTACTTATTTTTTGATCCCTGTAGGGAGGTGCTCTTCTGGGAGGTGTGAATGCTCTCCATACATCATTTCCTGAAAACCCTCTGGATCAGTACCAAATGCAGTGTGAAATGATTCTGGAAAAGCTGGAGCTTCAGAATCTTCTGAGTGAGGAACTAAGAAGACTTGATAGGTGAGGAGAAAAAAAAGCCAGAAGAAACTTTTAAAAAATAATAATAATCTGACAATGACAGCAATAAGAATTAACATATTAAATGGAAATTTTCTATAGGTTATGCTAATTTGGTGAATAATTAATTTTCTGGTTTCCAGAAAAGTTAATTCTCTATTTTCTTATAACTTCCTATGTAAGAAACAAAAATTCTGAGTTCAAGTAAATTTAGAATTACATGGCTGCCTGGTGAGCCAGGGAATTTAGGTAATAACCTAATCTAATCTAATCCCATGCTACACAAATTTATTGGATGACAAATTCACTTCATATTTTTATTGGATGGCAAATTTGATTCATGTTGTTTGCTAGGTTTTCTCTTCTTCTGGTGAGTTGGTATTGGAATTAAAATTTAGGGAGGAACAAATATTGTTAGGAAAAAGGAAGATGTTGTGGGGGAAAAGGAGGAGTCAGTCAAGTAGCCCTTCTTAACCCTACTCAAGAGAAATATGTTTTTGCAGGTTCTACTAGAAATGTATCCTGACATATCAGACAAGAGTGTTCTATTGGAACCAAGAAGAACCTAAAGTCAAATTCTACCTCAAATAATTATTAGTTGTATGACCTCTCTGAGTCTCAGTTTCCTCAATTGAAGAATGGGAATAATAATAATAGCAACTATTTTACAGGGTTGCTGTTAAACCCAAATTATATAGTGTATATAAAGTGCCATATAAATCTATCTGCTATAAATACTATTATTCTGATGATATTAGTAATAATATTTATTATTATTATTATTATTCCTTTATCCCAAGCAGCCAGTGTGCAGAAATACTAGACATATTTATAAACATCCTTGGCTTTTATGGAAAACAATCTTTTTTCTTGTTTACAAATGATAATTAATTTTATGTTAACCCAGTAAGGGAAATTACATTTGTTTCAGATGTTTTGGTAGAAAACTGAAACTGGTTTTCTGATATATCTAAAATTACTCATTCAGTTAGTTAAAAATAGAAATAATTAATAACATTATGTACCCAATAATATTTCTGTTAGCCCAGGCTAACTACTTTACTTTTTTCTCCAATTCTCCTACCAGAATATACACACAAATTCAGGTGTCTTGAATTAGATGGCCAAATTGGATAGCTCCTTAAGGGAAAGTAGAACTTCTATTTTAAGTAAAAATATATTTGCTCCAAATCATTGTAACTCAAAAATGATTGATACTTGTTTCATAACCTTCTTTTCTATTATTATTTTTTGTCTAGACTTTTCTTTCTTTTTTTTTAATTAAAGCTTTTTACTTACAAAACATATGCATAGGTAATTTTTTCAACACTGACCCTTGCAAAACTTTCTGTTCCAAATTTTTCCCTCCTTCTCTTCTACTCTCTCCCCTAGATGTCAGGAAATCCAATACACATTAAATACGTAACTTTATTTTCTAACAAATTTTCCTATATTAAGCATGACAAACTTACTCATAGAAATAATAACATTATGTGCCAGTGAAATTGTAGTAAACCTTCACTTTGTGTAAAAAAAAAAAAAGTCTTTTTGATCAAGAACTTTGAGGGAATTAATGAAAAAAACAAATGAAGGTGGCCTAGCTGTACCAGACCTATTATAAAACGTGATCATCAAAACCATTTGTTACTGGCTAAAAAAATAAGAGTAGTGGATCAGTGGAATAGGTTAGATTCACAAGACATAGTAGTAAGGACTAGTCAAGGACTTAGTGTTTGATAAACCCAAAGACTCCAGCTTCTGGGATAAAAACTCATTATTTGACAAAAATTGCTGCGGAAAATTGGAAAATAGTTAAGATGCACATTGACCCATCTAATGTGGGTTAGGTATGACCCACACCTAACACCCTATGCCAAGGTAAGGTTGAAATAGGTTCATGATTTAGAAGAGTGATATATTATAAGCAAATTAGAAGAACAAGGGATAGCATACCTCTCAAATCTGTGGAGAAGAAAGGAATTTGTAGCCAAAGAAGAGCTAGAGAGCAGTATGAAATGCAAAAATGGGTAATTTTGATTACATTAAATTTAAAAATAACTCCCCTTCCCTGTTTGGCCTGTAGGAAGCTCTCTCTTGTTCAAGAGAAGCACCTTAGCTCAAAGTTGTTGAGCTTTGGGTTGTTTACTTTTTGTTGTAACAGATCCTTTTCATGATCTCCCAGGTCTGCCTTTTTGTCTTTGGAAGGTCTGTTCCTTGATAATGAAGGAGAGCACCCTGTACCTATAGTATAAGGAAGGGGAAGGAGAGGAGAGAAGAATGTGAGTGTTGTGTAGCGTTACACCAGCAGTGTGTCCTTTACCTCTCCCCCCAACTTCAGGAAGATCCTCCCAGATGAAAGAAAGAATAGGAAAAAATAAAAAAGATATAATTCTGCCTTCAAGCCTTCCTCTCTACCATATATTTGTATTGAAAGGCAACCATACTGATGCAACCACTCAGAGTAACAAAACTAAGCGGCTTGGAGATTTTGATGGGAAATAATCTAGTCTTTTTACAAAGTAAGAAAATGAAAGTGGCAGATGGCTTTTTTCCCCTTAGGAAAGAATTCTTTATTCCTTGGGGAAACTGTATAATTATAATCAAACAGTTTATATTTACATAGCACCTTTCATCTCCAAATGCTTAAAAGCCCATGGGGTAATAATGGCCATTTTACTCATCTCTTTAAAAAAGAATGGTAAAGAGCTTCTTTTTAGAGGGAAAAAAAAATGAATAAACTGCAAGCATTTTTAATAGGGAAAATGTAATTATCAAAGTAAATATTTGTCTAGGAAAATAGAATTTGTGCTTCCAAGGCAGGAGGATCAAATGAAAGGATATTTAGACAATAATCTTGGGCCACTTAATGTTTCTATGCTGCAGGTTTTTCTTCTGCAAAGAAGTTGGACTAAACTATTTGAGATCCCCTTCCAGAGTTAAAATTCAAAGAATGTATATACTTTTTGCTGTAATCACACTGTTCTGGTCCAGTGGATAGAGAGCTGGGCCTGGAGTCAGAAGAGAAAGTTTAGTCTGTTTGCCTTGGTTTTCTCATCTGCAAAATGGGAATCATAATAGTCCCTATTTCTGAATTGTGAAGATTAAAGGAGACTGATATTTGCAAAGCACATCACACAGTACTCAGCATATAGTTAGCATTATATAAATGCTAGCTATTATTGTTAAAATGCTGATTGGAAGAAGAGACTGGGCATTGACTCTCAACTAGTTTTAAATGACTCAGACTTCCAAAGTGACTCAGAAATTTGTACCATTTAGCTGTTCTTACTCCCTTTACTGTCATGACACCTACATTTTTCCTAATTAATGCTATACACATAGCTAGAAATCCATTTTATTAGTCTGGCTATATTTCTGTGATATTATTGAAGAAGGAAAATTCCACTTCCTGATATAGTGGATAGAATATGGAATCTTTCTTATTATTTCTGTGTGTTCTTTTTTAAAAATTTAAAGCGTTTTATTTTTAAAACATATGCATGGATATTTCAACATTGACCCTTGTGTTCCAAATTTGCCCTCCTTTCCCTCCACCCCTCCCCTGAATGACAAGTAATCCAATATATGTTAAACATGTATAATTCTTCTATATTTCTCTATGTTCTTGAGGAAGTTATTTAACTTTTTTGAACCTCAGTTTCCTCATCTATAAAATTAGTGAGTTAGATTAGATGATCTTTAAGGCCTCTCTTTTCTATCAGTCCTATGAATGAATTAATTTATTCATATCTGGTATCGTGAGGTCTTTACCAGGGCAAGAGAAATTAAAACTTCAAAATGAATCCATTGATGCAGTTACAATTTTCTCTCCATTTTCCCCCCTCTTAGGCTAAAGAATCAAAATCTTCAGTTGTCACAGCCTGGAGAGAAGGATCTAGAATCTCCTTGTGAGTCTTTGGGAAATGATTGCATAGAAAAACCTAAGCCTTCCAAACAGAAAGAAGCCCACTGTAATGCACAGACCTCCTCTGTTAGAGAAGATACCAAGAGCAGTGAACACTTCAGGTCCCCATCACACCAGGCAACAAGAGAAAAGAGAAGGACAGAAACCCCAGGTCAGCCCAACCAGGACAGAGACAGCAGCTTGCACTGGTTTGATTCCGTGGCAAGTGGGCATACAGATTCTGAAAACAACTTGGCTAGGCCTCCTGCTCCTGAGATGACCAAAGACAGCGCAGCTTTGATGGCACCCAGTGACAAATCCCACTGCAGGGAAAAGAGAGCAGGGAGCAAAGCGGAAAATGACCAGCTTCCAGCAGCAGCCAATACAGATGCTCCTTTGATGTTCAAGAAGCCTTTTCATTTTGCTAAAAAACAACTCAACCAGTCAGAAACAATTACTGAAGAAGCAGTGTCTCCAGAAGGGCCTGATGCAGGGATTACTCGGCATGTGCCTAAGAGACAGCAGGAATCCCAGCAGTTCTCTGAAAAGTCTTCAAGCGCCCAAATTATTTTGCCTCTTTCTCCTGCAGAAGTAACTGGGAAAGTGTTAAATTCAGAATCGGATTTAACTCTCCCTCATCATCCTCACCTCACTCCCTTACAGAGAGCTCCTTCAGAGAAAAGATTGTCATCTGCCATGAAAAAAAGACACAAAAGTGAGGATGAGGTGAAAAGAATAACAAGGAGCATCCCTGACGATGAGGGCGATGAGGTTTCAGGGCCCCCATTGGCTAAGCTGGCCAAGTTTACATTCAAACATAAGTCAAAGCTGAACCACTCTGAAAACAATAATCACACTCCTCTTCCTGCCACATGTAAAACTTCAGTGACACTTCCTCAGATCTCCAGCCATAGAACAAACAAAGGAGAGGCAAAGGAAGAAGAAAAGTGCCCCAAAAAGGACACAAAAAAGCCAGCGTCCATTTCTGAGAACAGAAGGTTGAGGGAGCTAATGCACAGTCAGACCAGGGAGATGCCATGGCAGCTGCAAAGGAAAGGTGAGGGAAGAGAATCTCCTCCAGTCACTCACACTAAATCTGGGGTTGAAAACCAAGCTGGTGAAAAAGAGAAAAAGGAGGATTCATCCAATGCTAAAAGCAAGATTAGAGCTTGCACATTAGCTAAACTAGCAAGTTTCTCCTTTGCTGGCTCTTCTGAATCCAAACCAGAGACCCCACCCACTCCTGGAAACACAAACTGGAGCGAGGGAGGCCAGAGCCACCCTCCTACAAGCCCAGCTGTAGCCCTTGGCAGAAGGAAAACGTTTCAGTTGGAGGAGGCTGGAGAGAAAGCTGTCAATTTAGGAAAATCTCTCTTCACCTTTGCAGAACTAGATGATGATGATGATGATGCGTTAGATTTTGATTGGGAGGAGGAAATGAAGAAAAATTCCAAATTGTAGAGTTCCATCATCTTCCTTCAGTGGATCACCTCCCGGTGACTAGTGGCAGAGTCTCCAGTGAAGGAGAAACAGAATCCTTGTCCGTGATACTCATCAGGTTTTGTGATTTTCACTTTGGGCTCCTTTGTGCCTCTACACAATTTGAAAAAGTTATATGATCATTTTATGTTGGTCTAGCATCTGATCATAAGCAATGTCAGAGACTTTGTTCTTAATTCTATCAACAAACTCCTTGTGTCTCAGCAGATGCTTTCTGCTGAGTTGGTCTTTCCTGGATCCCTTTTTCCAACCACTTGTTAATGAGGGCTGAGGCCAGGAAAAAAAGCAAATGAACCTTAATTTTTACTTTCCTACATCATGATTCTTTGGATTATATCAGTGAAATTACTGCCATTAGCAATGAGTTTTTCAAATATCATGTGGCTTTCTTTGCCTGACGATTTTGTGTTTCTTGTTATATGTCTGATTAATATTTGTCTAGAATGTTTTCTTCTTTTTTTAATTTTGTCTTCCATGGTAATCACTTAAGAATCCAATTACCATCCTTTGTCAGCTTTGTATTATGTTGGCCTTGAGTTAAACTTTTCTGAAGTTTTCATCTCATTTAAGGGACACCATTTTCTATTTTAGAATGTACTTTTTTCATTCAGCTTGTTTTCTGGAATGGGAAGGGAAAAGAAAAAGATGTGGGATAAGGCTAAATCATACATCATATCTCAGGTAACTAGATCCACAAAATAGGATTGTGAGCCCTTCTTGAGTGGTTCACTTGCCCTAAAGCTTATTTGGTGGCAAGAGATACCTTAAACCATTTTTCTTAGTTGATTTCAAGCAAATTCTTAGTTTGGGTTCCCATGTACATTTCTAGTGTTTCACAGGATTCCATCATCATGAGTTTTTCTCATCTGAAGAATCAATTTTCATTTTTGTGTGCTTCCCCAAGCCATCTGGGGGAAAAACATGTAGTATAAAGGACTATAAATATATATTAAAGGGAAAAAAATTCAAGAATTATTCCTTAACTCTGAATCAACTTGCCAGAAGGTTTTTATTTCAAACCTATGATCTCATTACACTTTCATAATGTTAGAACATTTAAACTCTCTAAAAGTTATACCATCTTCTGTTTCTCATACTGTATTACACCAGATTAAATTCTAATGTGCTTATACTGAAACACAGACGGTTGATTTTGTGAATGCTCTTGTCTCCTAATGAATATGTGTCCATGAGCCATTCTGTGAATGTGCAGTGGTATGGGAGAATTTCCTTCTTTTCTTCTTAATTTTCTTGCCTTTCTTTCATATTGTTGAGAAATAAAAGTAAAAGATACAAGTATTTTGAGATGGTTATCTTTGTTCCAATTTAACTAAAATATACAATCTGTTTTATTTTGTTTTGTCTTTTTGCTAAAGATATACTTAATTTTAGGTTAGCACAAGTCCTTTCTTAATTGAATAAGATTGACTTTCTATCCTAATGAACAGGACAGAAATGACTTTTCAGCACTAACTTTGTGTTAAATCTTTGTAGTGGATTTAAAAGAATGCTTGTAAAGCACTTGTAAAGTGCTCTTTATTCCTATACTCATAGTACAAAACTTTCTGCCCAATTGATAGAATGTCATGGAAACCAGTGACTGAGTAAATAACTGCCCATCCATCAAAAGAATCCTTAGATTAATCCTCATGCAGATCCATTACTTTAAGGAAATTTTAATTCTGCCCTGGAATTAGAAAGTCTGCCAGAGGCCACATTTGGCTAGAAACTTTGTAATGCCCCTAAGTTGAACAGATCTTGTAAGCATGGGAGGATAGGAAAAATTTGAATTTAATCACTTTATAATATATAACATTTGAAAGTTAAAAAACACTTTGATATACATTAACTCATGTGTTTCATTGCTGACATTCCCATTCCTTTCCCATGTGTTAGGTTGTCAGTAGCCCTGGGACTACATAGCAAAAGAGCTCAGAGGACCCCTACTATCCTGTATGTCACACACATGCACGGAAGATAAAAGCAGATAATTGATCCACATTGTGCCTCTGTCTACAGGGTTTGTAAACTCCTTATTGTAAAAAGAGAGGAGACCTCTTGGGGGTATACAAAGAAAAACCCACTCTTACCCCAAACAGTCACCATCATAAGGAAGACTGGAGATTACAAATTAACTGACTTTCAAGTTGTTTCTCTCCTTTCTTCTGCCTCAGTCCTCCTGTCAGTTTTCTGCCTAGGATGCTTATGAAGAGTACTCAGTGGAAATGTTTATAATAGGGAGTTATTTGTCTCTGATGACTTCAAATTGTCCTAATTATAAAATTAGCATAATGTAAATTTGATAATAAAGACAACTATTTTAAAAAGGAAAAATCAATATTTTAAAGCAGATCTGTGATTTAATTAATGTAGGAAACTCTCAACAAAGAAACCTCCATGTTGGTGCAGAGCAACAACTGTTCTTAATTTAGAATTTGAACAGTTGCCTGAGGCACTAAGGGAAATGACATGTTCAGGATAAGACGACCATTGTGTGCCAAAGGTAGGTCTTAGACTCAGGTAATTTTTACTCTAATGCCAATGCTCTATCCATGTGTGTTCTACATGTATATTTATCCTAATTTCACCAAGAAGTAGAGAAGAAATGGGTTATCTTTTTTTTTTTTTTTTTGAAGTGAAAAAAAAAATTTTTTTTTCAAAACATATGCAAGGAAAATTTTTCAACAATGACCCTTGAAAAGCCTTGTGTGGCACTTCCCCCCCTTCCTCTACCCCCACCCCTAGATGGCATGTAATCCAATATTTGTTAAATATGGTAAAAATATATGTTAAATCCAATATAGTTATACATATTTATACAATTATCCTGCTGCACAATAAAAATCAGAAGTTTTAAAAAATGAGAAAGAAAATAAAATTCAAACCACAACAAAAAGAGTGAAAATGCTATGTTGTGATCCACACTCAGTTCCCACAGTCCTTCCTCTCTCTGCTTTTAGATGACTCCCTTCATCACTGAACAATTGGAATTGGTTTGGATCATCTCATTGTTGAAGAGAGCCATGTCCATCAGAATGAATCATCATATAGTCCTTCTGCTGCCATGTATAATGATCTCCTGGTTCTGCTCATTTCATTTAATATCAGTTCATGTAAGTCTTTCTAGGCCTCTTTGAAATCATCCTGCTAATCGTTTCTTACAGAATAATAATATTCCACACCATTCATATGCCACAACTTATTCATTCTCCAATTGATGGTCATCTATTCGGTTTCCAGTTTCTAGATACTACAAAAAGAGCTGCCACAAACATTTTTGCACATGTGGGGGTCCCTTTCCCTCCTTTAAGATCTCTTTGGGATACAAGCCCAATTGTATAACCCTGCTGGATCAAAGGATGTGCACATTTTGATAGCCCTTTATTGCTTTCCAGAATGGTTGGATCCATTCACAATTCTACCAACAATATATTAGTGTCCTAGTTTTCTTACATCCCCTCCAACATTCTACATTATTTTTTCCTGTCAGCTTAGCCAATCTGAGAAGTGTGTAATGATATCTCAGAGTTATCTTAATTTGCAAGAAATGGCTTATCTTGTGGAAGCAAACTGACTGTTTCATTCCATGAGACTCTAGTTGTAAATTAAATTGTAAATAGCCTAGAAAAATGAACGGGCTCCAATGTATTTGTACTGATTAATTGGGATGAACTTACTGTCTGCAATAACTCAAATAAGACAAGTACAAATACAGTATTAGGTTTTTGTTAGTTTTTTAAATGCCTATTGACACAAAAAGTGGTAGCAGCATGGTATTGGAGCGATGGACCACAAAATAAGGAATCGGGGAAACCTTCATTTTAGTTTGAACTTAATCCCTATTATTGTTGTGTTCTTGGTGTATTTCCTTCTTTTTTATAAAGAGAGAGGATTCGACAAAAAAGAGACAGATTGCTAGACCCTAAAG
This sequence comes from Sminthopsis crassicaudata, assembly GCF_048593235.1. Lineage (NCBI taxonomy): Eukaryota > Metazoa > Chordata > Mammalia > Dasyuromorphia > Dasyuridae > Sminthopsis > Sminthopsis crassicaudata. Next base: position 183,405,025 of record NC_133620.1, read on the forward strand.
TTGGAAACATCTGGGTTCAAATCTCAAATTAGAATTACTATGATCATGGGCATGAATCCTTCAACCTCTCTCAGCCCCATTTTCATCAACTGTAAAATGAATACAATAAAAGTATCAACTTCACAGACTTAAAGTGAGATACAAATTAGACAGTTTATGTAAAGCATTTTTCAAACTTGCATACATTATATCAAAATCAGATATTTTCATCCAATCTCCCTTCTAGCTCAGAGTTTATGAATGGATTAGTCCTATGATTCCATTGGGATAGGGAAGTTCAAGAGAAGGAAACTTCCTCTCTACCAATAATGTAGGTCAGCATCTTCTAAGCAACTTGAAATCTTTTAAAAATATTTTTTGTTAAACATTTCTCAATTATATTTGTTTATAGCTCATTTTTCAAAATATATGCAAAGACGGTTTTCAACATTTACCCTTGCAAAACCTTGTGTTCCAAATTTTTTTCCCTCCCTCCCCACCTCCTCCCTTCCCTTGATAGCAAGTAATCCAATATAAGTTAAACATGTGCAATTCTTCTAAATATATCTCCACATTTATAGGTTAAACATGTGCGATTCTTCTAAATATATTTCCACACTTATGCTGCTACACAAGAAAAATCAGATCAAAAAGAAAAACAAAAACAATCAAACAACAAAGAGGAAAATACTATTTTGTGATCCAGATGCAGTTTCCACAGTCCTCTGGGTATAGATAGCTCTCTTCATACCATTGGAACTGACCAGAATCATCATCTTGCTATTGAAAAGAGCCACATCCATTACAGTTAACCACATAATTATTCTGTTGCTGTCTGCAATGTTCTTTTGGTTCTACTCACTCCACTTAGCATCAGTTCATGTGAGTCTCTCTCCAGGCCTTTCTGAAATCATTTTGCTGGTCATTTCTTATAGAATAATAATATTCAATTACATTCACATACCATAACTTATTCCCCAACTAACTGATGGACATCAACTCAATTTCCCGTTCTTTAGCACTACAAAAAGGGCTGCTACAAACATTTTTGCATAAGTTGGTCTTTTCCCCTTTTTTATGGTCTTTTTGGGATGCAAATCCGTTAGAGATACTGCACAGTTCTTTGTGATCATTTATCACCAATTACATTTTTAAAAAAACTTTAACATTCCTTTTTAAAGTTTTGAATTCCAAATTTTCTCCCTTATTAGCCTTTTCATACCCCTTGAGAAGAAAAGCAATATATCAATTATACATGTGAAGTCATACAAAATATATTTTTATAATAGCCATATTCCAAAAGAAAATGCACATGCACAAAAATAGAAAAAATAAAGTGAAAAAATATGTTTTAATCTCCACTCAGGAGTTCATCAGTTCTCTCTCTGGTGATAGATAGCCTTTCTCATCATAGGTGCTTTGGAAGTGTGTTAAATCATTATCTTGATCAGAGTAGTTAAGTCATTTGCAGTTGATCATCATATAATATTGCTATTACTGTTACAGTGTTCTCCTACTTCTATTCAATTCCTTTTGCATCATTCACATAGTCTTCTCATGTTTTTTTCTGAAACCATCCCATTCATCATTTCTTGTAGCACATTCCAACACATCATATACTATTACTTATTCAGCCATTCCCCAGTTAATGGACATCCTCATCCATTCCAATTCTTTGCCACTACAAAAAGAGCTGCTCTAAAATTTTTGTACAAATGGGGAGGAATTTTGACATGTTCAGACCTGTGCTTTATAAATATCCCTTAACAGCTGAGTGGAGAATGAACTGGAGTGGAAAGAAACTTGAAACCTATAGGGAGACTAACCTGCAGGCTATTTCAATAATCCAGACATGATATGTCAATAATGTTAACAAGTAATATAATTTTACTTTGAAATCCTTATTTTTTTGCCTTGTGGAAATACAATGCATTTTGTTATTTATCATTAATTGGTTCAAGAAGAAACAATGAGTGGTGAAAATGACCAGTACCGAATGAATTTTTCCCATTAAAAAGTATGTCTCAAGTCTGTAGCCTGTCTTTCCCTACCTATTTCCTCAAAGTGGAAAATAAGGTTTCCAGCTCCTCTTTTCTTGACCTTCTTGACTTCCTGAGAGGCCATTCCATAATGTCTCAACTTCCTGGCTGGGGGTATGGGGATGTGTATATGTGTGAAGGATTGAGGGGCTGGATGTGGAAGCAGAAGCTATAGTCCTGCACCTTCCACCATGCAGGGTTCTTGCCATAGCCCAGAACTTCAGGCTGTAAGGAGTTCTGTATTCTCCTCCACTGCCTCCACATGGACTCCCATGGATGCTGCTCTTGCTCCTGTTGCTTCTCTTCCTGCTCCGGCTTGAGCATGTGCCACTCTGTGCCCCTTCCAGTACTGCTGTTTTGGGGACTGGGAGACTAAGCTGCAACCACATCATCCTGTCTCGGGAATTGGACACATCACACATAATCTCAGCATCATGGGCTCAAACCTGATAGTGTTACACACTGCACTTAATTGGGGAAGACTTGCCCAAGGTGAGAGACAATTTGCGTGGCCAACCTCATATCCCTACCACTCAATCAATGCAACTAATCAAGTGCAATGAGTGCTGAGAAAGCATCAAGTTCTAAAGCATTTTTTTCACCTCAGTGCATCAAACACTAAATTCAATGAGTTTTGAAGTGAATGAATGCTGAGGTTCCACTATGTGGAGATAGTAATATAAACGCTCATAATTATATGGACATAAAGCATATTTGCATTTTATTGTTCAGTCCAACACTTCCTGACCTTATTTGGGTTTTTCTTGGCAAAGGAAACTGGAGTAGTTTGCCATATCCTTTTCCGGCTTATTTTACAGATAAGGAAACACTTAACAGTGTTAAGTGGCTTACCAAAAGTCATGAAGCTAGTGAGCATCTAAGGCCAGATTTGAACTCACAAAGATGAGTCATCTTGACTTCAGATCTTGCACTATCCACTGTACTGCCCAGCTACTTATAATTACATAGACAGAAAAAATTATAGTAGTATCAAAAAATAATAATAATTCTGATCAATTGACACAATCAGTCCTTTTAGTAGGCACAGTATCCAGAACGTTCTCTGCCTTAGTTACAACTGAACAGTTTTACTCCATTATGAACACCACCCTAAGAAAAGATATCAGTTGCTAAGTGAAGTGAACAGAACCAAGAGATCATTTTACATGGCAACAGCAAGATGATATGATAATCATTTCTGATAGATGTGACTCTCTTCAACAGATGATTCAGACCAATTCCATATGTACCCAAAGAGAGGACTGTGGCTACTGAGTGTGGATCTCAGTATAGTATTTTCACTCCTTTTGTTATTTCCTTGCATTTTGTTTTCTTTCTCATTTTTTCCCTTTTTGATCTGATTTTTCTTGTGCAGCATGATAATTGTGGAAATATGTATAGAAGAATTGCACATGTTAAACAAATATTGGATTACTTGCTGTCTGGGGGAAGGGGTGGGGAAAGGGAGGGAAAAAATTTGGAACACAAGGTTTTGCAAGGGTGAATGCTGAAAATTATCCATATGTTTTGAAAATAAAAAGCTTTAATTAAAAAAAAAGATATCAGTGATCTTGAATTGAAGGTGATCAGAATTTTGAGGGGACTAGAGCCCATACTATTTGAGGGCAATTGAAGGTCTTGAAGTTGAGTAGAATAAGGAAAAGGAATGTGTCATCAAGCATTTGAAGAATTATTTTAGGGAAGACTAAATTACCTTTTGCTGCTTGTTCTAGAAGACAAAGGTAAATGTATATAAGTTACATACTGGCAGACCTCATCTGGGAAAAAAAACCCCACAAAACAACCTTCTTAATCATTAGAACTCTTCAGAAGTTGAATGAGACAGACTTAGGAAGTAGTTGGTTCCCCTTTTCACTGAGCATCTTCAAATTTAGACTGTTCAACTTTTTGTTTTGTTGTTATCTAAAAATCTTTACTATAATAAAGAGGAAGGAGGTTTTTGTAGCTGTGACTGGCATAGCAGCCCTTGGCACACCCAAATTTTCAGCCCTTGGATCAGACATACCATTTAATGTAACTGTGGGGAATGCCAAATGCTTTCCCAAAATGCCTATACTCCTGAGGACCAGACATCAGGACGGTGCCCTAGCCTTTGGGTGAGCTCACGGCTAACTAGTCAAAAGTGAGGGTCTGCCCACCAACCTTGAGGATGCAATACTAGTAACACAAAAGGGACACACCATCAGCTTGGGGACATCCTGGATCCTCACATCTTCTGTCATAGTCCCAGCAATCATAACTTTCTTATTTTCTCTGCCAGCGTCATTTTCCTGATTATTTGGGACAGGGATAGGGACAGGGGATATGGGGCAGGGAATTGATCTGGCTCATGAATAATCTGTTCAGCATAATTTTGTTGAAAGTTGAGTTGGTTCTGAGGTCCAGGCTCTAGAACATCTTCACCAGCAGCCACAAGTAAATGTGCTGGCTCTTGGTTTCCTTGAGCCCTATTTTCTGGTCCCTGTGCAGATGTTGACTTCCATGCTGATGCCCTCCCAAATGCAGCCCAACCAGGAAAGTGAATAACCACTTGTTGAGGATATTATAGAAGAATTCCTGTTCGGGTATGAGTAGAAAAGGTGAATCTAACCACAATTCCAAAAGGCTATGATGAAACATACTATCTACCTCCATATAGAGAGTTGATATATTGAGAGTGAAGAATTAGGTACTTTTTTTGATATGGTTAATGGAGGAATTTTTTTTGCTTAACTCTATAAATTTGTAATGAATTTTAGTTTTCTTGCCTTCTTAGTGGGTGGGAGAATTGAAGGTGGGAAGAAGAAAATTCAGAACTGATAGTAGAATAAAATTGAATTATAAAAAGAATTGATAGGTGTCTCAGGTCTGTTCTAACACTTAGATTCAGAGATCGCTAAGGTTCTTTCCATCCATAAAATCTATGATACTATAATCTCTTCCAGCTTATAATTCTATAATGGAATAGAGAGGGTCAGGAATAGCTTACTGTGATATTTATGGCAGTTTCACTCTTCCTCAAAATTAAAATAAAAATGGTAATCCAGAATATTTTTAGGTCATCTAATAATGCAAAATTTATCCTTAATTTTTTTATCACTTTCTGAGAAATTAAACTGTAAATGAATCCAAGAAATTTAAAACTATCTTGAAATGTTTGTTAAGTCTCGAGACCTTTGTAGTTACCTTTTCTCCAAGGTTACTCAATTTATGTTGCCTTGAAAAGGAAAAGAAAATGACCTGTTGCCAATAACACAGAAAGTCCTTAGAGACGCTCAATTGCAAAAAAAAAAAAAAAAAAATAGTTTCCCTGAGGACTTGTAAAGATGGAAGAACTGTGTATTTACACAACATCCCCTATTACTAAGGAAGAAGGCATCCACAAAAAAAAAAAAAAAAAAAATCATTTGAGTTGTTTTTGTAGTGCCTTGTACATGCTGGAATAATAATTTCAGTTGAATTAGCTATATCCTTAATATATCTAACCTCGATCAACTGCAGCTGTATTAATTGATGTATTAAAAATTTTAGGATAAAACACCCAGGTAGTGCAATGGATAGAGTGCTGGGCCTGGAGGCAGAAAGACCTAAATTCCAAATCCAGTCTCAAGTACTTACTAGCTATGTGATCCTGGGAAAATCTTGTCACCTTAATTTATCTATTTCCTTGAGTGTAAAACAGGGATAATAATAGAAATCCATTCCTGGAATTGTGAGGATTAATTGAGGTAACAATTGTAAAACACTTAGTAATAGTGCTTAGCACATAGTAAGTGATACGTAAATGTTTTAAAACATATAGTATAAAATAAGGTAAAAGATATCACTATTTTTAACCTGAATTAACTTAGTACCAGCAAGAATTTCTTCTAAGAGGTGATGTGGGATAGTGGATATAAAATTAGAAGACTTGGGTTCCCAGCTCACCTTTGGCATATTCTGACTCCATAACACTTGGCCAGTCACTAAATCTCTCAAGGTCTCAAGCAACCTTCTAAGACTATAAGCTGCAGAGTAGTTACTGACCTGCTTTGGTAGAGGAGGTTTCTTCACAACAAAGTCCTCTATAACAGCGAAATCATATGATTACACACACACATGCACACACACACACACACACCACTTTTTTTTTTTCAAATTTCCCATAGAGATCAATGAAACCTCAATATTTGAATTGATTTGGGTTTTTCTGTTTTATAACCAGGATTGCAATTAAAATTCAGTTCTCATGCTCGCACCCTGACCATTTCTTCTAAGTCTCCTTTACACTTTCATGATTTATCTACTGATCCCTACATATGAATGTCACCTAAAGATCTGCTCTCTCTACATTCACTCCCTTATATTAATCAACAGACAGCAAACATTTATTAAGCACCTGTTTAATAACAGCTATGATACAATATGAAAAACCGTACTCACCCTCAAGGAGTTTACCATTGAATGGGAAGACAACACACAAAAGAAAGATGGGGGAGGTCCCCAATGGAGAGAGAGAATGGTGAAGAAGCCAAAGAAGTCCGAAGTGAATGTTGCTATAGAAGTCAAAGGTGTCAATTATATAACCCAGTGGCAAATGAGATTTCTGAGATATTGTCCTGTTCCCCACTTTAAGGAGAAAGTTCTGGTTCTACTTTCCAATTACAGAGGTAGAAGGCACTTAGGAGATGTGTATGGCTGATTGGGTCTTGCAAATGAGATTTCCCAGAGATAAGTTTGTGGGGGCATGGTAGAGAAGTCAAAGAAATTCAGAATGAGAATAGCCAGGTGGGAAATGAGATGTCTGCTTTGATATTGAGGGTGTGAGGGGTATTTCAGGAGGACTAGCACCTTTGATGTGAGGGTTTGCAAGTCTTTTCCTTTTTTCCCCCAATAGTATTTTTTTTTCCCAAATACATGTAAAATAGTTTTCAACATTCATTTTTGTAAAATTGTGTTTCAAAATTTCCTCCCTCCTTCCCTTATTTTCCCCCTCCTCAAGACTGCAAGCAATTCAATATAGGCTAAATATGTGCAATTCCTTTAAACATATTTCCACATTTGTCATGCTGTACAAGAAAAATCAGATCAAAAGAAAAAAAACCATGAAAAAGAATAAAAAAAACTACAACAAAAAGTGAAAATGTTATGCTTAGATCCACATTTAGTCTCTACAATTTTCTCTGGATGCAGATGGCATTTTCCATCACAAGTTTATTAGAATTGTCTTGCATCACCTCACTGCTGAAAAGAATCAAAGACATCACAGTTGATCACGTTGTTACAATATACAATGTTCTCTTAGTTCTGCTCACTTCAGTCAGCATCAGTTTATATAAGTCCAATAAAATATCTGAATAATCTGATAATCAGTAATAAAATATTACAAATATTTATACATAAGAATCTCAGCAAATGTAGACAGACGGGAGAGGAGAGGTTGAGTTCAGGAACACAGAGTTCATGGAGGAGAATAATGTGAAATGAAACTGGAAAGGAAGTTTGGAGTTAAACCATGGAAACTTAAATGTCAGATTGAGAAGATTGTATCTTATCTAATAGGCAATAAGGAGCTGCAATGGGTGTTGAGTAGGGAAGTGACATGATCAAACCTATTCCACGGGAAGATTTTATTAATAGCTGAATAGATGGTAGAATGGAGATCAAGGAAATATTTAGAAATGAATAAATGAATGCATGGGAAAAACTATTTTACTAAATGCTTCCTATGTGCAAAGTGCTATGCTAAGCATTGAAGATATAAAGACAATTCCTGCTCCCAAGAAGCTCACATTCTTATGAGGGTAAAGACAACACATATTTAATCTTCAAAACAAACTGCCTAATCTTTAGAGCTGTAGTAAAGTAGAATGAGCTTTCTTGAGAAGTACTCCCTCCCTTGGAGACCTTTAGGTAGAAACTGGTTACTGACTACTGGGAGGGCTTATAATAGGGTGATGGGTGGTAAAGGGACAGAAGTTAGAAATACCAGGAGGAAGAATTGTCCAGTTGTTTCACTCATGTCCAACTCCTCCTTCTCCAGCTTAATTTACCAATGAAGAAACTAAGAAAAACAGGTTTTCTTCGCTTAGAATCATGGAGCTAGTAAGTGTCTAAGGCCAGATTTGAACTCAGGAAACTGAGTTTTCCTGATTGCAGACCTGGCATTCTATTCACTGCCACCTAGCCACCCAGAGGGAGAAGTGGAGACTTGAAAACTGATTTTAAACATAAAGAAGGATGAGGGGCAACTCTATAACATCTAGAAGAATGATAGTGCCTCAAAAGAAATTTGGAAGAGTAGTATTGGGGTAGGAATGGGGAAGATGAGAGTTCCATTTTGGACTTGCTGAATTTGAGATAATGATGGGCCATCCAACTAGACATGTCCAACAGGAACTTGGTGCTGTGGGACTTAATTTCAGAAGAGAAGTAAAGCTGATATGTAAAATTTTGGAGTCATCTGTGTAGAAATGGTACTTAAACTAAAGGTAAGGAATTAAATAAAGGTATTAAAAGATATATATATTTTTTGCCATTGCAATTTAATATAATCACAAAACATATTTTTGCACACAAAATTCTAATGGACATGGCTCTTTTCAACAGTAAGGTGATTCAGGCCAGTTCCAATGGTCTTATGATGAAGAGAGCCATCTACACCCAGAGAGAGGCCTGGGGGACTGAGGGTGGATCACAACATAGTATTTTCACCTTTCTTATTATTTTCTTGCATTTTTTTTTTCTGATTTTTCCCCTTTGGATCGGATTTTTCTTGTGCAGCATGATAATTGTAGAAATGTCTATAGAAGAATTGCACATGTTTAGCATATTGGATTATTTGTCATCTAGGGCAGGGGATGGGGGAAAGAAAGGAAAAAAGTGGAACACAAGGTTTTTCAAGAGTGAATATTAAAAATTATCTATGCATATGTTTTGAAAATGAAAGGCCTTAATCAAAAAAAAGTTTGAGTGAATTTTTAGATTTGTCACTCATCTGCATAAATGGAAACTATGGAAACTGATGAGATCTCCAAAAAATAATAGAGTATAGAGATCTAGGCAGAGCCTTAAAAGAAGTCAGAAATTTCATAGGTGAGAGGAGAAGGAAGATGCATCAAAAGAACACTATGAAGAAGTAATCATACAAGTAATAGGAGAACAAAGGAAACCAAAGGAGGAAAGAGGGAGATAAATGGCAGTGAGGAAAGCTATAGAGAGGCCAAGGATAAAAAAGACTGAGAAAAGGCTATGGGATTTACCAATGAGCATAGGGCCAAGATCAATGACTATTGCGGGGGGAGGGGAGCGGTCTGGCTATTCAATGATTCAGGTGATACAATTGATCTTCCTGGTTCTGAAGCTCTGTGCTACTGACATTGCACCTACCATACACCTCAGCCTGGCCACTGCAGTTTCCCACTTTGTAATGTGATCAGCAGAAACAACTGAGTTCTGGCTTCAGGACACTTTCAGTACTAATTGGAGATGTGCCCTGGCCATTCTTGGAAGGTACATTGTGTCCTCTTGTGATAGGATTAATGTTTATCAGTGTTTCCCTGATGCAACTTCTTTCCTCCCTTCTTGGTGCATCTACCTCATCTCCCTCATATCCCTCATCGTGGAACAGGCCTCTCCTTTTTCCCTCTTTGGACAGGAATTAGCTTTTCTTAAAGAGATAAAACTGTCATCAAGATCCCATAAGTGCTTGCTTCTCCAACACAGTTTTATGGTCACCTATAAGCAGAAAAGGAGTAACCAGAGGATTGGAGTCAGGAAGACCTGAGTTCAAATTTGACCTCTGACACTAGCTATGTGACCCTTAATAAGTCACCTAACCCTGTTTGCCTCTGTTTCCTCATCTGTAAAATCAGTTGGAGAAAGAAATGGCAAACCACTCCAGTGTCTTTGCCAAGAAAATCCCAAATGGGATCATGAAGAGTTAAACATGACTGAAATGAATGAGCAATAAAAGCATTAAAAAGTTGCAATCAAGGGCAGTTAGGGCTCTTCTAATTTGGTGGATTTCTTCAGACCTTGCAAGTCATTATGTCCTTCACCATATCCTGCTCTGATGGCCAGATGCATGTCTGTTTGAAACCAAAGCAGGGCCAGAAGAGTATGTCTAGAGACCCCATTATGCTCTTGTTGCATGTCCTTACTATGTCAAAGCAAAGTATACCTCATGTTAACTTTTTAGTGACTTCCAAGTATCTCGTCAAACCTAAACTAAGAGAGTATAGGCTGTTAAAGCCACCCTTGAGCCTCCCAAGAAGGAAATTGAGTTTCTTATATATGAGACTTAATGTGGTAAAAAAAAAAATAACTAAGTAAATAAATCTCAGAGAACAGAAATAATGCCACAAATAATGATTTGATCCTAATAAAGATTTCAGTCATGCGAATTGAACTTGATTCTCCTGTCCTATGAAACAAGAGCATTTTGTAAGAAGGGATGTTGACTAGGTCCTTACATGTGAAGGGTGAGACTCACTTCCCTCCCAGAAACAATCCCCAAAATGAAAGGATACAGGGCTGTTTTAAACTGGGCATAGACAGACACAAAGTAGAAGGAGTTATACTCATCTCCCGATGTCCCCCAAGAATGCCAGAAAGAGTAGCGTGAAACAAGATCAGTACATTTTTTTTCTCAAGTAGTCAATAGGCCATCCAAATTCTACCCTCATCATAGAGTCACAAGATTTGGAATCTGAAGGATCCCAATTAGGTCCTTGTGTTATTGTATTGTTGAGTTGTTTCTCTCATGTCTGGCTCTTCATGACCTCATTTGGGATTTTCTTAGCAAAGATACTGGAGTGGTTTGTCATTTCCTTCTCCAGCTCATTTTACAGATGAGAAACTGAGGCAAATAGTAGTGACTTCCCCAGAGTCACATAGCTCAGAAGCCAGATTTGAACTCATAAAAATAAGTGTTTTTGATTCTGAGCCTGGCACTCTATCTACATGATACCAAAAAGGAGTCCCATCCATGACAAGTAGACATCCAGCCTTCTGACTAAAGCCCTCCAAAGAGGTATCTTGTCTCTTCTTAAGGTTATCCATTATATTTTTGGACAGCTCTAATTCTTAGAAAGTTTCTTCTGACATCAAGCCTAAATATGTTCCTGCAACTTCTATCTATTGCTCTTGGCTCTTTCCCAAGGGAAACAAAATCCTTCCTTCTGATATTTCTTCAATATTTTTACAGATAACATATTATCACTCCTTTCTCCTCAGTTCCCCCAGTCTTAATCTTTGAAGTAGATCTAGTTGTCTTCCAGGCACTCATCCGTTTATCATTATCTATGCCAGGCAGAGTTGAACACTACAATCATAAGGTCTAGGGAGGGCAGAGCCTGGGGCTATCAGCTTCTCCATTCTTGAAAGTTATGACTTTGTTAATGAAGCTCAACATTGTTGAATTAGCTTTTTTTTGCCTGCCGCATCAAACAGCTCTCATATGGAATTTGCTATTCACCCAAAATACCCTATTTTTTTTTTCAGATAAATTACTATTTAACCACCTTCCTCATATTGAACTTATGACCCTTTTTTTTTTTTTTTTTTTTTTTTTTTTTTTAACATTTACCCAAGTGCAAGATCTTGGATTTATTCCAATTAAATTTCTTTCATCTTTTTAGATTCTAACTAATGCTCTAATATGTCAATATATTTCCATATGCTAAATCATATACAATGTGTTAGCAATTTTTCTCGCAAATGTATTATAGGCAAATTTGATGACCCAAGTCATTGATATGAATATTTATCCAAGTAAATCCTAATAAAATTTTTTATTCAAGTAAATATTTATTGTTCTAAATTATTGATACAAATAGTCCAGATCCTGGGGTACTCTACTAGAAACTTCCTGCCAAATTGAAACTGAACCATTAAAAACAACTCTTTAGAATTAGAGTAGGTAATGAGGAAATCAAACTATTACTCTTTGCAGATGACATGATGGTATACTTATAGAATCCCAAAGACTCTGCTAAAAAGCTATTAGAAATAATCCAGGACTTTAGCAAAGTTGCAGGATACAAAATAAATCCACATAAATCCTCAGCATTTTTACACATTACCAACACAATCCAACAGCAAGAGATACAAAGAGAAATTCCATTTAAAATAATAGTCGATAGTATATAATATTTGGGAATCTATCTACCAAAAAAAGTCAGGAATTATATGAGCAAAATTACAAAACACTTGCCACAAAAATAAAGTCAGATTTAAATAATTGGAAAGACATTCAGTGCTCTTGGATAGGCCGAGCGAATATAATTAAGATGACAATACTCCCTAAACTAATCTATTTATTTAGTGCTATACCAATCAGACTCCCAAGAAACTATTTTAATGATCTAGAAAAAATAACAACAAAATTCATATGGAAGAACAAAAGGTCGAGAATTTCAAGGGAAGTAATGAAAAAAAAACAAAAAACAAATGAAGGTGGCCTAGCTGTACCTGATCTAGAACTATATTATAAAGCAGCAGTCACCAAAACCATTTGGTATTGGCTAAAAAATAGACTGGTTGATCAGTGGAATAGGTTAGGTTCACAGGACAAGATAGTGAATAAAAATAGCAATCTAGTGTTTGACAAACCCAAAGATCCCAACTTCTGGGATAAGAATTCATTATTTGACAAAAACTGCTGGGAAAACTGGAAATTAGTATGGCAGAAACTAGGCATGGACCCACACTTATCACCACATACTAAGATAAGATCAAAATGGGTCCAAGATTTAGGCATAAAGAATGAGTTCATAAATAAATTAGAGGAACATAGGATAGTTTACCTCTCAGACTTGTGGAGGAGGAAGGAATTTGTGTCCAAAGGAGAACTAGAGATCATTATTGATCACAAAATAGAAAATTTTGATTACATCAAATTAAAAAGCTTTTGCACAAACAAAACTAATGCAAATAAGATTAGAAGGGAAGTAACAAATTGGGAAAACATTTTTACAGTTAAAGGTTCTGATAAAGGCCTCATCTCCAAAATATACAGGGAATTGACTTTATAAGAAATCAAGCCATTCTCTAATTGATAAATGGTCAAAGATAATTTTCAGATGATGAAATTGAAACTATATCCACTCATATGAGTGTTCCAAATCACTACTGATCAGAGAAATGTAAATTAAGACAACTCTGAGATACCACTACACACCTGTCAGATTTGCTAAGATGACAGGAAAAAATAATGATGAATGTTGGAGGGGATGTGGGAAAACTGGGACACTGATGCATTGTTGATGGAGTTGTGAAAGAATCCGACCATTCTGGAGAGCAATCTGGAATTATGCCCAAAAAGTTATCAAACTGTGCATACCCTTTGACCCAGCAGTGCTACTACTGGACTTATATCCTAAGGAAATACTAAAGAAGGGAAAGGGACCTGTATTTGCCAAAATGTTTGTGGCAGCCCTTTCTATAATGGCTAGAAACTGGAAAATGAATAGATGTCCACCAATTGGAGAATGGTTGGGTAAATTATGCTATTGGGTAAATTATGTTCTGAAAGAAATGACCAGCAGGATGAATACAGAGAGGTTTGGAGAGACTTACATGAACTGATGCTGAGTGAAACGAGCAGAACCAGGAGATCATTATACACTTCAATAATGATACTATATGAGAATGTATTCTGATGGAAGTGGATATCTTCAACATAAAGAAGAGCTAATCCAATTCCAATTGATCAATGATGGACAGAATCAGCTACATCCAGAAAAGGAACACTCGGAAATGAGTGTAAACTGTGAGCATTTTTTTGTTTTTCTCCCCAGGTCATTTTTACCTTCCGAATCCAATTCTTCCTTTGCAACAACAACAACAACAAAATTTGGTTCTGCACATATATATTGTATGTAGGATATATTATAACATATTTAATATGTATGGGAATGCCTGCCATCTAGGGGAGGGGGTGGAGGGAAATAGAGGAAAATTCGGAATAGAAGGGAATACAAGAGATACTGTTGTAAAAAATGTTATAAATATAAAATTAATTTTAAAAAAAGAAAATACTGAAAAAAATTTAAATGACAAAAAAAAAAATCTCTAAGTCTCACCTTTCAAATCAGTTTTCAACCCATCTAATCATAATAACATTGAATTCACATCTTTCCATCTTTTCTATAAGAATAATATAAGAAAGCAGATTAAGGGCCAACTAGGTGATATTGTAGATAGAGCACCAGACCTAGAATCTAGAGGACCTGAGATCAAACCTAGCCTCAGACACTTAATATTTCCTAGCTGTGTGACCCTGGGCAAGTCACTTATCCCCAATTGCCTCAGCAAAAAGAAAAAAAAAAAAAAAAGTAAATTAAATATAGACACTTACTCAGATGCTATGTTTAAGTGTCCATAGTAGGGAAGGCAGTCCATAATGCTTGACTATTTAAGTGGTAGAATGGGAAAAAAAAATTTTGCCAAAAGATGAGATTCAAGTCTTGGCTTTTGGCACTTAGCTGTGTGATTTTGGGCAAATCACTATCTGGAACTCAGTATTCTCATCTGAAAAATAAATAGGTTGGGCTAAATAACATATAAAGGCCTTTTCTAGCTTCAACTCTATGATCCTAGGATCTGTTAGGAGATCAAATATTAAGAAAAATGTTTCTGAGGGTTTTTTTTTTTTTTCCCACATCTTGTTCCTATGGTTTGCAAAATGGGAATAATAGTACTCACGCTATTTACTTTACAAAGTTGTGAGGAAATGCCATAAGCCACAAAGAACTATATAAATGTGAGCTGTTGTTACATAATCTGGAAAAATATAATAACACTTTCTGAAAGATTCCTTTCGATTTTTTGAAAAACACATTCAAATTTGAGGGTCTTATTTTTCCTTATTCCTATAAAGAATTTGTCTCAAGGAATTATTAGTAATCAGTCCCTAGAGAATCATCCTTCCAGTAGCGATCTATACTTTTGTTTCTTGAACAATTGTTGCCATAGCCAGGAAATAGCCTGAAGCATAAAAAATAGAATTAGGTCAAGCCTTGACTTTGTACTACATCAGTACAATGATATTTAGTGTCTCTGATGGATAAACTAAAAAGACTTTACAGTGGTAGGTGAGGAGGCAGTCAAAAGACAGAGCATTCATCTTTCAAGATCAAAACATTTTTTCATTTGTCAGTCACATGTGGACATTTTCTGGAAGAGCACAGATAACTAAGAAGTATGAATCATAGGAAAAGTGATGAATCCACATGAGTTGTGTGAAGTAAATCATTAGATACACCTTTCTGTGCTCTATAGACTATGAAAATGGATGCCTAATGAAAGAGCAGACAGAACTTGGATTCCCTCCAGAACTTTCTCTAACTGTGAGGCTCAGGGATCATCAGTTTTGTAACCTATACTCTGAAAGTAAACAAATGTACTACATGAATTACACTGGGTAAAATGTCTGCTTCTGGATTATAAATCTCCATGATTGACCAAGGAATCTTTGGCTTTTAAATAAGAAGTTGTGAACATTAAGAGGACTCTTGAGTCACAGAATGTGTTTTAAGCATCTCTCTTTTTTTCCTATCACTTAAAAACATTATTTTATTTATTTATTTAATTGTTTGTTTGTTTGTTTATTTCTCACAGTTAGAAAGCATTACCTGTCTGAGACCACATTTGAGCTCAGGTCCTCCTGACTTCAGGGCTGGTGCTCTATCCATTGCACCACCTATCTGCCCCAAACTTTATTTTATTGAAAAAAAGAAAGAAAGAAAAAAAAAAGAAAAAAGAAAAATAGAAAAGGAATACACCATTATCATATGCTCAGTAGAATACCAGGGAGGATTCAAAATATGTAACAACAAATCACCAATTAAAAAAACTACATATATTGTTTAGTTGTTTTTTCAATCATCAACTCTTCCTGACCCCATTTGGGGTTTTCTTTTTCTTTTTTCCATTTGGGGTTTTCTTGCCAAAAATACGGGAGCCACTTGCCATTTTCTTTTCCAGCTCACTTTACAGAGAAGGAAACTGAGGCAGACAGTTGAGTGACTTTCCTAGGGTCACACAGCTAGTAAGTGTTGAAGGTCAGATTTGAACTCAAAAAGATGAGTTTTCCTGACTTCATGCCAGTCATAGTCACTGTGCCACCTAGCTGCCTTATAATTAACTGAGTGAAAGTCCATGAATTAATAGGGCTTGGGAAGGTTTTCTGTAGGAGATGGAATTTTAGTTAACACTTCTATGATAGTGTGAAGGTCACTCTAATGTTGGACAACTGGTATTCATCATGGGCAGCCTACGATCTCTATGGTTTGACTAAAATCAGATATCCAGATCGTGACTGAAATGAAATTTGCCTTTGGTGATAGTGAAATAGAATGCATAAGAGTATTGAGTGGAGAAGGGTAATAATAGGAAGGCTTTTTCTCTTCCAAGCTCTCCAATATATGACCCATAATTTTTTTCACTTTCTGACATTAAGGTTGTAATGTACCTTATATATATATAAAAGAATTAAGAAAGTATGAAACCACTGAAATTTGAAAAAGAATCATTTAAATTCACAGATACCACTGGAAGCTATGTTGTTCTCACATTTTTTACAGTATATTGACACATCATTTTTTCCACAAGGGTGTAGAAAAAGGAGAGAAAAGAATCCATTGAAAAATTTTTAAGTTCTCCTTAGAAATTTTATAAACCTGAAGTAGATAAATGAGTGTCTTAAATTTAACCTGTTTATTAAAAGGCTAAGAATAGGATGGCTGTTAATATTTCTAAATGAATTTGCTGCATTTTCTCACAATGGAACATATGGTATGAGTGGGTCTATGCCTTCTATAAAATTGATGAAGCCTAATTATGCTGTATTTTAGAACATAATTACAGAGGGATTCAGATTTGTCCCAGTATTGAACCAAATAAAACTCTCGGCTGCATTCAGGGCACTTCGCCTAGTGTGAGGAAAATATATGAGATGATGTCATTTGCAAAAGAAGCACATGTGAAATTAAAAGCTTAAGGAAGACTGATTTCAGTCAATTGGAAGAATTGACCCATGGTAGGATAACATCATCAAGAGCATATATTTATTGATGGAAAGATGAGGTAAACTAAGTATTAAATATTATATATTTCCTTATAGGTGGCAGAACTTTTGTAAATGGTAAATTATGCCTTTTTCTAATTCACCCATAAAAACTTAAATTATTGGTGTCAAACAGGGGGCCTTTCAGTTATGGGACCAAGTGGGAAAATCTTAAGAAGTACAAGAGCCCAAGATCCATTTCAGAGAAAAATACAATTGTCCAGAAAAAAAAAAAAAAAAAGTTCATAGCATTATAGATTTTAGAGCTTGAAGGGATTTACAAGGCCATCTGGACAGATCCTCTCACTTTTCAGAGGAAGAGATAGATGATTGCAAAAACCTTAAGCCCAGGGTCCATGATTTAGGCATAAAGAATGAGATCGTAAATAGATTAGAGGAACAGAGAATAGTCTACCTCTCAGACCTGTGAAGGAGGAAAGAATTTATGACCAGAGGAGAACTAGAGATCATTTTTGATCACAAAATAGAAGATTTTGATTACATCAAACTAAAAAGCTTTTGTACAAACAAAACTAATGTAAACAAGATTAGAAGGGAATTAACAAATTGGGAAAATATTTTTACAGTTAAAGGTTCTGATAAAGGTCTCATCTCCAAAATATACAGAGAATTGACTCTAATTTATAAGAAATCAAGCCATTCTCCAATTGATAAATGGTCAAAGGATATGAATAGACAATTTTCAGATGATAAAATTGAAACTATATCCACTCACATGAAAGAGTGTTCCAAATCACTATTGATCAAAGAAATGCAAATTAAGACAACTCTGAGATACCACTACACACCTGTCAGATTGGCTAAGATGATAGGAACAAATAATGATGAATGTTGGAGGGGATGTGGGAAAACTGGAACACTGATGCATTGTTGGATGAGTTGTGAAAGAATCCAACCATTCTGGAGAGCAATTTGGAACTATGCCCAAAAAGTTGTCAAACTGTGCATACCCTTTGATCCAGCAGTGCTACTACTGGGCGTATATCCCAGAGATCTTCAAAAAGGGAAAGGGACCTGTATGTGCCAAAATGTTTGTAGCAGCCCTTTTTGTAGTGGCTGGAAACTGGAAGTTGAATGGATGTCCATCAATTGGAGAATGGTTGGGTAAATTATGGTATATGAAGGTTATGGAATATTACTGCTCTGTAAGAAATGACCAACAGGAGGAATACAGAGAGGCTTGGAGAGACTTACATCAGTTGATGCTGAGTGAAATAAGCAGAACTAGGAGATCTATATACATTTCAACAATGATACTATATGAGGATGTATTCTGATGAAAGTGGATATCTTCAACATAAAGAAGATCCAACTCACTTCCAGTTGATCAATGATGGACAGAAATAACTACACCCAGAGAAGGAACACTGGGAAGTGAATGTAAATTGTTAGCACTACTGTCTATCTACCCAGGTTACTTATACCTTCGGAATCCAATTCTTAACGTGCAACAAGAAAATTGGATTTACACACATATATTGTATCTAGGTTATACTGTAACACATTTAATATGTATGGGAATGCCTGTCATCTAGGGGGAGGGAGTAGAGGGAAGGGAAAATTTGGAAAAATGAATACAAGGGATAATATTATAAAAAAATTACTCATGCATATGTACTGTCAAGAAAATTTTATAATTATAAAATCAATTTTAAAAATTAAAAAAATAAAAATAAAAATAAATTAAAAAAAAAAACCTTAAGCCAAGCAAATTAAATAATTTACCCAAGGTGATATAATTAGTAAGCATTTAAGGGCACCATTTGATTGGAGGTCCTCTGCTGACAGAACTTTTTTCACAGTACTACACTGTCTCCCCTCTTATACATAAACTGGATATTGCCTATTTTTTCATATTGACTATTATTGCCTAAGAATCAAAAAGTCTCAGAGCTCTGTATTGTTCTTGGTTTAAATTGGCAGATGAACTGGGGTTACTCAGTTCAGGCCTGAATAATTTTTAGGGTCAGAAATCCCACTTTTTCCTCAGCTCTAATGGCTAAAAAGATCATGGTATAGCAATATAATGGAATGTTACTGTGTGGTAAGGAATAGCAATTTTAATTTAATATATAAAGAGAAATATGGAAGAATCTGATAAAGTAAAGAGAGCCAAGAAAAACAACAACAACAAAAAAAAAAAAAAACAAAAAAAAAAAAAAAACCCAATACATAAAATGACTATTATAACAATGGAATAGAAAAATACTACAAAGCAATAAAAAATTAATATTGCAAAATTACAAACACTATTTATCTCTTGTACTCCATGCTGGGATGGAGCATGAAAGACTAGAAGGTGGCAGCTGAGCCAGCAGATGCTCCCAAGTCTGTTCACATCACCAATGGGATTTTAAAACCAGTTGGTCCATACTATGGGCAGAAATCAGACTTTGAAAAACAGAGTCAGAGATGACCATTTACTCTCTTCTTGTTAGCTTTTGTTTTCCTCACTAGTCATTTACTTTTGGAAAACACTTAAATGACCTAAAAAAAAATTTTAACACAAGAAACAATTAAATCTAAGCTGTTGGAAATGCATATTGGACAGCAGTCATGTCTCAGACTAGTCCATACAGGGACCATATGGGGAAGTGAACTTTCTACTCATATTTCCAAGAGACACAATTTAAGCTCCACAGAAAGCAGATTTGGGGTATAAATTCATTTCTCGTATTCATCAAGTATGTTCACTCTATATTCAGCCAAATTGCAACATTCACATACCAACATCTCACAACACTTTCATATGCATATATATCAATAAGTCTACAAGCCTACTATGGACCAGGCACTAGAGATACAAATAAATATAAATAATCCTGACTCTCAAAGAGTTTAGGATACTTGCTATATATATATATATATACCTATCCATACATAGATGTGTAAGGTATTTGCTGCCCATAAAGATTGTTTATGTGTCCACAGGACTTGTTTAAATGAAAATCCTAGGAAGGGCATAGATAAATAAATACCTTGGAAATCTTTCCTACAACTCTCCAAGGAATACTTTGATTTTTGTTGGGGAAGTTAGTCAATAAGGATTAAGTGACTTGCCCAGGACCACACAGCTAATATATGTCAAATTCTGAGATTGGATTTGAACTAAGGTCCTCCTGACTCCAAGGCTAGCAATCTCAATTAGCTGCCCCATGGTACTTTGATTTTTGACTGGATGAGAGAAGATGTAAGAAACCACAAGGTTAGCTAATCTGCTTTCCTTAGAGAGGACAACACACTAGAATTATGTCTGTCTCCCTTAATATTGCTAGAGTAAATAATTTTTTTTCTTAAATTCAAACCACTTTTTTGATCATTATCCCTTAAAGAGTAAAGGTGTTTTAAGCTTGTATTTTCTTACAAAATATTAAACAAAAGACCACCACACAAATAGTGAATAGTAAGTAAAGCCATTTAATCAAACAGATAGAAAATAGAGAAATTATACAGATCAGAATATAGCTGACAACACACAGAATGAACAAGTTCTCCCACTGGGAGCAACATAGCTCAACCAAGAGAGAGAATCCCTGATATCATCCAAATGGAAATTTCCCAGAATATCTAGGGAGACAAACTGGACATTAGGGACATAAAGTGTCAGCTTTCCCCTATTTTCTTTTCATTATCTTTTCTCTCCCTGGAATTTGGAACCATCACTAAAAAGAATAAGGAAGAAAAATGATTCTCCTCATTCAAGCTCTTTCAACAGCTCTGACCTTCTTATAGGTAGGCAGTTTTGAGTCATAATTTTCTCCACCAACAAGATTTGTGCAGATGCTCCAAGCTTAAAATCATGGTTATTCTTGCACATACATTATGTACAAATACTTCATTTTTTATTATTAAAGATTTTTATTTTTAGAACATATGAATGGATAATTTTTCGACATAGTTGCTTGCATAGCTTTGTGTTCCAAATTTTCCCTTCCTTCCCCTAACTCCCTCTCCTAAATGGCAAGTAATTCAATATAGTACAAATACTTTAAAACCGTGACACTCTGACAGATGTTATCTCATTGTTAAGAGGATTTCCTTTAAACATATAAGTCCCAATGTATCCATGCTATTTCTTTACATGCATCTCGTCTATTTATTTTGCCAACCAATGGCACAGGAGATCCAATCAAAATACTCAAGGACTTCCTCAAGATCCCCTAATATAGAACTATAAGGATGCCATTGGAACCTGCAAACTATTCATTAGTTATTCCTTATTTTGGCCATATGGCCAACTCTCATAAAGACATTTATACCCATGCAAAACCCAAATACCCAGATAACATTATCCCTTTATTCAACCAGTAGAAAAGAAGCAGTGATGGGGAGTACTTTCAATGGGATGATGACTAGGATACTGGAGGATGAGGTGAGAAAAGGAATAGGGATTCATAAATTAAAGAAAAGGAGAGAGAGGAGTTCATCATTTGAACAGAAGTTGTTTTGCTTATGAGCCTTGTCTCTAATGCAGTCTTAATACTGTTATTTCTCTAAAACTCCAGTGACATCATGCATTCTGTATACTGGGCTGCAACTAAGCTCTGGGATCCTGGGGAGCTCATTAAAAAGCCCCAAATACTCCCATTGCTCCCACTGAAGAAGTCAACGAGAAGACAGAAAGATGGAAAGGGAAAAAAATTAATTATGCACAAATTTTGCTACCCATTCTTAGAGAAAGTATTTGAGACTAATCCCTTGACAAAACTTTTCCTTCCTCCTCTCCAACTTGAGGAAAACTGCCTTAAGTTATTTTAATTTCTTCTAATTTCTATCTTCAGATACCCAAAGGCAAAAAAGACAGCAAAAGACAAAATTAGGATGGACACTCTTTACTGAGAAAGAATGTTTTGAGCAATAGGTTTATTGGGTCAATGAAATAGATGTTTCAAAGCAAATCTTAAATTGGAGGAGCCAATGCCCCAAGTTCTCTTGGAACCACTAGGGATAATAATATTTCTTAATTATGAACCAGATGAATAGATCTCCCTCCTAGTCACAGCAGTTCAGCCACAATTATTAAATGACCTCAGGCTTCTTGTTCCAATCCCACAAAAGAATCCTTAACGGACACTTGGGGCTTTTATGCAAAATCTAGGACTTCCAATTAGCTACCAAGGAATTTTTTTCCCTTTCAAAAGGAAATAGCCTATAGAGTTTGCAATTAGTTACTTAGAAGAAAAAAAAAAAAATCAGCAGCTTTGATCATTTCTGACTTTCTAAGGGATTTCATTGAGATAATAGGAATGTCTCTCTCCCCCCCCCCCTTTTTTTTTTTAAAGAAAAATTATTTGGAATTGGAATAACTAATCCTGCATTTTGATCAGAAAAAAAATCACTAGTTTAATTCTCCTTAATGGACATATTTTATTTCTGTTGACCTTGGAGTATTATCTGGGCCAATGAGCTTAAAGAAGTTCTGACTTCAGAGAGCACAGCTCAGTTTCCTCTTAAATCCCAGATATCCTTTGAGAATACAAAATATTGGGGACAAATGCTCTGGTTTAAGTTTTGGGAATTTTATATATCAACAAAAGGGGGAGCTATGGTGCAATGATTCTCAGGGAGAAAGAGGCAATTCAGATCCTTGGCAATAAAAAAAAGATTTAAGTCTGTTACACCAGCAGTTCTTTGTCCCATCCAAACCCAGAAAGCTGGAAAGCTTTTGCCGTTTCTTTTCCCTCTATAAAACTCTCCGTTTAAAAGGTGTAAAAATGGGAAGGAGTCCATAATGTGATTTACATAGACTCGTCAACAGCCTGAGAATTGGCCACATGGGGACAGCCCTACTTGGATGGAGCTGGCGATATATCGGTGAGGAAGGGATCTAAATCATCCCACCCTGCTGGGATAGCCCCAATATATTTATTAAGTGGGAACACATCTTGATTGTTCAGTAGGTGTGAAGAAGGCAGTGTTGGGTGTGTTGGAGTCAATTCCAATCAGCTAGGGAGCCTATTGTTAAATTTTCAGTGTGACCATTTACACATCAAAAATAGGCAAATGCTACAATTCGGGGTTTGTTATATTGTTGTGTTAAAGAATGTCTTCCTATCCTCTCCCTCCCTCTTGTCTAGAAGAGGATCTTTTTTTTTTTTTTTAATAATAGCTTTTTATTTTTCAAAATACAGCATTCACCCTTGCAAAACCTCATGTTCTAAATTTTTCTCCCTCCTTTTCCCCCACCCCTTCCCCTAGACAGAAAGTAATAAAATATAGGTTAAGCATGTGCAATTTTAGAAGAGGATCTTGAAGCCTTAAAGGGTCTGGTCTTTTCCTTTATCATCCTAGGGATGCTATAGAACAGCAGTAACTAGTAGCAATATGTGCAATAGGGATCTGAGAAAGGACTGGGGGCTATGAGGAAAGGCAGATTCAGGGCTCCACAAGGACCCTAACAAGAAAGATATCCCAAGGTCAAAACCCTTAAAAAGGGGAGGGGAGAAAAGTTTTCTAGGAACTGAGTGACCCCTTTATCCTGGAATTTCTGTTTTAGTAGAAAAGTGGATCACAGGTGAATGTTTTATACCAACTGTTTATATTGGTGTCCCTCTCTTAATGCTGATTAAAATCAGCAGATGCTAATGAGGGAAAACAGACTGGTGGGAGCTTATGAGCTCTTTCCACTTCTACAATATGCTCAGCCCTATTGGGTTTCCTCACTGGTGACTTCCCCAGCAATGGTAAACCAGCATCTTTGATTATCCCCCTCCCAGTCAAGGTGATATCCTGTTTTCTTTCTTCCAACTGAGCCTTATATCCTGAGATCCAAGGTCTCCCATTCCTATGTTTTATATAACTTAGTATAGAGGCTAAATTTGATAGTTACAGCTCTGTCCCTCAAAGTCTTGTTTTTCTGATCTGCACAGAGTTGCAAGGTTCAGAAATGTGTCCAAGGGGGCTAGATCCCCATTAGAGCGAGGCTGATTGCAGGTCTTCCCCAGAGTGAGTCAATCTACATGAATGGATAGGTTCAGAGGCCCCAAGAAATCCACTGGCACCATGATTGGGCACAGAGCCCATTGTCCTGTGCTTATGGAAAATTACATAAGCCTATACATTACCTCTAAAGTATTCCCTTCTGTTGTTTTGTTTCAATGAGGGAAAAGTAGGAGAGAAAATAGATTTTTGTTCATTGAAAAAATAAAATTAAAACTTTAAAAAAATGTATTTCCCACCACTTCATTCTCAAAGTTCTCTTAAGGAGAAGGCAGTAAAAAATCTCTGCGATTTTTTTTTATATGCTACCAAAATTAAAAAAAAAAAAAAATCCTGCTTCAGTTTCCTCATCTGTAAAATAGAGATAATGATAGCACCTACCTTAAAATATTGTTTTGAGAACTCAAATGAGTGTGACATATAAATAGTTCAAGAGATAAAGCTTCTGAGTAATTAATCATTTTATTAATCATACTAGCATATAATCAATAAAGAGAATCAGTAATACTCTAGAATGCCAAAGATCTCTCTTGTCTTCTTACTCTCCCTTCCATCTTGTCTAGAAGAGGATCTTTTTTTAATAGCTTTTTATTTTTCAAAGTACATGCAAAGATAGTTTTCAACATTCACCCTTGAAAAACTTTATGTAACAAATTTTTCTCTCTCTTTCCCTTCCCAACTCCTCCCCTAAACAGCAAGTAATACAATATACGTTAACCGTGAAATTTTAGTAGAGGATCTTGAGTCTTAAAGGGTCCAAAGGATCTGGTCTTTTCCTTTATCATCCTAGGGATGCTATAGAACAACAGTGGCTTATATACCCTTGGAAGAGTGGGTATTTCTGAGGATGGAAATCGACTCTGATTGTTTAAGAAATAATGAGACTATGAATATTACAATGAGATGGATCTATTCTTAGGAGGGACTGGGGAATGTGATTTTGATCATGTCACTTACATGATCATTCACTTCCAAATCAAACCCAACCTTGACAATCTAGACAAAGGATCTATCCCTCTGCCCAAACCTGCCAGAATGAAACATGAAGAGCCAGAATTCATCTTAAATTAAATTCTTTTAAGGTTTTCTAATTGAGTGAGGCAACACCTTCACCTAGATAAGATAGTCTTCGGGGTTAAATTTTGGGGAAAAATCAGGGATCTCCCCAGTAATTTGTTATTTAATAATCATTTTTCCCATTAGGTAACATATTATTTTTGCAAAGCATTAAAGAACTATATGTGTGCTAGCTACTATTATAACTATTTATCAATAAACAACTACACTGTAGGTGTCCATTTAAAATTAATAGATGGATAGACAGTACATGTTTTTACAGCCTGACATACTCTAGAATATTTTATAATAGCTATGGATTTGTAGACTGATATGCAGTGAATAGTCTTTAATTCTCACTTGGTTAAGCAGAAAATCCAATAATTTTCACACATACAAGCAGTCTAGCAGCCATCTCACTTCTCAGCCAAGATGAAACATAAGGGAGCTGCCCGAAGCTCCCACATTAGGAAAGTGCCTTTGTGTAGGCAGTTTCACAAGCAAAGCTGTGTAGCCTCATCTTGAATAATTCAATCAAACTGCATTTGTTAAAAGACAAGAACAAACTATAGTTTGTAAATCAACAGCTTTGTTTTTATGCTGCCTTTGTAGTAACCTTGCAAGTGAATCATCAAATCACCAGATGTCAGAACTGAAGGGATCTTAGAATTAATCAAGTCTTAATTCTTCATTATATAGATCAGGAAACTTAAAGAAGTGAAAGGGCTTATCAAAGGTTAGTGGCAAGCTAGGACTGGAATCTAGATTTCTTGACCCCTAGTCTAACCATTCTTTGTATCATTAGAACAAGTTAATAATGTTTAATGCATCAAAAAAATAAAAATAAAAATAAACCCATTTAGACTGAATCCAAAGCTCTGAGATAACATTAGAGCAAAACCAGTTATGTCAGCTCTCTTACTGATCCATCTGGATAGCTTAAGATTTGTAGAACAAATCGATAAGCAAATTACCCAGGAATCACCTACTGTCCCAAACCATTCTAGCATCTTTGCCCCAACCAAACAAACAAACAAACAAAAACCCAAAACTAAAAGCCCATAACCAAACAGGGTCAAGAAGTATGAAACATTATGAAAAGACAATTTTCAGATGATGAAATTGAAACTATTTCCACTCATATGAAAGAGTGTTCCAAATTACTATTGATCAAGGAAATGCAAATTAAGACAACTCTGAGATACCACTACACACCAGTCAGATGGGCTAAGATGACAGGAACAAACAATGATGAATGTTGGAGGGGATGTGGGAAAACTGGGACACTGATGCATTGTTGGTGGAGTTGTGAAAGAATCCAACCATTCTGGAGAGCAATTTGGAATTATGACTCAAAAATTATCAAACTGTGCATACCCTTTGACCCAGCAGTGCTACTACTGGGCTTATATCCCAAGGAAATACTAAAGAAGGGAAAGGGACCTGTATGTGCCAAAATGTTTGTGGCAGCCCTTTTTGTAGTGGCTAGAAACTGGAAAATGAATGGATGTCCATCAATTGGAGAATGGTTGGGTAAATTATGATATACGAATGTTATGGAATATTATTGTTCTGTAAGAAATGACCAGCAGGAATAATACAGAGAGGGTTGGAGAGACTTACATCAACTGATGCTGAGTGAAACGAGCAGAACCAGGAGATCACTATACACTTCAACAATACTGTATGAGGATGTATTCTGATGGAAGTGGATATCTTCAACATAGAGAAGAGCTAATCCAATTCCAATTGATCAATGATGGACAGAATCAGCTACATCCAGTGAAGGAACAGTGGGAAATGAGTGTAAACTGTTTGCATTTTTTGTTTTTCTTCCCAGGTTATTTTTACCTTCTGAATCCAATTCTTCCTGTGCAACAACAACAAAATTCGTTTCTGCACATATATATTGTATCTAGGATATACAATAACATATTTAATATGTATGGGAATGCCTGCTATCTAGAGGAGGGGGTGGAGGGAAGAAAGGGAAAATTCAGAACAGAAGTGAGTGCAAGGGATAATGTTGTAAAAAATTACCCATGCATATGTACTGTCAAAAATGGTATAATTATAAAATTTAAAAAAAAAAGTATCACACATGACTGAAATAACTGAACAATAATAACAATAAATCAATACATAATATTCAAAGACTGGGTTTTTTTTTTTAGTTTGAAAAATTGAAAATTAACCTTAGTTTTATTTTGTTAGGACTTAATCAAGCTAGATTTAATACTCCATTTCAAGGTTCCTTCTCCTAGTAAACTTTACCTACCTCTCACATCCCAGAGAAAGTTATCTAAAGATCAAACTTAATTACTTTCACCTTTGTAACCTCACCTATCTCCCACTTTCCAGAGAAGTTGATTAATCTAAAAAAGTAAAATCTCAGAAAGGGAAGTCCAGAACTTGATTCTGACTATGTCATCAATTTGGGGTTTTCTTGACAAAGATACTGGAATAGCTGTTATTTCCTGAGGCAGAGTTAAGTGACTAGCCCAGCATCCCACAACCAGTAAGTATCTGAGGGCAAATTTGAAATCACAAATTTCAAATAACTCCAGACTTAGTTCTCTTTATCTATTATACCACTCAGCTCTTGTTTTGCCCCATACGGGAAGACAATACTATGGATATTGTATCCTCAGCTTGTGTCTACATAGTGTGAAATAAATACAGCTCTTTCAATTAGCATGTTAATTTGATCTTCTTAATTAGTCTATTAATTTGATCAAGATTAGACACAGGTAAAACCATATAATTAATGAAGTTTGTCATCAGTGACCTTAAAATTCTCTTTTCTGTTGCCTCTCCCTACCCCAACTTTGGTAATACCTATCCATTTATGCCATTATCCACTGTCCTCAGGTCCTTCTTATTTACTCCACTGTCAGGACCTACATCCAAAAAAATTATAAAATGAAGTAAAGGGATTTTACCTCTTTCTGTAGAAATGGGTCTGAATTCTGGCTCTGATGTTTATACTACCTTTGTGACTTTGGATAAATTTTTGGATAAATAAGAAATAATTAAAAGAAAGAAGAAAGAAGAGAAATAAGAAATAAATTAAAAGGAGTTGGAGAAGGCTTTCTGTAGAAGGTGGGGTTTAAGTTGGGACATAAAAGAAGCTAGGATTCTCCTTTCCTACTTGACTTCAAAAATCCAAATCGAGACTTTATAATAAAAAAAGAAAGATATTTTTTGTTTGTATCATTTAAACCATGACAATTATCTAAAGACAGATTGGCAGAATGGAAGTTGTAATAAAACTATTTTTATGTTATTTCAATATATATGTATATATATTATATATATATATGTGGACATTAAAAAAAAAAAGAAGAAGAAGAAGAAGAAGAAGAAGAAGAAGAAGAAGAAGAAGAAAGAAGAAGAAGAAGAAGAAGAAGAAGAAGAAGAAGAAGAAGAAGAAGAAGAAGAAGAAGAAGAAGAAGAAGAAGAAGAAGAAGAAGAAGAAGAAGAAGAAGAAGAAGAAGAAGAAGGAAGAAGAAGAAGAAGAAGAAGAAGAAGAAGAAGAAGAAGAAGAAGAAGAAGAAGGAAGAAGAAGAAGAAGAAGAAGAAGAAGAAGAAGAAGAAGAAGAAGAAGAAGAAGAAGAAGAAGAAGAAGAAGAAGAAGAAGAAGAAGAAGAAGAAGAAGAAGAAGAAGAAGAAGAAGAAGAAGAAGAAGAAGAAGAAGAAGAAGAAGAAGAAGAAGAAGAAGAAGAAGAAGAAGAAGAAGAAGAAGAAGAAGAAGAAGAAGAAGAAGAAGAAGAAGCAGCAGCAGCAGCAGCCAGGGAATGGAGAATGGAGCATGGAATGGAGTAGGGAGAATGTTTCAGGAATGGGGTACAGCCAGAGAATCCTTGGAGCTTGCCTGAGAGATGGAGTGTCTGATTTGCAGAACAGCCAGGCCACTGATATATGAGAAGCTTCTTTTCTTGTTAAAGGGCTTTCATTTCTCAATGACAAAGAAACTTTCTTTTCCCTAAGTCATATCAGACAGAATCCTCTTGACTTACTATGTATGGCCCATCTAGAACTTCATCAATCGAGACAAGTAAAAAAATTAAGCCCTTGAAATGTGTTTGTTTTACTTCAAAGTAGTGGAGACTAGCAGTCTCCACTGACAAAATTGCCAAAAATGGCCAGATATCATTTATTTAGTACTACATGGATAACATCTAAATGTCAAAAGCTTAGTAACAAATCGTGGCTCAGCCTACTTAGGAGGCAGAATATATGTAGGAGAAGAAACCTCCCTGATCCCATGTAAGTTAGACTAGCTTTTGCTTAAGAGATTTTTAGACTAGCTTAGAGTCTTCATTGACTTTTAAAGGACTAAAGCTCAAGTGAAAGCATTAGTAAAACCTGCCTTGAGTACCTCCAGTGACTTTCCAAAAATTTTACTTTTCACCATTTACTTTTATAATATTTTGATTTTCATTTTTTGCTCCTTCCCTCCCCATGCCCCTCTCCAAGATGGCAATCAATTTGATATAGGTTATATGGGTACAATTGTATTAAACATATTTCCATATTTTCCACATTTTCACAAGTTGTGAAAGAAAAATCGGAACAAAAGGGAAAAACCACAAGAAAAAAAAAAGTGAAAAATAGCATGCTTCAATCTACATTCATAATTCTTTTTCTACATGTGGATAGCATTTTTCATCATGAGTCTTTTGGAATTGTCTTAGATCACTGATGAAAAGACCAAAGTCTATCAAAGTTGGTTATCTGTACAATGTTGCTGTTGCTATGTACAGTGTCTTCTTGGTCCTGTTCATTTCACTCAGCATCAGTTCGTGTAAATCTTTCCAGGTTTTCTAAAATCTGGCTGCTCATCATTTCTTATAGAGCAATAATATTCCATTATATTTATATACCACAGTTTTTTCAACCATTCACCAACTGATAGGCAATTGCCAATTTTTGTCACAAAAAAAAAAAAAAGAGAAGTGCTATAAATATTTGTGTACATGTAGCTCCATCTCCATTTTTTATGATGGAATTTTTATGTGACTAGTAGTGGTATTGCTGGATCAAAGGGTATGTACAGTTTTATAGCCCTTTCAGGATGGTTCCAAATTGCTCTCCAGAATGGTTGGATCAGTTCGCAATTCCACCAATAATGCATTAGTTTTCCAGGGGTTTTCTGATGCTTAACTAAAGGATCATGATGAACAAGGGAACTTTACTCTGGTGAATTAATTCAAAGTGTTCTCCATACTTTATCTTTTTTTTTTTTTTTTTTTTTTTTTTTCCCCCCCTGAGGCTGGGGTTAAGTACTTGCCCAGGGTCACACAGTTAGGAAGTGTTAAGTGTCTGAGACTAGATTTGAATTCAGGTCCTCCTGAATTCAGGGCTGGTGCTCTATCCACTGCGCCACCTAGCTGCCCCTTCATATTTTTTTTTATTTATAATTTTTTTCACAGTATATATGCATGAGTAATTTTTTAAATAATATTATCCCTTGTATTCATTTTTCCAAATTATCCCTTCCCTCCCTCTACTCCCTCCCCTTGATGACAGGCAATGCCATACATTTTACATGTGTTACAGTATAACCTAGATACAATATATGTGTGTAAATACCATTTTCTTGTTGCACATTAAGTATTAGATTCCGCCCTTCATTTTTTTTTTACAAAAAATTTATGCATGGGTAATTTTACAGCACTGACAATTGTAAAACCTTTTGTTCCAACTTTTACCCTCCTTCCCCCCACCCCTTCCCCCAGATGGCAGTTGACCAATACATGTTAAATATGTTAAAGTCCATAACTTATCTTTGATGAACTTCCTTCTACAGTGACTATGTCTAACTATTGAATGATCTTTGAGTATCTCATTTTGTTCCAGAATCCAGAATTATAATTACATGGAAGATTTACTTGAAGCAGTTTCCCAGCTATATAGGGATATGTTCAAACAATGTTTTTTATATAATTCCCATAATTTCATAATTGTATTAAGTCAGGTACAGATCAAATTACTTAGAGAGCTCACAACAGATTAATTCTGAGAACAGATTTACATGTCACCAAGGGAACCAGAAAAACTTAAACGTAACTAACATCAAGTATTCCTTGTATCCTAGTAACGTATTCTCAATTTTCATTTAATCAGCATATTTTGAGTTTCAGATGTTTCATGTAGTTATCTGGTCCCCGGATATATTTTCTTAGACTATGGGCTTTAATCTCAAAACAGTTCTAAAAGGGGCTCTGCTTCTCTGGTTCCAAATCTAGAGGTTCTTTCTTAGTATTATTTAAATGCAATTCTCCAATTTTGAAATTTCAGAGAATTTCAGTTTATAAAACGTTTGCTATTTCTATTCTTACTTAAAACATGTATCTGATATAATTTTTTATTTTCTAAAAAAAAACCAAACCAAAACAAAACAAAACTTATGGGGTAGCTAGGTGGCCCAGTGGATAGAGCACCAGCCCTGAAGTCAGGAGGACCTGAGTTCAAATCTAGCCTCAGACACTTAACACTTCCTAATTATGTGACCCTGGACAAGTCACTTAACCCCAATTGCCTTCGCAAAACATCAACAACAATAACAACAATTTATGAGCTATATTTCTACTTAGAAAACAGTGGCTAGTAATGATACCTGGGACCCAACTTTCCTTAAGAAACTAATGCCCTAGATAACATCATATCCTAGCCCAACTGGCCTCTCACGGCATATTGCCCTTTCTTTATTGGCTATAAGGATAAGAGTTCTCTCAGATTTCTCTCTTTGGTCAAAAGGGGGAGGTGTCAAGAGATTAGGAGATACCCTGTTCCCTAGAACTAATTCCCAATAAGCAAGCTGTGCCCTGAACCTGTCATAAAAAATCTTTTTTACTTTAGATGATCTCACTCTCTGGAAAAAATGTATTGTTTTGATTAGCACCAGGTGTTCACTGAGGGTTTAATGATTTTCATATTAATCAATAATTGTTTATATTTGTTGGACTCCCCCTATTTCTCAAGGATCTGAGATCCAGAAGCAGGTAATGTGCTGTAGCCTACAGCTATCTATCACATCTCTTGGCATGCTCTGGTAACTGCCAAGTGAACTGAACTAGGACCTGCACTCCTGTCCCTGCCACATTAACTATGATTTTATGCCCTGCTGAACAATCACAAGGCTCAAGTTAGAGACTGTTCTCATGAGCCTCGAAAATGCTTGTATTGTCCAAGAAATGCCAGTCAACTGGGTTTATATCCCAAAGAGATATTAAAGAGGTATTAAAGAAGGGAAAGGGACCTGTATGTGCAAGAATGTTTTGGCAGCTCTTTTTGTAGTGGCTAGAAACTGGAAAATGAACGAATGTCCATCAACTGGAGAATGGTTGAGTAAATTATGGTATATGAATGTTATGGAATATTATTGTTCTGTAAGAAATGACCAGCAGGAGGAATACAGAGAGTCTTGGAGAGACTTACATCAACTGATGCTGAGTGAAATGAGCAGAACTAGGAGATCATTATACACTTCAACAATGATACTATGTAAGGATCAACTCTGATGGAAGTGGATATCTTCACCAATGAGAGGATCCACACTTGTTCCAGTTGTTCAGTAATGAAAAGAATCAGCTACATCCAGAGAGAGAACTATGGGAAACGAGTGTAGACCACAACATAGCACTTACACTTTTTCTGTAATTGTTTGCTTGCATTTTTGTTTTCTCAGGTTATTTTTACCTCTTTCTAAATCCTGATTTTTCTTGTGAGCAAGATAACTGTATAAATATGTATACATATATTGTATTTAACATATACTTTAACATATTTAACATATATGGGACTACCTGCTATGTAGGGGAAGGGATGGAGAGAAAGAGGTGAAAAATTGGAACAGAAGTTTTTTGCAAGGGTCAATGTTGAAAAATTACCCATGCATATTTGTCAATAAAAAGCTATAATTTAAAAAAAAAAATGCTAGTCATAGGAAATGCTACTCAAGACCAGTGATGATTGTCTTCTGGTCTAAGCCCCTTGTAATTTTGTATATATATATAAGCCTTGTCTTTGTCTTTGTCTTTGTCCTAGCATGTTAAGCTCTCCTTCTCAGGAGTGGGGACTTCTATTTGCAAACATTTTCCTCACTCTGAAATAAATTAAACTTGTGTTTGATTCTTGACTCTCCTGTTTTTAAACTGCTCTGTTCAGCTCTAGATATCCACAGATTAGGGGCCATTTCTGGTCCAGTTAATATTAATCATCCAGAAACTCTGTCTCAGGATTTCATTCACTTTACAACTCATTTAACCTCCATTTGTCTGCAAAATAGGGGATAATAACAGCATCTACTTCCTTGAATAGTTTAAGAATCAAATTAGAAAATATTTGTAAAATGCTTAATACAATATAGTCGTACTTAATAGTAGGTACTTAATAAATAAATTATATATATATATATATATATATATATATATATATATATATATATATTTAGCCAGTTCTGATTATCAAATGCTAGAAAGGGCTGTTAAAAGGAAAATTCTAGGGGGAAAAAAAAGAGGTAAAAGTTTATTAAAAACTGTGTCAAGGTAGCAACATGTTGACATGCTAATCACTAGAGATCAGCAGAGGATTCAAGATGGAACCAGCTTTTATTGATAACTTTTATAATTTGATAAAGACAATTCCTATAAGTCAGATGGCAAAAGGGAATGAGCCATTATGTCTCACCTCCTCTCCAATGGGTTGTAAATGATGTCTAACAAATAGGTAGTGAACTGTTACTTGATAGGATTTCAGGTAATACAAAAGCTGCAGACTAGCTGATACGTCCCTTTCAATGGGACTCTGATCATCTGGAACCAGTCTAGAAAAGATCATAATAAGTCAGTCACAAAATAAGCATTTACTAAGAGCTTATTATGTGGCAGAGATTGTTTTAAACACTGGAAATACATCTACAAACAAAAAGAAAGATAGCCTTTGACCTCAGGCAATTTATATTCCAGCATTCTAGAGGAAGTTGGACTATAGCCTGGACAGCACTGAGACATGAATGGTCTGGGTGCCCTACTTAAATGGACGTACTAGAGGAGCCATCCAAACAGGGGCTGAGTGTATTTCTGAAGTGTGAATCCCAGGGCTGGAATGAGCTTCAGGAGGAAAAAAATTCTGGAACGTGGTAGAAAAAATGGAGAGGAATGAAGATGTCCACAAGAATGCTGAAGAAGGGTAGAATCCATTCCACAGGGTTTATCAATTGAGGGAACTGGAAATATATTATCTTGAAGAAGATTAGATGCATTAGGGTATAATAGTTTTCTTCAAAAACTGCACTTAAAAAATATTAGACTTATCTGGTCTCAGACACTTAACACTTCCTAGCTGTGTGACCCTGGACAAGTCACTTAACCCCAGCCTCAGGGGGGGGGAAATATATATATATATATATATTAGACTTGTCCAGCTTATACTTCAGAGACAAGAACGAGAAAAACAGGCAGAAGATGAAGTAAACAAGTTTGATGCAGAGGAAAAACTTTCTAATTCCAAAGTGGAAAGGACAGGTTGATCAAGTAATGAATTATCCCCATTTCAAATGCAAGTGGATTTGGGACTGCTTGTCAGAGGTAAAGTAGAAAAGATTCGTGTTTCAATATTTCTTCTGCAATCTTTCCCAAATCTGAGAGTTTGTCATTTTTATCGTTACTGTTTCAGAAACACTGAATATTTAGATTTTCATGTGATGGAAGAAGAAGAATTTACGAGGGAAACATGGAAATCCTCAGGTAAGGATCACATCTCAACTTTGTCTTTGACAGGACCTTGCACAGCTGAACGCTGTTCAGTATTTCTGAGTGTGAATTGATTTTAGACCACCAGAGGGTGCCCTGAAGACCCTTCTTCCAGTTGGTTTTGCTCTTCCTAGACAGAATTTTTAGTGTGAATTCTGATTTGCCCAGTTAAGTTTTTGTTTTGTTTTGTCTTACTTTTCAGTATTTTTTGCTATTAAGTGGGCCTCTCACAGCAGGGAGGTATGGATAGTAAAAGTTAGAAGCAATTTTTTATTAATAAACATTAAATGTTTCCTTTCAAGCCAGGATTTTTTTTTTTTTTTAATTTCATGAAAAGTAAAGATGTATAAATTTAACTTTAAGGGATTCCTGGCTTGTGCCTATATAATCAGTATAGACATACATCAAAGAGGTGATTATATCAAATAATTGTAGTTATTTAATACTGTTAAGTATGGGGGAAGAAGGGGTTGTTGTTAATTGTATTTCCAGATTCTTTGCATGAATATAAAGAATTAACTGGACAACTTTTTAGCACTTTATTTAATTTTTTTTCTGTAAATTGATTATAAAGTCTTCTCAATCACTTTTACTTGAAATAAAGAGCCAAACTTGATTTTAGGCCAAAGTATTAAGGAATGTTAGGACTTTGAAGCACCCTCTAGTGGTCTGAAAGCAATCTGCAGAAAATTTTCATATAGATATATACATACATAATATATACAATATATATACACATATATAACATATACTCTCTATATACATATAATATATACAATATGTCTATGTATACATAAATGGTATGTGGAAATATATACCAACATAATATATGCAAGACATACATATATACATGGCATGCATATATGTCTACATACATAAATAATCATGTATACATATAAAACATATATTGCATGTGCATATGTGTTACAGAATATGCATACATGCACACAAGGCACATATTCATATATAAAGACATCCACATCTACATAACATACATATGTATATGGATACTCTTTGATAGTAAAGACAATTTCATTTTTGTCTTCTCTTTGCCTAGCAATGGGCCTGGCATAGAATAGACACTTAATAAATACTGATTAATTGCTTTTAAGCTTAAGTTCCATGATGTTTTGGGGAGAGTTAAGTTCCTATATCCTTATGCAGAGTCAGATGCTAGAGTTATTGAACTGGTAATAATAATAATAGCCTGCATTTATATAGTGCTTCCTATGTGCCAGCCATTGTACTAAGTACTTTACAATCAGTATCTCATTTGATTCTTACAACAATCTTGGGAGATATCCTATCCCCATTTTGCAGATGAGGAAACTGGTGCTAAGAGAGGCTAAATCTTTCCCTGGGTCTCACAAATAGCTAGATATGCCATTTTTTAAAAGTTTGAGAGACATAATTTCTACTTATATTCATATATGTTATATTATTCATATATATTTATAATTTATATGCTAGCATATAAATAATAAAAGGGTCAATGGCATTAAGTATAAAGGCCCCTCAAGGAACCCACTTGAGCTTATATGTCCTTGGAATAGTGGGTATTTCTGAGGGTGGCAATTAATTCTGATTAGTTAACAAATAATAAAAGAGAATGAATACTATAATGAGAGTTGGACTTATTCTAATGAGGAGAAAATCTCACCAGCAATGTCTTTCAGATGCTGGCTTGCCTTGGTAGAGAATAAGGTTTCCAAGATAAATCCTGTATCTCTTCAATGTTAAAAATTAGTTGCATTGTGGGTGGAGTTGTGAACTGCTCCAAAATTCTGAAGAACACTTTGGAACTATGCCCAAGAGCTACCAAACTGTGCATGCCCTTTGATCCAGCAGTGTTACTACTGGGCTTATATCCCAAAGAGACATTAAAGGAGGAAAAGGGACCCACATGTGCCAAAATGTTTGTGGCAGCCCTTTTTGTAGTGGGTAGAAACTGGAAACTGAGTGGATGCCCATCAATTGGAGAATGGTTGGGTAAATTGTGGTATATGAATGTTATGGAATATTATTGTTCTGTAAGAAACGACCAGCTGTGGACATGGCTCTCTTCAACAATGAGATGAACTAAATCAGTTCCAATTGTTCAGTAATGAATAGAACCAGCTACACCCAGTGAAAGAATTATGGGAAATGAGTGTGGACCACAACATAATATTTCCACTCCTTCTGTTTTTGTCTGCTTGCATTTTTGTTTTCCTTCCCAGGTTATTTTTAACCTTATTTCTGAATCTGATCTTTCTCGTGTAGCAAGATAAATACATAAATATGTATACATATATTGTATTTAACATATACTTTAACATATTTAACATGTGTGGGACTACCTGCCATCTAGGGGAGGGGGTAGGGGAAGGAGGGAAAAAGTTGGAACAAAAGATTTTGCAATGTTAATGCTGAAAAATTACCCATGCATATGTTTTGCAAATAAAAAGCCATAATTTAAAAAAAAAAAAAAAAAAAAAACGATCAGCAGGATGATGTCAGAAAGGCCTGGAGAGACTTACATGAACTGATGCTAAGTGAAGTGAGCAGAACCAGGAGATCATTATACACAGCAACAAGATTATGTGATGATCAACTGAGATGGATGTGGCTCTTTTCTTCAGTGAGGTAATTCAAAGCAATACAATAGACTTGTCATAGAAAGAGCCATCTGCATCCAGACAGAGAACTATGGAAACTTTATTATGTTTATTATATTTTTATTAAAGCATTGTATTTTTACTTTTTTGTTATTGATTGTTTGCTTGCTTTTTTCTCACATTTTTTCTATCACCTTTTGATCTGATTTTTCTTGTGCAGCATGACGAGTATGGAAATGTGTTTAGAAGAACTGCACATGTTTAATCTATATTGGATTACTTGATGTCTATGGAAAGCAATGGGAGGGAGGAAAGGAGAAAAATTTGGAACATAAGGTTTTACAAAAATGATGTTGAAAATTATTTTTGCATGTATTTGGTAAAATAAAAATGAAAAATTATTGTTTAACATTAAAATTTTTAAATTTATTATTAAATAAAAATTATTTAAAATATTTAATAATCATATCTTTCATAGCTCTTTGAGGCTGGTTTTAAACTCATATCTATCCTATTTCCAAACCTAGTACCTAACTGCTCTAGTACATGCTCTGGTCTAAACTAAACCATTTATGACACTTATTAGAATGTCTAGGTGTGTTTATATAGAAAGAGCAATGAACTAGTAGGATTGGATTCTAATATTGGTTCTGTTACAAATTAGTTATATGCCCAGTGCAATCTCATTGTACCTGTTTCCTCATCTGCCTAAGGGGAAAAAAAAAAACCTTATAGGGTTGTTCTAAGGACCCAGTTCAAGCTGTGCTAATGTATGAGAAAGTACTTTGAAAGATAATGAGTTTATGTAAGGAATTATTATTAGGATAGCACTATTCTTGTTTGGATGACATGAAAAAAATTTCTCTCTCCTTCCTATTCCAGTGTCTTGGCCATCAGGAAGGACCAGGGATTGGTCATTTCCCTCCCCTTCCCACCTTTCTATCTCTTGTTGAGAGATGAATAATCAAATTGCTGCTAATGTGAAGGATTTGCGATACTTCAGTATGGCTTCCCATAGAATTTCCAAGATCCTGTGTCTTAGACTGCCTATTTCAAATCTCCTTTTTCCTGAACAGCTCTCTATTCATCCCCATCTACATCAGGCTCAGACCTCCCAAACTCCTAACCCATTCTACCTTCTCTTTCTATTTCACCCTCTGGAAATGCATTCTACTATTAAAAAAAAAAAAAAAGAAATTGTTCTATATTAGACTTGTGCCCTGCCCTTGGAAATGATTTTGTATGTGTTTTACTTTTTTCTCTGTACATGTTTTTCCCCAATAGAATGATAGAACCTCAAGGACAAGAACTACTTAGTTTTTCTGCTTGTATTCTCAATTACTCTGTTTCCTCAACTGTAAAATGAGATAACAAATAATAGCCCGTATCTTGCAAAGTTGTTATAAGGATCAAATGATAACATTTGTAAAACACTTAGCACAATGCCTAACACATAGCAAATTCTATAAAAATGCTTTCCCCCTTGCTTTCCAGCTAGCTTATTTAATACATTTACACATGATCCGGAGGGAGCAGTGAAATTCCCTAGCCAATTAGAAAAAAAACTCTTGTTTAGAGTCATTTCACTTCATTAAATAGCTTTAAATACTTACTTAGTTCAAAGCCCATGATTGAAATTGATTGGTTGGTCATTTTATCATCCAGTTCAAGTGAGATGAGAGTGATTTGAGTAAAATCAATCAACCCCATCTTTACATCTCTATAACATACCTCTCAGGTAGTTGTCTAGCCTCTCCAGAAGATCTCCAAGGAAGATCCACCAACTCATCACTTCTTAAACCAGGTTATCCCACTCTTAGACAGCTGTGAGGAAGCTTATGTAAAGCTGTGTAAAGCTTTTGTAAAGCCTAAATTTGCTTCTTCACTAATTCTATCAATTAATCTTGTTTAACTTGTGGGAGTAAAAAGGAAAATCCAATCCCTCCTCCAAACGACAGCCCTTCAGATACTTAAAGGCCCCTATCATGTCCTCCTGAGGTTTTTTTCCCTTCAGATTAAGTTTGCCCAGTTTCTTCAACTGATCTTCAAAATCATGGACTCAGGGTCTTCTATTACTTTGGTTACCCACTTCTTGCAACAATTCAGTTGTCAAATCCCTTCCAAACAGCTACTAGAACTGAATAGCACATTCCAAATAAGGTCTGGAGAAGGCAGAATATGGTGGAATCATCACTCCCTATTCCTGCAAGTAACATGTACTAAACATGAGCTATGTTATTTTAATAGGGCCTTAATAACCACTTTTTGAGTTCATCGCTGAATCTGGACATCAATAATACTTTACACTTTCAAAGTAATATATCAATATTTTGATATATTTAAGAGTTATGATTTCACAAGTGTGACAACCCTTCTCTGATACAAATTCAGCCTCTCTACAAACTATAAAGTCCTTCACTCTCTTCCCTTTCCTTCTCCCTTAAACTCAGCCTTTGAGAGTTGTAGAATAGCCAGCCTAATGATGATATTATTTGCATTAGCCTGACTAGTCCTTGAACAATAGGCAGTCACTTCTTTCCCTGGATAGGATTAAGACCTGTCTATCCTAGAGTTTGTGCTCTGCTAGTCTAGCCTTTGACAATCAAAAAGCTATCTCCGCCACCATGAGACCCTGGAGTAGTATGATGGATAAAATAACTTCTTGTAGATGGCATGTGACTAAGACTAAGATCAAAGGTATAAAGGTTAAAGGATGAGGCCTTTGTTGAATATGTGTTCCAATAGTAGATATAAACATCTCCTTTAACACCACATTTGGTATCTTGATAATCTCTTCTTGATGGGATGTGAATGAATATCCTTACCCTAGGTACTTGACCTATTAATAATGGATTGTAATTGGCCATCAAAGATGATTAATTCATAACTATTTTATACCTGGATCCAACACATAGATGTGGCCTTTAAGAGAAAGTAAATATAACTCTAGAACTAAGAGACAGCTGGGGAAGTAAATAAAGTACAGGACTTAGAGTCTAATTGATGTCAAATATTACCTCAGATGTTTATTAACAGGGGGACAATGGAGAAGTCACTTCATTTCTCTGGGTTTCAATTTCTTCATCTGTAAAATGTAGATAATTATGTTTTCCTTAATTTGTTATTTCAAGGATCAAATTAGTAAATGTATGTAAAGTGCTTTGCAAACCTCAAAGCTCAATATAAATGTTATTTTTGTTGTTATCTATAAGACGAGAAGGAAATAGAATTAGTATGAGAGAGAAGCCTATCTGCCAAAGCAAATTTTAATTCCCTAAAGAGAAATCTGAGAACTGCTTGCCCAAGAGGAGGAAATCACAGGGTACCAGAGATGGGAATTCTTCCTAGATCTAGCTTCCTTGTGAGAAGGAAAGGAGTTCTTGTACAGGTGTGAAGTCCTGAGGGAAGAAGCCAATGAGCAACATAAAACTATATCATGATGTGGAGGAATAAAACCAAACCTTGCCCTTTACTGGTACTGGTACTGCCCTACTATATTATGTAGACTGAAGAGGTCCAGTGAAAAGCAAATGCTTTTCTTTTTGAAGAAGTGGGTAGTACCTTGGGCTCTCTCTCTCACCAAAGAGAAAAAAAAAAAAAAAAAAAAAAAAAAAAAAGGAATGATTTTGACTGTTGGCTAAGAGGGTAAGAAGTCCTTAAACTTTGCATTTATTGTCATGAAACCTGTCCAGTATTTATTTGTTATTAGCCTAAATGCTTACAAGGGATTTTTGGACCCTGTCACTTTTTTTAGATAAGGGAGGGAGGGAATAAACACATGTTAAGTACCTACAACCTGCCAGGTACGGTGCTAAATTTATTATCTTACTTTATCCTCATAACAATCAATATTCAGCTCCATTTTACAATTGAGGAAATTCAAATAGACAGAAATGAAGGATCACACATCTTGTAAGTGTCTAAGGCTAGATTTGAATTCAGGTTTTCTTGACCTAGTACTTATTGCTCTGTCCCTGGTACTACTTTGTGGTCCCAAAGGTAGAAACAACACAAAGAAGTTCTGATGTTCTCAGGGGAAACCATGGTTTGAGGAACCAGCTAGAGAGTGATTTGTGAAGAGTCCCCAATATTGAACCCACTCAGTATAAAGCCATAGTTACCCAGAGCTTTAATATTAGGTCATTGGTCACATTATTATTGTTTCCTTAATTTTGCCTCGGACTTAAAAGCTCTTAGACTTTTAGTCATGACAGATCCTTAGAGATTCTTTTTCTTTCATTGTTTATTTTTAATGTGAAATTACTCTTAACTACAAATTAACCCCCTTTCTTGGATGTTCCTCTTTCTAGACATGTGATGTTTAATGGTTCTACTTGTAGGCTTTCAAGGGCCTCAAGGCCATGGCTAATATGCACTCAGATTCTGCAAAACAAAGCAAATGGATCTTTAAAGATAAATGGAGACACTTCTGTGTTTCTGGGACAGCTTGCTATTCATCTGCAGCCTACTTAAAACCTATTGGTTGTCCCCATTTCCTATGGAAACTTTAAAGCTGAATGAAAATGGAGCGGACATGTAATCAGAACCATTTGGTATCCAGGATCCTTTTCTGTACTTACAGAGGCCAAGTCTTATTTATCTCTGTCTCCTCATCCCCTTCCCCCTTTTTACACAGATGTTGTGCTGAGTTCAATGCTTTGAAAATCCTTAGGGATCAATGATTTCATCAGTGTGGATACTACAGATGCAGAATGCATACCATGTCTTAGGAGACAATTAAATGAGTTATTGTAGCCAAAAAAAAAAAAAAAAAATCAATCATTTTCTGACTAATATCCTAATGATACACCATCTGCTACTGCTATTGTTTTGTTCATCATTCTCAAAAAGAACTTCCAAGGGAAAACAAAGACAAAGGGAAAAGGAAGGAAGGAAGGAAGGAAGGAAGGAAGGAAGGAAGGAAGGAAGGAAGGAAGGAAGGAAGGAAGGAAGGAAGGAAGGAAGGAAGGAAGGAAGGAAGGAAGGAAGGAAAATAATGATGTGATACGATTTTATAGTCCCCTGATTTTAGGGGGACTTCTGTTCTAACAATAAGTTAGTAGTCCTAAATCTTCTGGCTTTGGGGTCTGCCTCAGGAAACTTCCATGCCCAATCTGTCTGATTCTAAATAGATCACTCCTCAGTTAGATAGCTTCTGGTCTCATGACAGTCCCACAGATGAAACTCTTGAGACAATAGTGAATAGACCACTCCAGTTCATTGTTGACTGTCAGATAAATAATCTGTTGGCCAGTGAGAATCAAATTCTGGAGACCACTCCTCATGGCCATAGAATTACTAATAAAGGAGT
The DNA here is from genome assembly GCF_048593235.1 of Sminthopsis crassicaudata. Lineage (NCBI taxonomy): Eukaryota > Metazoa > Chordata > Mammalia > Dasyuromorphia > Dasyuridae > Sminthopsis > Sminthopsis crassicaudata. Next base: position 183,447,774 of record NC_133620.1, read on the forward strand.
CTCCTCTCTCTTAGGACTTTGCTAATTTCTTTTGAAATTCAGTCCACTTCGGTCAAAGCTGAAAAATAACCCATGCATATGTTCTGTAAATAAAAAGCTATAATAATAATAAAAAAAGAAATTAAAAAAAAAAAAAAGAAAGAAAGAAATTCAGCCCACTTCTAATGGTGTTACAATTACAATAAACTTTGTCCCTTGACCAAGAAATGGGCTCAAGCCTGCAAATTTTTTTGAGATACCTCATGGCACCAGTTTGTGACCCCAAAATTTGGGAGTCCTCTTCCCAACTTCAACAGAAGGAAGGAGGGAAGGGAGGGAAAAAGGAGAGAGGGAGGGAAGGAGGGAAGAAGGAAGGAAAGAAAGAAAGGAAAAGTTAAAAAAAAACCAAAAACCCTGCTATCAAGGAGTTTGCAATCTAAGAGGAAAGACAGTATAAAAGGCAATCATTGACAGACCTTTCCTAGAGCAATGGTATCATATCAAAAATATGAATACAAATATCACAAAATTGCTTATTGTACATTTCAAAGTGGATATTCCATAGACTGGTCTCATCACTGTTCCATGATTGCACGAAATTTCTTCTTCTAGTTCTATTAATCTCCATGATCTAATACTGAAAATCTTTGGGTATCTATTTGCTTAATATAGACTCTTTTTGCTGATGAGTTGTTTTATAGGCAAGGAATCTCATACTGAGAGTTTAAGGAAGGGTATAGGATGTCTCACTTTAGAGAAAGTGATATCAGATGCTAAATCTGTGGCATGATGACAATTTCAAAAAGACCTTTATCATTATTTTATTGACAGCTTATTTTCAACCAGAAGAATTCATGAATTTAGCTTATCGTGACTTGGATAGCCCAGACTATGATATAAAAATAATTAAGATACCTATATTCTGGAAAGAATTCCAGCTTCTCAGTGGATAGTGTGACTTCTTTCAAGTCTTTTCTATGTCATCACATTAGCCTGTTTCTAAAATTCCATTTGGAGAACTATGAAAGAAATATTATGTCAGCCACTAGGGAAATCTGGTGAAAAGATCAGTGTACTAATTACAACTGCTATTTGCCTGCACTTACTTAGGGGAAACATGCACTTTTGATTACAAAGAGGAAATAGGGCTATCTGCTCACTCCTTTTACTGGTTTTTTGTTTCTTTCTTTCAGCTAGTACAAATATTCCACATAATTTTTTATTCTGTGGCCCTGGATGAATGCACATAGCACTTTGTGATGAATAAACCCAGGATCTTTCTCAGAATTGGCCATGGATGTAATATTTTAAGATTCAAGATAAAGGCACTATCCACAGTTGAGATTGTGCTGAGTTTGGAGTTAGAAAAAACTAAGTTCAAATCCTTCCACTGGGGAAGACAAGATGGCAGAGGAGAAGAAAGGATTTCAGCTGAGCTCCTGATTATAACTACTCTAAAGAGATCTATAAATGTACCAGATCAAATCCTGATGGAGAAATGCAAACTCTTACAGTGAGAGTTTGTCTAGTCCAGGTTAGAATTTCTGAATGAGACTTCTAATGAGATTAAGAAACATTATTTCAGGATACATAATTTTTATCAATTAAAATACAAAGAATTCCAGGTATTGAAAATCATCCAAGAAAAAGGACCCACATGTGCAAAAATGTTTGTAGCAGCCCTTTTTTGTAGTGGCAAGGAACTGGAAACTGAGTGGATATCCATCAGTTGGAGAATGGCTGAATAAGTTATAGTATATGAATGTAATGGAATATTATTGTTCTATAAGAAATGATCAGCAGGATGATTTCAGAAAGGCCTGGAGAGATTTGCATGAACTGATGAGTGAAGTAAGTAGAACTGGGAGAACATCATTCACAGCAACAAGATTATATGATGATCAATTCTGATGGATGTGGCTCTTTTCAGCAGCAAGGTTGATTCAGGCCAGCTTCAATGGACTTGTGATGGAGAGAGCCATCTATACCAGGGAAAGAATTGTAGAGATTGAATATGGATCACATCATATTTTCACTTTTTTTGTTGTTTGCTTGCTTTTTGCTTAACATATATATATATATATATATTGCTGTCTGAGGGAGTGGGGCAGGGGAAAGGAGAGAGAAGAAAATTTGGAACACAGATTTTTGCAAAGGTGAATATTGAAAACTATCTATGCATATATTTTGAAAATAAAAAAAGCTTTAAAAAAAAGAAAAGAAAAAGAAAAAGAAAACCACCCAAGAGAATTTACAGTGATTATAGAGGTAGAATTTTTGATGGATTAGGGAATACATTGACATCTTCTGTTTTAAAGAATCTCCAATGGGGATTTTCTTTTGTTTGGTGATTGTATGTCTTAACACATATTTTCAGCATGAATTTCAAGATCTCTCATATATGAATATTCTACTTCTCTCTTTCATATTCTCTTAGTATCTCATTTTTCTCTTTCAAAGTATTTTCTTGTTTAGCTAGGATTTCTTTATATGGAAAAGAAATTTTCTCTGTGAAAATCATTGCTTTTTGATATGTCTCCATTGACAATGAAATAGGCTATCAAGTAAGCTGATGATTTGGTAAATTTGCAACTTAATCTTTTATTATCCCGCCTTTCTAAACTGCAAATACTCTTGGACATAATTAGTGCCTTATCCTACACTTGTCACTATTAAGGGAGTCATAGTCAATTAACAGCAATCTTTCTTCCTTTATCAGTAAATTTGCTTATGATAACTCATGCTTATTTATCCAGTGACTCTAAGGAATACCCTAGTAGAAATCCATATAGGAATAAGCAATAGATGTGCTTAATATCTTCTGCTGATGCTTTATTCAAACACCCTAATGGTTTCCTGGCTGGATAAGTTTAATGATGAATGATTTTGACATCATGTTTATTTTGGTTTAAATGGAATTTATTAAATTTTATGTGGATACTTAATATGTGGTAGTATTCTTCTCCCCCCAATGTACCTCTGCACTGACCTTTGGGTGGCCCTTAACTTTCTTCAGAAACTGTGACATACCATAATTCATAACCATACAATATCTCTGGAAGAATACAGATGTTGAAGAAGTGCAAGGTTATTAAAGAACTTTGCAATTCCAGTCTTTTGTACTTCTGTTCAGTTCTGCACTCAATTCATTATCAATCTTTAATTTCTCTAAGATACATTGCTAATGGACCAGCTATATGGGTTGTTCATCCAACTGCATTTTATCGTCCTGTGTAGATAATTCTTTTGAGTGATTATGAATCTCCTTTAAGATGATCTATAATGTTTTAGGGCTTTATGCATTTGAACTTGTCATTGGGGCATCTTCTGTAACAATGGCAAATAGCACTGATAATTATATGTCTCTTTGTGTTATAGCTCAGTCAAATGTGTGACATTAAAGTCATGACTTAGTGTAAGACATCATTTGCTAAAACCTACTTCTGAGATTATTTTCCCAAGCATTTGTTATCATCTATTCTTTTCACATATTTTTAGAACAGATCTCCATCCCCACTCCCATCACGTCAATGCTGTGAAGCTTTTTCTTTTGTATACTCTGTCTAGCCCAGTTCTTCGATCTTGTTTCCCTTTATGCCATTAGTAACTTCCTCATGGAGTACAATGGGAATTGTTTTTGCTAAAGGCCAACTGTAGTAGCATCACTGGTATTGATTTAAAAAAACATTATTTATAAAGCTCTATATGTATATATCTTTTTTTAAATTTTTTTTCCTATGCATTGTTTGCCCTAAAGTCTTTGGGATAGTTGGGTCTCTTGTCAAGCTTTTTGTAAATTTTTATTTTTTTTTTGCTGTCTTGTCTTTTGAGGAAACACTTCAAAATTTTCAACTCTTCTCCTCTGTAGATTTTGCAATTCCTACTAGTCATTCAAGTGGTATCAGTGATTACAATATTCAGTGCTTCCCAGCTCTCTCCTTGAAGAAAACATTATATATACACACATTCATTTATATAATCTATGCACAGTTAGGTGGTACAGTGGACTGAGTGCCAGGTCTAAAGTCAAGAAGACTTATCTTTGTGAATTTAATTCTGAGCTCACAAAATGTTTGTGGCAGCCCTTTTTGTAGTGGCTAGAAGCTGGAAGATGAATGGATGTCCATCAATTAGAGAATGGTTGGGTAAATTATGGTATATGAATGTTATGGAATATTATTGTTCTGTAAGAAATGACCAACAGGAGAAATACAGAGAGGCTTGGAGAGACTTACATCAACTGATACTGAGTGAAACGAGCAGAACTAGGGGATCATTATACACTTCAACAACAATACTATATGAGAATGTATTCTGATGGAAGTGGATATCTTCAACATAAGAAGATCTAATCCAGTTCCAATTTGATCAATGATGGACAGAATCAGCTACATCTAGAGAAGGAACACTGGGAAATGAGTATAAACTGTGAGCATTTTTTTGTTTTTCTTCCTAGATTATTTTTACCTTCCGAATACAATTCTTCCTTTGCAACAACAACAACAACAACAAAAAAAAAAATTCTGGGCTCAGACACTTACTAGCTATGTGATCTTGGACAAGGCACTTAATCCAGTTTGCCTTTATTGGAGAAGGAAATAGCAAAGGCTCTAGCATCTTTGCCAAATGGGATCAAGAGGAATCTAAAGACTGAACACAACAACCATAATATTATGTTCTATTAATCCTTGGTTTTTCTCATTCCTTACTCCTGAATCATGTTTTCCAACCTATTGTTCACTGTTCTCCACTATTTTTACCTCTTCATTGAAGTCACCAATTATTACAGTATTTTTATTTAATTTAGAAAATGTCAAAATTTTCATGGACTTTCTCCATCTCTTCATCCCTTGAACAGATTTTGGTGCAAAAAATTCAAATTTTTTTAAAAGTAGTCTTTTGTAAAGTACTAATCATAAGCAATGTAATATAAGATGATGAAGTAAGCTCTAAAATAATTTTTATTTTTGTGTTTTGGTGCATATTAAATTATTTTATTTGTCATATAGGTCCAAAAAGAACCTATGAACTTAGCCTTTTTTATAATGGTTATTTTTTATTTTTTTTAATTAACAAAGAGGGACAGCTAAGTGGTGCAGTGGATAGAGCACTATCCCTGAAGTCAGAAGAGCCTGAGTTCAAATTTGGTCTCAGACAATTAGCTCTTCCTAGTTGTGTGACCCTGGGCAAGTCACTTAATCCCAATTGCCTCAGAAAAAAAATTAACAAGGATTTATTTTCTCTCCTTCTTCTAATAAAAGAGGAATAAAAGAGAAAAGAAAGAAAACCCTTATAACAAATATGCACAATCAAGTAAAACAAACTCATATTTTGTCCATGTACAAAAAATGTGTGTCTCATTCTGTGCATTTATTTGGTCCAGCTCTATCCTCTCTGTCAGGAGGTGAGTAGCATTCTTCATCATCAGTCCTCTAGGAACATGGTTGATCATTGAGTTGATCATACTTTTTAAAGTCTTTTAAAGTTGCTTGTTTTCATAATGTTTTTATCAGAAAATAAGTTGTTTTTTCAGGTACCCCTCACTTCATTCTATATTACTTTCATAGTATCAGTGAGGAAGATTGTCAAGACAAATACTATATTTATACTTGTTGGGCACTGGACAACAATCCTATTTAGAGTACAAATGATGCAACATAGCTTCTAAATCAGCAATGATTTTGAGATCTCTTGACCTTAGGTGGCTTCTGTTCTAACAATAAGTCGGTAATTGTAAATTTTCTGGCTTTGGAGTCTGCCTCAGGGAACTCCCACACCCAGTTTAAGAATAACAATCTGTCTGATTCTGAATAGACCCCTTCTCAGTTTCTTGCTGAAATCTTCAGATCAATAATCTGTTGGTCAGTGAGACTCAAATTCCTGAGACCACTGGCTATAAAATCTATAACATGAAGAACTAGATGAATGTGTTTCTTTGCTTCTGATTCTCTGATAAATTCTCTTGAAATTTAGACCGATTATAATGGTGTTACAATTACAATAAACTTTGAACCTTGACCAAGAAATGGGTTCAAACTTGCAAATTCTTTTGAGACACCTCGTGACACTGGTCTGTGAACCCAAAATTTTGGGGTCTCTTTCCAACCTCAACACCAACAGTTACGTTAATATTGATAATAAAATCTAATCAATGCAAATTTTATCACCCTCTAAATCCATCATTGCAAAGCAAGAAAGAACATCATAGGACTACGTGCTATTTTGTGTTTTTTCTCTGTTGAGTTGTCAATGGCCAAAGAATTCATCATCAAGTTGCCAGTTTCTTGACAATAAACCTCGTCAAATTTAGATTGGTCTTTCAGAAGCAAATAATCTATTACCTAGTATATAGGTATGGCATGAACCTTCCAGAGATTGAACTCTGATGACATGTCTTTCAAGAACCCAATTTCTTCCATATATTTTTTACCATGTTTAACATATATTGAATTACTTGCTATCTAGGGGAAGGGATGGGGAAAAGAGGGAGAAAATTGGAACACAGGGTTTTGCAAGGTTTAATGTTGAAAAATTATGCATGTATATCTTTTGAAAATTAAAAAGCTTTAATAAAAAAATAAAAAAGAAAGAACCTAATATCTTCCTATCACAATGAGGTACCAAAGAAGGACTTTGTAGAGATTGTTTGGTTCTATCAAGTCCTGAAATAAATCAAAGTCATGAGTTGAGGAATAAAACATCTTTAACTGTGATAATAGGATAGTAAACCCATCACCTTGGATGATGTCCAATGAATTTCTCAACTTTGAGACTCTTGCAAAAGCTTCTTCTGCTTTTAGGAAAAGAAGGGAGGAGGCAGAATGAAGAAGCAAGGTCTGGTCATGTGATCCTTGGCAATCCAGGCAAGGAAAGACACATCATTATAGCAGTTTTCCCCTTGGTACCATGAATTCCAATGAAAGAGAACAAGACATTAGAAAGTGAGGTCCAGTTTCAGATGGGTTCCCCACAAGGCAAAATCCCTGGGTAGGGAAATCTAAAGTGTGGTTCAACTCCATTCAAGAGTAAATATCTTAAGATATTTAAAGAACAAAAGAACATTATTGAAATTCTGACATTACAATGATCATTTAAGGGAGTGCCAAATTACATTTGGCATTAACAATTTCTGTCATTCTATAAATAATTATATTAAAATTTTCCTGTAAGTTCCTTGAACTATTTCACTTCTGCCATTTTAGGAGAAGGAAGCTGGCCAAGCTGGTCCAATATTTCAGTCCTCAGGCAGTGATTTCTAAAAGTCAATGTCAAAGTGCCCAGTAAATCAGAGAAAAAGTTCGTGTTGTCTATGCATAGTTTTGAAATTAGTCAAAATCTTCTTGTGCAGCAAGATAACTATATAAATATGTATACATATATTAGATTTAACATATATTTTAACATATTTAACATGTGTTGGATTACCTGCCAGCTAGGGGATGGTCTGGGGGAAAGGAGGGAAAATTATTGAGAAGAGCCAAGTCCATCACAGTTGATCATCACATAATCTTGTTGCTGTTATCTTGATTCTGCTCATTCTCCAGATGAATAAGTTATGGTATATGAATGATATGGAATATTATTGTTCTATAAGAAACAATCAGCAAGATGATTTTAGAAAGGCCTGGAGAGACTTCCATGAACTGATGTTAAATGAAGTGATCATTTATGATGGAAAGATTGATCTGCATCCAGACAGAGAACTATGGAGACTGAATGTACCACAGAGTAGTATTTTCACCTTTGTTATTGTTGTTGTTTATTTACTTGTTTTTTTTCTTTCTCAATTTTTTTCCCATTTGAGCTGATTCTTCCAATTCTTTGCTACTACAAAAAGAGCTGCTACAAACATTTTTGCACATGGGGGTACTTTTCCCTCCTTTAAAATTTCCTTGGGATACAGACCCACTAATGGCATTGCTGGGTCAAACAGTATGCACAGTTTTATAGCCCTTTGAGCTGCTACAAACATTTTTGTATATTAATGATTTCCAACAGCAAGCATTATTTGTTGGAGAGAAGCTGGATGCATTCCCAATGCATGAGTGAAACAAGGACTACTGGAAACAATTCACAGCTTTAGCAAAGTTGCAGGGTATAAAATAAAATCACACAAATCATCAGCATGTCTATATATTACTGAAAAAGCCCATCATCAAGAGATAGAAAGAAAAATTCCATCCGAAATTATTGTAACAAAATAAAATACTTGGGAGTCTACCTGCTAAGACAAACCCAAGACCTATATTAACACAATTACAAAATATTTCTCACACAAATAAAATCAGATCTAAACAATTGGACAAATATAAATTGTTCATGTTTAGGCCAATCTAATACAATTCCAATAGACTTGTGATGGAAAGAGCCATCTGGATACTGAAAAAGAACTAGGAGACAGAATGTGGATCAAAACAGAATTTTCACCTTGGTTGTTGTTGTGTGCTTTTTTGCTTTTTCCTTTCTCATTTTTTCCCCTTTTGATCTGATTTTTCTTGTGCAACATGATAAATGTTGAAATGTATATAGAAGAATTGCACATGTTTAGTCTATATTGGATTACTTGCTGTCTAGGAGAGAAGGGAAGAAGGAAGGGAACACAGTTTTATAGGGGTGAATGTTGAAAACTATCTTTGCATGTATTTTGAAAAACAAAATTCTATTATTATTTTAAATAGAAATTAGTCACAATCTAACTAGGCAGAACTCAGATAAAATGAAACTATCAATATTATTACCAGAGGTTCTGGCTGATGGACATTTAGATCACTGCACCTCTCTAATGCCTTAAACCAACTCTGGGCCAGGGCAAAGCCTCCTCCTTTCTCTTCAAGCCTTTTATAATCCCCTTTTATCTTCCTCTTTTAGCATATAAGACTTCGAGTAACAGTTACCAAGAAAATTGATGTCATCTATATTGGATCCTCCATTCACCTATATTCTGTATTTCAAATCTTCTTAACATCATTTTCTATTTTCTCCTCCTCAGCTCTAGTTTCTGAAGAAGAGTTACCAAGATTACTAGTACCCTCCATCCCTCTACTTGGGCACCTGATACTCCTGAGAGCTTGTCCTATACAAATACCCCTAATTTGTTGTTGTTGTTGAAATTAATTTTTATTTGTTTTTTGTTTCTTTATATTTTGAAAGTATTTTATTTTTCTAAACATACGTATATTCATTTTTTGTAAAACTTTGTTCCAAATTTTTCTCCTTCCCTTCCTTACCTCCTCTTTTCCCAAGACAGGAAACAATCTGATTTGGATTAAATATGTGCAATTTTTTAAAACATCTTTATATATTTGTGATGTTGTACAAGAAAAATCGGATCAAAATGGGAAAAAAAATGAGAAAGAACAAAAAAGACAAGCAAATAAACAAACAAACAAAAAAAAAGATGAAAATACCGTGCTTTGATCCCCATTCAGTCTCTATGGTTCTCTCTGAAAAAGGAGGGCATTTTCCATCCAAGTGTATTGTAAAATCCCCTAATCTTAAATCTCTTTTTCCACTGGTTCTTTCCCTATTGATTATGAATTTGCCCAGTGCTATTCCAACAGTTAAAAATAATAATAAAGCCTTCACTTGACCTTTCCTAGTCTTTTAACTTTTCTTTTAAAATTCCTCCCTTTCATAGCCAAACTTTTAGAAAAACTTAGGTCTGCACTTTTTTTTGCCTCCACTTTGCTATTTCCCACTCACTTCTCAATGCATTGTAATCTGACACCCAGTCCCAGCAGATTGAAGCTTGAAACTATTTTAGTTGCTAATGAGCTTCTAACTGCTCAATTCAATGATGTTTTTTCAGTCCTCACCCCTGACAGCTGTGAAGTTTTTTCTGCGTGGATAAAGCTCTTCCTCTAGGATACTTTCTCATCCCTGGATTGATATGGCTTTCTTAATATCTTTCTATCTAATAAATCATAAATCTCCTTTCTAGGCTTTTCCTCCCATCTCTATCATTTTGTGGGGATATATACCAGTTCTTTGTCCTAAGCCATTTTCTTTTCTCCCTACTACTCTTTCTTGGTTACCTGACCAATCTCCACAAATTCAATTATTATCTCTGAAGGGGTCCTTGTTAGCTAGGTGGGCATTGAATGTAAGAGCCTGAATTACTGTAAAGAATCTGAAAAACCAGCTACTCCCTAAGGTATATAAGGAGGAGCATTGATAACTCCTCCCTCCCCCTCCCAATATTTCCCCTATAAAAGAACCTACCTGTGTCTCATTAGTTTACAAATGCCTATTAAAACCCTAACTCGTTTTAGTGCTATCCTGCCATAGGAATCCTGCCTGATGGCATCTTTCTCCTTGTTATAGCTAACTCCTTTTTAGGATTATCCAAGTTCTAAACTTCATAATGTTAACTCCCTAAATCCTTTTTTAGGATTTGCCTGCCCTAGGGTTCCAGGGTTCTTTAGAAACTTGCCTGTGTGGCTCATTGTATTCGCCCTAGTTAATCTGAATTTTCTCCTTGTAAATTGTAAATTGCTAAAAAAAAAAAAAAAACAAAAACAAAAAAAAAAAACAAAAACCCTTTCTCCTTCCTAAAAACCCTAAGGGATTTAAACTATTCTTGGGAGCAAAATAAAATCTTTGCCTCTTGATTTGGAGAAGGCCTAAACCTACAAGATGACCCAAATTACTGGCCTGTACTCCCAATATACTCTTGGGATATCACCCATTATTTTGGCGGACCTATATGGGGATAGTTGTACTACCATACTTCAACATCTCCATGCAGATGACTGCCAGATCTATACTCATTTCTAAAGTTCTAGCCCCATTTCATCTATTGCCTATTGAATATTACTTTGGATATTTCTACCCCAAAGTAGGTACTTAATAATATTGATTCATTTCAAAGCCTCAAAATTCAAAACAAAATCCATTATCTTACCCCTAAAATCTATCCATTTTCCTACTTACATTGGGAAATACTTATAATTTGCACATTATAGAATTATCCTATATTTTTTACTTTCCTCCATGGGCACAATACCCCCACCCTCATCCTTATTTGCAGCCATTTGCCATGTCTGGCAATTCTGCCTCTACCCCATCTGTTGCATTGTCCCCTCCTTTCAAGTCATATGGTCACTTTGGTAATTGAGATCCTCATCACCTTTCATCTGGGCTATTACAATATTTTCTGTAATTGAAGTTCTTGCCTCTGATCTCTCCCACACAGCTGCCAACTTGATATTTCTAAAGCCCAGATATGACCATTACGATTTCCTTTCCCAAAAAGCTTCAGTGACTCCTTTTTACTTCTAGGGTAAAACACAAATACCTTTTTTTGGTATTTAAAGACCATCATAATCTAGTCTAGTCTTGATGGGGGTTGAAGTCCCTTTAAGATTCCTTTCAAATTGCCCAACCCATGGCTGGAATATCCGGGCCCAGCCCCCACCCTCAGCTCAGCTTCCCCCAGCCCTCACCTGATCTGAAAACTTAGGGGTATCGCCCATCATCTTTTGGGTATAAAAGAGGTGAGTCAGACCGCCCTCATTGCAGGAGCCCTCCCAGCCAACACATGGTATCCTTCCAGCCATGAAAGGGTCCCTGCCCGCCAGTGGCCACTTCTGGCCCTGGTGTCTTTCTAACTGAGCTTTACTTCCAAATTCCTACAATAAACCTTTTATTTATCAATCTAGGTTTTCGGGCCTGTAAATTCATTTTACAGGGGACACTGCGCCTCATGGGATTATCTTACTATCTATGCCAAGAAATGGGGTTCCGCCTTTCCTTTCCCTCATTAGTCTAACTTTGCAGGTATGGTAGAAGTAATATTTTCTAATTTCCCCTCTACATAGACCGAGAAGCTTTTCCCAAAGCCTTACTCCAAGTTAGCTAAGCTAGTTGTTTGTTTGTTTGTGGTTTCTCAAAAGGCTGAAACAGTCCTTGAGAACTAATTGGTTCTGGCAGTTAAGGCTTCAAATAATGACTGAATATATGGAATTTGTGGTTTCTTGTGAGATTCTCATCAATGAACCAGATTGTCTAACACAGAGGCAGGGAAGCCAAGACCAATTAAGCCAGTGCAGTATCCTTGCAAAGGATATTTGGCTGTGGCTAAAAACCTTCCTTTTGTTAATTGTTAGATCTTCTCTGAGTGTCTCATTTTGTGCCAGAATAAGGTCCAGGCTACATCACTAGGCTACTTAATCTTAGTTATTTTGTTCATCCTTCATTTTTGAAGAGGAATAATGACATCACAAGGTGTTGTTTGGACTCCCTTGTCAACTGGATTTAAATGAGACATAGCTGTACAAAATCAGCCTCATGCTCTCCTCCAGAGTGATAAAGGTCCAGTAGCAAAAACAAAGCCAAGAGGACAGGCTTTTCCAAATTAAGATTTTTTTCCTAGGCTTCAATTTTTCTAAGACAACACTCCTTCAATGACTAGATAAGAATTGGAACAAAAAATTGCCTAATTTTGCAAAAAAAAAAAAAAAAAAAAAATCAATCCAAAGAGGGAAGACTCTCAAAGTTTCTGGTCTGATTTTTTTAAAAAAAAATGCTATTTACAATTATTCTAATGTATTCAAACCAAAATCAGGAGTCATAGAGGGCTCAACCTTAGTGTCTTTCCTCTAAAGTTATTTCTAATTTATTCTGTATGTCTTCTTTGAACATTGTTTATGTCATTTTCCTTCTTAGAATATGTATTCCTAACTATGCCCAAAGGCCTATCAAACTGTATACCCTTTGATCCAGCAGTGTTACTACTGGGCTTACATGCCAAAGAAATACTAAAGAGAGGAAAGGGACCTGTGAGTGCCAAAATGTTTGTGGCAGCCCTTTTTATAGAGGCAAGAAATTGGAAATTGAATGGATGCTCATCAGTTGGAGAATGGCTGAATAAGTTGCGGTATATGAATGTTATGGAATATTATTGTTCTGTAAGAAATGACCAACAGGATGATTTCAGAAAGGCCTGGAGAGACTTACATGAACCGATGCTAAGTGAAGTGAGAAGAACGAGGAAAACATAATACATAGCAACAGCAAGATTATATGATGATCAATTTTGATGGATGGGGCTCTCTTCAACAACAAGGTGATTCAGGCCAGTTCCAATGGTCTTGTGGTGGAGAGATCCAGAGAGAGGACAGTGTGGATTAAGTATTTTCACTTTTTTTTTGCCATAGTTTGCTTGCATTTTGTTTTCTTTCCCATTTTTATCCTTTTTGATTTGATTTCTCTTGTACAGCATGATAATTGTGGACAAATATATAAAAGAATTGCACTCTTAACATATTGGATTACTTGCTGTGTAGGGGAAGGGGTGGGGAGAAAGGAAGGGGAAAAAACCATGAGGCTTTGCAGGGGTGAATACTGAAAATTTCCTATGCATATGTTTTGAAAATAAAAAGTTTTAATTTAAAAAAAAGAATATGAATTCCTAGAGAATAGGGACCGGTTGGTTGTTGGCTGCTGAGAAAGCATAGAAATTATGAGAAAAGAAGACAGTCTGGAAAAGGAAATGAGAAATAAGTCAGCAAAGCAAAAGGCAGATGAATCCCTAGGGCTCAAACACTGCTTCATTACTGCCAGCCTTTTTTTGGAGAAATGTAATCACCAGGCTTCTTCCTCTTTTGTCTGTTCCTTTCGTGTCCTGTGCCTTTTCCTAGTTCTTGAGGACTGGCTCTGAGACATAAATGTTCTCATCAATGCCCTTTGGCTGAGCTTCCAATGAGGGGACTTCAGGAGATTTCCCCTGCCCAGCTGTGGTGAACTTCTCAGTGACTCCGCAGGGAAGCTGGCCTGAATATTAGCTGTAAACTGATTTGCTCACTGGACTGTGAATGAAGTCATTAAAAATGGAAAACAGCAAAGCAGCCTCCTAGAAACAGAGACCATGAGAGCAGAGTGTTGTGGAGGAAAACAAGAAAAAGCAAAGGCTTTGTGCCAGAACTTAGGTCAAGGAAGAAGCCCCAAGATAGTTCTTGGACCTTCCCTTCCAGGAAAAATCCATTATTGTAACTAAGGTCCTGACTGCAAAATTACAGAAATTTTATTACACATCTCCATAGTTCCCTAAAGATCTCTTTGATTTTGAGAATAGATAGGGAGCTTTCAGGAACAAAAATTCAGGGAAGACTATAGTAGGGATCCAACTCCTCACCCCATTCCAGTCTTTGTGCAATTTGCATGTTTCTTGGAAAATGTCCCAACTTCTGCCTGAAGAGCTGATGCGCTGAATTCAGGAAGGAAGGAAAACAGTATACTATGTCCCTATGACAGAATATTTCTCTTCCCTTTGAAGCAAGACATTTGGGAAATGAGACTCTCTCCTCATTTATTACAGAATTGGACCTATCTGCTTCCTTAGAGATCACCAAACCTTGAGAAGATATCACTTTCTTCAAGGAAAGCCAAGTGCCTTAAAAGCCTGATTTCAAATAAAAAAAAAATTAGTTTATAACCTTCTAATTTATACACAAGAGGTTTTTTCAGGCCTTTCTTGCCTTACTTGTTTTGACAGATGGTTCTCAGCCCTCATTTTTTCTGCTGAGCTTGAAGAAATATTCCTATGGTCAGTAATCTTTAGTTCAATAGTCCTTTGATTAAACTCTGTTACTGGGCCTACGTTCAAAGTCTTTCCATCTTGATAGATCTTTGTTAAGAACAAAAGGTCACTTCTTTACTATAATGAAATATTAGCGGCAGTGAGGTAGTCTGGTATATTAAAGTGTCTTCCACTTAAGAGTCAGAAAAAAACTGGACTTCAGAATCTCACTTCAGGCATTTAGTGAATTTCTGACTTTGGGAGAACTTGAACTTCTCTGTGCCTCAGCTTCCTAATCTATAAAATGGGGAGATTGGACATGATACCTTCTAAAGTTTTTTTTAACTTTAACTCTAATCATTGTACACAGCAACAACAATATTATATAACAGTCAATTCTAATGAACGTGACTTTTTCCAACAATGAGATGATTGATGCTAGTTCCAATTATCTTGTGATGAAGAGAGCCATCTACATCAAGAGACTGTGGGAACTGAGGGTGGACCACAACATAGCATCCTCCTTCTTTTTGTTGTGTTTTGTTTTCTTACTCATTTATTTTCTTTTTTTTTTTTTTTTTTGATCTGATTTTTCTTGTGCAAGAGAATTGTATAAATATGTTTATACATATTGGATTTAACATATATTTAACATGTTTAACATAAAAAAAGAAAAAAAAAACCTTAACTCTATGATCCTGTGACTTTAAGTTAAGACAGAGCAGTGTTAACCAAAAATTAAATCAACTTTCTTCTATTACACTGGAGAGATTTGGTACAACATTGGCAGGAGATGTTAATCTTTGGCCTACTCCTATTCATTTCAACAAACTTATATGTGCTTGGTTTATAGTAGAAGCAGTTAGAAGACTCAATGGATAGAACACCAGACCTGGAGTCAGGAAGACCTGAGTTCAAATCCACACATTCACTGGCTAAGTGAACCCTGGGTGGGTCACTTAAACTGTGTTAAGCCACAGGAGAAGTGGCAAACGAATCTCTTTGCCAAGACAACCTCATGGTATCCTCCATATGGGTACTAAGAGTTGTACACGACTAAAGTACAACAATTTGGCTCTATGTGCTAGCACTGGGGACAAAAAGAAAAGCAAAAACCAGTTCCTGTCTACAAGGAACTCGATCTAATGGGGAAGATAACATGCAAACAATTATGTTCTAACAGGGAGTACACAGGATAAATAGGAAATAATCTCAGAGGAAAGGTGCCAGTATTGAGGATCAGAAAAGACTTCTTCCAAAAGGTTGGATTTTAACAGTGAAGTGGTTTAAAAAACTGAGTAGCTGAGAAAACAGTAGGTTTGGGAGAACAGCACATTTTTAACAACATGTAAGGGGAAAGACAAGTTAATCAAGAGGAAGTCATTAAAGGAAAGGAAAGACATCAGGAAGTGGGAGTACATCATTGACTGGAGGGCTAAATTTATAGAGAAGTGTAGCAGACTAATCTCCAAAGGGAGTTAGCAAGAGAAAGGGATTGCACCATTGATTGGGCAGCTAACCTTAAAAAGGTTTTAACTATAACAAGGAGAAAGATGCCATAAGACATAGTATTCCAGGACAGGCTAGCTTCTTATTACCCAGGAAGAAGAAGCCATTAAAGGGAAAATGTTTTGAGGTGGGCTAGAGTACCTTATAGCAAGCAAATTCTGAAAAGAGTTAGCAGAGATCTACACCGTAAGTAGATCTTTTATAAGGGAATTATTTTTTTCTAGAGAAATTTATTTTTAATACACATTCTTTTATGAATCACGTTGGGAAAGAAAAATCAGAGCAAAAGGGAAAAACCATGGAAGAGATTAAAAAAACAAAAAAGAAGTGAACATAGAATGTATTGATTTACATTAAGTCTCCTTGGCTCTTTTTCTGGATACAGATGGCATTTTCTGTCCAAAGTTCTTATAGGGGAACTACAACCTCTTGGGTTTGACACCATAATTTAGCTTTCTGATTAGATAAATACAGATGAGTTTTCTAGAACCCTTCTCCCCCCCCACTTAAGCAAAAGATCTACTTAAGAACAAAAGGCTCATGTAAAGCTGAGTTGATCCCATCCCTGCCCTTCTGTTTACTTCAAGGAGGATTAATCCTATCAGAACTTCAGACTTTCTCTGCTGACATACCCATTTAACCACAGTGGACATCATCTACAAGATCTGAGGAAATCACAGAAGTCCAGAGATTGAAGTGATGAGGAAAACCTTCCAAGCATGGGCCTAGCAAGTGAAAATGAATTGTCAAGTTCAAGAAGGCCATTTTCCTTGGATTTCACTATGTAGACTGGAGTTAAGTGTAAGAAAGGTGGAAAGATAGGAAAGTGTTTAAGTATTTTTCAATATTTTTATAGATGTAAATTCTAGGACAAAAAGCGTCTTTTCAGACTTTTTAGATTTCATCTAAGCTCCTTCATATAAAGGAGTTGGGAATTCTGTTGTGCCCTCCAAAATTTTCGAAGTATCTCAGAGTCTTTCTCCACCCTACAAGCCCATTCTGAAAGAAGGAAGACTTTAAAAACTGGACACCTGAACTCCTCAGGATTATCTGCTAATTATCAAGTAAATAACTATTATCTGGTCTATTCTTCAAAGAATGAAAATAGGAAGTATATGGGAAATCACCATAAAATAAATAAGGTCTCTGTCAGAAAGGCCTATTCTTCTCCTGCACATTAAAGAAGCCCAAAGAAAATAACAATTCTGATGTGGGTAGTGCTCCCTTTAAGAAACTAATCCTCTGAGATTCCCAGCCCCTCCTAGCTGATGCACTATCAATTCAAGAAGCTAGGACCTTTGATTCACAAATCCTGTCAAAAGCACCCCTTTGAATTCCAATGGGAGATAGGGGCTCTCACAACCCCCACCAGATCTGAGCCAACTTGGGACACCACCCACAGATCCCCTTTGGCTAAATCTCTCATTATAAAAGAGTCAAGCTTGAGCTCTCTCTTTGCAGAGGTTCTTAACATAGCAGCCTTACGCCTGGCTGCCAAGGATCTCTGTCCACTGGAACCCTATTTTCGGTGCCCCTTTGTCTCTACCTTCACCTTTTACTAACTAGACTTTAACTTTACTTCTAAATCCCACAATAAGCCTTTTTATCAATCTAGGTTTGCGAGCCTGTAAATTCCTTTACAGGGGACTCTGCACTGTCATTAGACTGCATTTAACTATTTATCATTGCACCAAACCAAAAGGGGTTACTCCTTTCCTAACTCTCATCAATTCTAGAAGCATTAGATGCAGAGTTCAACTGCTTTTTTTGTTCTAAAGTTCTTGGCATCTTTGGCTGCAGATTTTCTACCAGGCAGAAAAAAAGCCTTGGTAGCCACTGAGCCAATAAGATTGGTGTTTTGTTTTGCTGTTTCTTTGACAAGGATTTCTGGATATTTTGTTGTTGTTTTTTTTGTTTTGTTTTTCAGAAAGCTGGGGAAACCTATATGTAGTTGCTAAATCTTGTGCAATGTCTCCACACAATTATGTCTCTTTGAGTCTAGTTTGTCTTCTCTTACTCTTAGTCTTCATAATTTCTCAACTGACTCATCACAATAGCTCCCTAAATATTCTCTTCCTCTGCTCTCTCTCTCCCCTAATCCATCCTCCATAAAACTTGGATTGGTAGTTTTCTTAAAGTGGTAGATCTGTGCACTTTATAATCTATTAATATTCATTAGCACCCCAATTTAGAACTATGTTCAAAAAGTTACAAGTAACTGTGCATGCCCTTTGATCCAGCAGTGTAACTACTGGGCTTATATCCCAAAGAGATCTTAAAGATGGGAAAGGGACCCGCATGTGCCAAAATGTTTGTGGCAGCCCTTTTTGTAGTGACAAGAAACTGGAAACTGAGTGGATGCCCATCATTTAGAGAATGATTGAATAAGTTGTGGTATATGAATGTTATGGAATATTATTGTTCTGTAAGAAACAATCAGCAGGATGATCTCAAAGAGGCCTGGAGAGACTTACATGAACTGATATAAAGTGAAATGAGCAGAACCAGGAGGTCATTATACATGGCAACAACAAGATTATATGATGATCAATTCTGATGGATGTGACTCTCTTCAACAATGAGATGATTCAAACCAGTTCCAATTGTTCAGTGATGAAGATAGCCATATATACTCAGAGAGAGGACTGTGGGAAATGAGTGTGGACCACAATATGGCATTTTCACTCTTTCTGTTTTTTTTTTCTTTCTAGATCCGATTTTTCTTGTGCAGCAAGATAGCTGTATAAATATGTATACACACATTGGATTTAGCATATATTTCAACATATTTAACATGTATTGGTACCTGCCATCTAGGGGAAGGAGGGAAAAATTTGGAACAGAAAGTTTTGCAAGCGTCAATGTTGAAAAATTACCTATGCATATGTTTTGTAAATAAAAAGCCTTAAAAAAACTTAAAGCTCCCTTTGGACTTCAAGATAAAATAAAATGAGCCCTTTCTCCATGTATTTGCAAAAGCAATCTCCTGTTTTCCTCTTTTTTTCCCTCTTAAAATCCTTCTCTTTATGTGAAGTCTATCTCAGATGCTAACTCCTTCATAAAGCCTTCGCATTGCCCTAAAAAAAAGTATTTCTTCCCTTAGTTATTTTTTAAAGTGTATTTTGTTGGGATCTAGCTTTTGTTTCTATCATACTTTACCTTGTATTATATTTATCTGGCTACAAGGCATTTTACTTGATAAGAATATAACAAGCTCACTGACGGCAAGAACTGCTTTATTTTTAGTTTTTTATTTCCAGATTGTAAAACTACTTTCAAAAGCTAGCACATAGAGCAGAGAGGAAGTATGGGAAAGATCACTGAATCCTATCTATTTTTTTTTCCCACAATTCTCTTTTGTTCAACATCAGCAATGACAAAAATGTGTTGCAAAACCCCAGGGTAACTAATATTTGTAAGAAATTATTTACTAATGTATGGGATTGCCTGTCATCGGGGGGAGGGAGTGGAGGGAGGGGGGGATAATTTGAAAAAATGAATACAAGGGATATTATTTTTAAAATTACTCATGCATATATACTGTGAAAAAAATTATAAAAAAAATTATTTACTGCTTAAGGCACCATTAAAGAATTTTGGGTCAACCCCTTGGACCATTGTAGCCAAACTGCATCAAACCACTCACTGGGAACCACTAGTTTACAGGATAGAGATGCTAGCTTTGTAGTGAGAAATAACCTGGGTTCAAGGATGGCTTTTTACACAGAGAGTGTGACCTTAAATAAGCTTCCATCCCTAAAATATACTTGTCAATTGTACATGATCTAGCTTTACTTCATCTATTTAATAATGTTTCCAGTGCTATAGTGTCTATATCCTGGACAGGTCTGTGTACATCAATCTTTCTTAAAACTGGGAGTTCCTAGAGAGCAGAGACTGAAGCTCCTTTTGTTTTAGCATAGTTCCAAATACACAGCTTAGAATCTGCTTTTGGATGATTAATAGGAGGAACAGACAATATGGTAGTAATTTACTTTCTAAGTTACATACTCTTTTAAAAGCTGCTCATCAAACTTTGACCCAGAGTGGTTTTGATAATGCTGCTAATTAGAGGGTCTTCCTTTTCCATTAAGATTGATGTAAAAAAAATTATTCTGTTGCTTTCCCTTTTAATCACCATCAGTCTGATGCAAGTTTACTTTTTAAAAAATGCTCTTTAATTCTTAAAAAAATACAGATCAAAATGATTAAAGAGCTTACAGTAAACCATTAATGTATGTTGGCCATTAGCTCAGGTTACTCGGAGTCCTCTCAAAGACAAACACTAATGATTTTCTTAGTGGCTTTAGAGAAGACTCAGAAACAACCTTGTCAGTCACACTGTCTGCCACTGAAACTCTACACAGCAGGAAAAGGAAGGATGATAGGTCAAAGGGGTTGAAGCTGTAGTGAAAAGATTAATATTAATGGATTAGATATCAAATTAGCTGCTCTTCTTTTGCCTGCAGATGATGTTTTGAGGGTATCGGGTCTCCAGGGACCTGAAACTTCAGTGGCTCTAATACATCCAATCACCACTTAGAATGAGAGACCTTTCCCAGTTTTCAATCCCCTAAGAATAAAAATGCTTAGCATTCTGGCTAGGTTTATTCACACATCACCCGGCAGATTTTCTTCCCAGATTGGTTGCCTTCTGACAATGTTGGTAATATTATAAACAAACTGTATGAAAAATACAATTGTATACATTTCAAGTCAGCATTTCTCATTTCCATTCATTTCTCCATTATTTTTAAAAGCACAGATGTCTCTAGGAATGAGTGCTAAGGGTGTATGTCTACAGCAAGCATTGATAGAGAAAAATTGTTTAGTAACCCATTTAGGATAAATTTACTATTTTGGAGTGTGTTTCCTTTTTGTATCTACCACAGTGCCTTGAAAACACTTAATTTTTGTTGATTGCTTCTTATGTGTGTAGAGTTCACATTCTAGTGTAATAGGAAGATCAAGTTTCTTATTTCATGATTTTTTTTTTTTTTTTTTTTTTTTGACCCTAAAGCCCATAGGCGGCCTGGGTTTCTGTTTTGTTATTTCAGTAAAAATCTCAAACTTTTTAGAAGTGAGCTTTGCCCCCAGGGATAAAGAGAGATTATGACATACCAGGGAGTTTGGGATATGTTTTGCCCACTGTTTCAGGAAGGGAAGCTTTGTGCAAACGTGCCCAGAAAATCCAATAATTGGCATATTTGACAAACTGAAGACTTCAATGAACAGTCTCTGGGTGGTTCTGGGAGAAGGAAATGTATGACAGGGTTTGTGTGCGTAAAAGGTGGAGGTGGAGATTATATGTCTCCAAACTGTCTGTCCTGTGGACCAGAACAGCAGAAAACCTGAAAAAAAAATTTTCAAAACTATAACCCTCCTGGGCAGTGTCCAAGGAGTCTGCCACAGACATGCAGTGCTGCTCTATTGTTCAGTTTATTTATAAAATGTAAACTGGAGAATCAAGTTCTTTGATAATCCAGCTAACAGACACTGAGGGGCAATGACATGTACACACAATGAAGTATATTGATGAGGCAGGGAACAGGGAGATGTGGAAAATAACGACCTGCTGTTTTATTTTTGTTCTTTTATATATAATGTCAACCTGAAAAGTTTGCTATTCATATCTTAGAAGCCAGGGAGTCTCTCTGCCTAGTCCCAAAGAAAGCTATGATAGAGAAAACCTTGAGATGTCTGTTCCCTTAGAGAGGGTGAGATCATAGACTGGTCCCCACAGCTGGGACTTTGGAGCACTTTGTCTGGTTAGGATTTTTTTTTAAGCCAGTAGAGCTTAATACAATATAAAATGCAGCTCAGTGAAACAACCAGACACCTTGGCCATTCCTTATTTCATCACAGCATAAGTAGCTCCTTTATCAGAGGGGGCCTTAGAAAAATGGGCTTTGTCAAAGTGAATCTGACATCCCTTTCTGGGCTGAGCTTTTACTCTTGAAAACATAGGCAATGAGTAATAAAGGGTAAGACCCTAGCAGAGAAAAGCTCCCCTTTTGTCCTCAGCCCCCAAATAAAATATTTAACTTTTTTTTTTTTTAAATTTGATAACCTGTTTCCTTGGCAAAGAATATAATAAACTATCCCTATTCTTCCTGCCTGACAGATGATGCTATTGTAGGGGCTAGGAATGTAAGCACTGGAAGGCAGTATAATGGCATAGTGGAAATAGTAATGAAGGCAGAGTTAAAAACCTGGGTTTGAATCCCAGCTCTGCTGCTTGCAACCTACATGATCTTGGGCAAGTTACTTAACCTGGATAGGCCTCAGTTTGCTCATTCTTAAATCAAGGAAGTTAGACTAAATGACCTTAAGAGCTTTTTCAGCCATTGATTTGATGAATGGAAACTAAAGGAAAAAATTGTGAAGTCCTAGTTTAATTGAAATGTGGCAAGGATCCTGTTTTCCTTCCTCTCCTTTAGAATCCCCCACAGTCACTTCTCAATAAGTAGCTTTTGATTGATTGTCTGGCAGTAACACTTGCAAGATGATATCCTCATTAGCTAAACTACAGAGCCAAGGGAAAAAAAACACAACAAAAAAACCAGACTGTCAGGATTGTTGCCAGTCGTGTCTTAAAGCATCAAGAATAACCCCAACTTCTGATTGACATTGCCAGATAAAAGTAGTTATGGATGAGAGAGGAGGCAGGGTTCCCCAAGATTGTAATAAGACATACAACTTAGTGATCAGCTGTTTCTTTTTGCTGTTTCCATCTGGCTTTATTTATTGATTTTGATTTTTCTTTCTCTCCTCATTTATCAGAATACTTTTGAATTCAGGATCTTAAATATGTTTTTGGAGTGATTAATTGCACCTTTTAGGAAAGCAAAGTCACTGCCTCCACTCCCTTTACTTTTAGTGGGCACCTCACTTCTCCCTCCAGCTTTTCAGCTTTTTATATGTTGTAGTCTTCCATTAGAATGAAAGCTCTCTGAAGGAAGGGATTATCTGGGTTTTGTCGTTTTGCTTATCAAATGCTCACCTTTTTCTGATAGGAGGGATATCTTGTTAACACAGTGTAAAGTTATATGTAAAGTGTCTCTGGAACATTTAAGTTTTAGTTACGAATGTTGATTCAGGTATTTTACATTGAATTCTTTCAACTGCTCTCACTCCTATACTACATTGTTCACACCACTTATCATTCACTTTACTCCAGGAATATAAGATGTACAAAGTAGTTGTATACCGAAAGTCTGAGTGAATAGTTGTTATAAAATTGTCAGTCTAGATCAGAGAAAAATGCATCAGCTGCTTTCTTAACTATCCCTTTTGTACTAAAATTGATGCTTACCATCTTGGTATAAGAGAAAGTAAGACATAGATTTTGGCCCCAGCCCCACAGTTTATTAGCTTTGTGATCTTAGAGGATACTTAATTTCTCTGAACTTCATTTTCTTCATTTGGAATAGGACTATATAACAAAGTTTTGTAAGGAAACTGCTTTAAGACCTCAAATCTCTCAATAAATATGAACCATCATTACAAAGTGTTGGATAAATGTAAAGCTAGAACATTTTAGAAATTGCATTGTTTTCTATTTATAAACATAGGAGACCCAACCACAATTTGATAAAAATTGTCCTGAATTTGAGATTGTATTGTTACAGGAGAATTCTAAATGAAGCATGTCAGCTCTCCAAAAATTTAGTCTCAAGAGAGTTGCCTGGGGTGAGGAGAGATTAAATGACTTGCCCCTAAATTCCACTATCCCTACTTGTCAAAAGAGGATCTTGAATCCAATTTTTCCTTACTCTAAGAGTATTTTAATATTCCTCACTTTGGCCTTCAATCTGGTATTTTCTCCATTTGACAGAAATATTTTATAGATCAATTCCATCTAAGGCTGTTCATTAAGCTATTCCTGGATTTCATTTGACCATTTCTCATGTAGTAAAAAATTTCCAATTTTTTAGATGAGACCTTTTGTATAATTGATAGAAGCAATGGTCCATAAAGAAATTTCCTATAGGAAGGGAGATCAGTTCTATAATGTCATCAAGTTGCCCCTGGGGTACTGAGAAGTTTGATATCTTGTCTAAGGTTACACAAGTAGTGTGACTTGAATCCAGGACTTTCTGATTTCTAGACTGGCTTGGTATTTATGCTACTTCTCAGGATTTCAAAATGCATTCTTTAATTGACAATCCAAATTTTAGGATTTTTTATTATTTACATGCTAGCAAAGTCACTATTGAATATAATGGAAATTTTGTTAGAATGAACAATAAGAGCTTGTCTTATATAGAAGGTCATTACTGACATAATCATATTTCCATTCTGATTTTACTTTGTGATGCTCTGGGCTCTGCATTTCTTTGGTGTTCATCCATCCCACTTCATCCCCCAGACTTTCTATTTTCCTATGCCAAGACTACAGGGTCTTAGAACCGTTCCATTCCAAAAGACTATAACTGAATGAATTTTTTCATTATTGTCTTTAGAATATCGGAATTGGGGAAAAGGCAGAGCACGAGTATAAAAAAACAAGTTTTACCAAGAACTCTACAGACTTGCTGAGAAAGCCAAGAAAGGATTTTTAATCATGATTTTGCAAGAATATGTCTCATCTAAATGTGTGTCTAAACTAGTGGCTATACCCTTCAAGTACAAAAGCACAGCCTTTTATTCCCTGTCTCTATAAGTCCCTCTTCTGTTTTCACTGGCTGCGGACTACAGAGGTTACAGTTTATCTGACTGGGCTAATTCCTCTACAGGAGCATAATTCCCTACTATTAGTATTCCCGTTATTTGGGTATGTATACATACCTTCTTGATCTACCAATGGCCATATTTCTTATTTTGATTTATGACTTCCTCTCTATAATTTTTGTTTCCTTTATTCCATATCAGCCTAACCTTTAGGTTTCATTTCTTAGACTTCAGTTTCATTTCTCTGATTTTGATTCTTCTTCTTCTCCTCCTCCTCCTCCTCCTTCTTCTTCGTTTTTTGGTTTTTTTTTTTAACATAAATCTGTGAAAATTAGACCCTCATCCAATTCTCACACTAGATTCTACCACAGACTCAATTTCATTGACTAACTACACAGGTGTAGGGTGCTGCCCAACCTTTCAGGTCACCCTAACCCTATTTTCACTTTACACTGCCTAAATTACCATAGGGGCAAACTCAACTACCAGATTCTACACTCAACCTCATCTACAAAGTGCTAGAAATCCATACTGGAAAACACTGAGAGGGATATTCTCAATTGATATCTTCATAGATAAGCTATATTAACAATTATACCATTATCCCTTTTATAAACATGAACATCTCTCTGATTGAGTTGCAGAATGTAAATCATTGGGTGGGCTAAAAATTAACCAGGCTTCTTGGGTCTCTAAAGAGCCAAGCCTAGAATTAGTGAGCACTTTGAGAATTAGTTGAAAAGAGATATAGTAGTCTGAAAAGAACCTTGCTGATTCACTCCTGTGCCAGAGTGTGGCCATTGACTATTCTACAACTTCTTAGAGTCACAGGTGAGGTTTGGGTGAAAGGTGGACCCCAATGCCCTGAAAAGGGCTTGGCAAGCCCTCATACCTACACCTAGGTATGGGTCCTACACCTCCCTGAAGAGCTCACACTACTCAGGGAGGAACCAGGAAGATACTTAAATGTTAAATTGACTCTTTGACTTGCCAGAGAATCTCTGCGTCTTATAAGGAACAGTCCTTATACATTAGGTTTAGAGTAATATTTTGTTGTTATTGTTTCTATTCTACCATCTCAGTAAATGCCTTTGCTAAGAGCTATTTGTTTTATTGACTAATGGAGAAAGGCCAACCTAAGAACCAATGAGATTAGATTAGTTGCCAGACTGAAAAAGTAACTGAAAAGAGATGCTATATCACTTTTTAATCTCTTTCTCCACAAATCCCTACTATTACTCATTTGACACTCACTGATCTCTGTACCCTCAATAGCTTCAGACACATTGTCACATGTACCCCCGGGATAGTTTTCTAGTCTGCCTAATTAACAACTACAGGCAACCTTGAGCCTTCTTCTACTTGGGTGCACAGCTATTATTCGCCTTTCAGGATGTATTAATTTTGACAAACACAAGAAAAGCTAGTGCCTCATGCATAAAGGGGTGCACATTCCCTCTACAGAACTCCCCTTACTTGACTGGGAACTGTAAGTCCGTCCCTGAAAGGCCTATTAAACTTTCCAATTAGTCTTTTCTTCTGCAGATTGTTTGGGATATTATCTACCACTAACTCTTTAAGAAAGAATCATTGGATCATAAATACAGAATTAGGAGGTCATCTGAGCCAATTCCCTCATTTTACAGATGAGGACTCTGAGGGACAAAGAATTCAAGTGCCCCTAGTTTCTCTTGCAAATGTTAAATATAAGGCCCTGACTAAATCTAGCACTCTTTAACCTATATCTCACTAAGTCTTTCCCTCTCAAATTGTTATGTTTTTTTTTAATTGGGTAAAAGAAGCCATTCTTTGCCTCAATTTTAACCTTGCTTTAATCACTGAATGAGCATTGCCTTAAGTCAATTCTCAATCTGTTAAAAATCTTAGCTTAAAAAGGCCGAGGCCTCCCACTGCATCCAGGACCATTTCCAGGCATCCTGATTTATATCTGGCCACTGGACCCAAATGGCTCTGGAGGAGAACATGAGGCAGGTGACCTTGCAAAGCCCTCTCTCATTTAAATCCAATTTATTTGCATGTCATGGCATCACCTCTCTGATTTTATGGTCCTCTTAGAGAACAACAAATCTAAGTGATAAGTTTTGGATAAAAACAAACAAACAAAAAAAAATCCCTTCAATTAGCCATTCTCAACTTTCATCCAATAATTTTAATCCAAAAGGTGTCCAGCTCTGGTCAGGAACTGATCGTCCCAGTTCCAGGGAATGTCTCAAATAGTAAAAGCCACTGCATTGGAGCAGCTTTCCATCTCAGTAAGAAATGAAGTTTACCACACATTAAGCAATTACCAAACAATACAAAAAGGTATAGGATCTGTGGAATCAGTTTAGGGGAACCAGTTCAATCTTTGGTAAAGCAGAACAACTTCTGAACTTGGAATCACTGAACCTACCACAGTGTATCAGATTGTAGAAATTTCTCTTCCCAGAATCTCAGAGTTTGAAAACCCCTGAAATCCTTCTAGCCTATCCCCTATCTGGATAGGAAATCCCTGACAAGTGGTCAGACAAAACTTGCTTTAAAATCTGTAGTGATGGAGAACCTTTTATCTTTTAGATAATCCATTCACTTTGGGTCAGAATTATCAGCCAGTCAAGAAACATTTATAAAATACCTATTATTTGCCAAGTACTGAGGATACAAAGAAATAGTCAGATCTTCCTTCTGCAAGTCTATCCTTCAAATATTTAAAGATAGCTCTAATATTCCCCTTAATTCTTTTCTCCAGGCTGAATGATACCACTTCCTTCAAACGATCCTCAGATGGCAAGATTTTTATCCTGTTTACCACTCTGATCACATTTCTTCCTTCATATATCAATTAATAAAGCATTAATTAGGCACCTATTTTGAGTCAGGTCAGAGCTAGGTGGTGATATTCCATATCATTATAGCCTCAGGTGATTACAGTGAAATCCAAATTCCTGGCTATAAATTACAATCTAAGAAGATTGGAATATGTCTTTGGTACTGGGCTACTATATCTCATCGTCAGATGGGATGGAAGTAAATGGCTAATAAAGAAAATAACCATTTTAAAATCAATAGCAGTTTGTGTTCTGGAATACCCAACCCTTTGCACTAATGGAACCCTTACCAGTTTTCAAAGTGGTTATTATATACATTATCTTGTTTGATTCTTACAAAAGCAAAGAAAAAGGCAGAGATTATTATCCTCACTTTGCAAAAAAAAAGAAAGCTAAAACTCAAAGAGGTCAAACTTTTCTACTCTTGAACAGCTAATTAATGTCAGGTCAAGGTCTAGAATGCATGTTTCCTGTTGTCTAGCTCAGGGCTAGTTCCACTTCAACACTCTGCCCTCATAAAAGAACCTAGTGTATGGAGAATGATCTTGATTTTTCATTGTTGTGTAGAGAAGTTCCAATCCATGACTGCAGATGAATGAATCCAAGTAGAAAATGACAGAACTGTTACTGTTTTTGCTCCTGCACACCCAGCTGGATTCTGAATTTGTTAGACTTGATCCATTACATAGACCATATCCTAATTTATCATATTCTGCTCAGATATGGGATAAGATCTGAAGACCTAAGATTAGAAGAGGAGCAGTGTGGTAGGGGTCTCCTGTCTGAATTACTTTTATGAAACTGGAGGTGATAAGAAAGGAAATTGGGCACAGCACTAAACCTCCTGCCCTCTAATCTGTGATCTCATTCTGTCATTTTTTCTTATTACCCAAATGCCTCCTCTTCTGTGTTCAATTTCTTTTGTCCTATTTTTATTGTTTTAAAAATAAAAGTAAAATAAGCTTAAAGTTTTGAACATGGAGAGAAGCCTGAAAGACTTTATTATTTGTCTGCTGCCCAAATGCTATAGATTTCTTTCCTCTACCCAACAAGCTCTGTTGATTACTCAGAGATTAAAAATGGTGAGGAAAAAAAATAGTGAATTAAGGACCTCCTTTTAGTTAAAAAGTCTGCCATCACTAAGAATAAGAATAATAATGATAATAATTGACATTTGTAGAATTAGTAAAGTACTTTACAAATATCTTACTTGAGTCTCATGAACCCTGTGGTTTCTGTTTTCTAAAATGACAAAACTGAGATTCAAAACAATTAAATAATTGGTACCAGACACAAGATTTTAATCTGGGTCTCTGACTTTCTTAACATCCAATTTACTACATCACATTTTGCTTTCAAGGTTGTAACTAATTGATGTCCCAGGCAAATCAGTTGGTTGAATGGGAGAGAAGACATTAACAAATAAGATGAGAGGGATATATTAGTCTTCTAATTGAGAGAGGATATACTTAAGGAAGAGATAGGGGACCACGCAGGACTTGTCAGAAAGGAGCATCTGGTAACTTCCAAGTAAAACTGATTATTCTTGCAAACTAGGCATTAAGATTAGTCTGATTTCTCTCAGGCTGCTAAATTTTAGTACCCTGGACAAAAGCTAGATTACTTCAAAGTAGTTACAATAGTATATATGCCTTGTTGTGTCAGCATTTTCAGTATAATGAAAAAATAACAAACCAATCAGAATAAGATTCAGACTTATAAATCTGAGTATCAATAAGTTAATTTTTTTTAAAATCCAACTTTTAAATTGATTTCTATTCCTTGCTTCTTAATAGGTGTTTTCTTTTTCTTTCTTTTTTTTTTTTTTTGGATTTTATATTTTTATTTCTTTTTTTAAAATTAATTTTTATAATTATAACATTTTCTTTGGCAGTACATATGCATAGGTAATTTTTTACAACATTATCCCTTGTACTCCCTCCTGTTCCGAATTTTTCCCCTCCTTCCCTTCACCCCCTCCCCTAGATGACAGGCATTCCCATATTTAATAGGTGTTTTCAACTCAACTTTGAATAGCAAAATAATTTAGGTAACTAGACCCATATATACACTATACAGTTCTCTGTATACACCAAATGATTGGGCTAGCACAGGATAACACAGGGCCATTTTCCAAGCATATTCTTACAGAGTATTGTCCAATTGGTAATTAGTTTCAAGTGCTCAATTATCCAACCTCAGTGCATTAACTCAAGAGTTTCAGCCCTTTACATATCCTTTTTTGTTTTGTTTTAGAACACAGGTAATCACGGTCCCCCTGACTTCTCAGGAAGGGAAGTGAAAGCACTAAAAAGGAGATAATCACGCCCCCCCTGACTTCTCAGGAAGGGAGATGAAAAGCGCTAAAGGGAAGCGGGGATTGCTAGCGGGTTTCTGGGCTGAAGGGTCTTATTAGAGACAAGAATGCCCAAACCCATCAGCATGGGAGTTATTACACAAGCACATAGCAATAACGTAGAGGCTATTAGTGATGACTCTCCCCACAGCCAGTGCAGGTTAAATGTGCCGTAACAGACATGTACATGCAAGTAGTGATATAACAAACAATATAAATCAACATGGTCTTGTAAAAGATTTCCAGAAGTCCTAGAAAGAGGGTATGCAAACATCGGTCACACATACGCCTTCTTCAGCAACCAAGAGATAGTCCAAAGTCAATCTATTGTTTGTTGTTTCATGTGTCAGGGAATCCAATGATCCCCACAAGTTTTGAAGTCCTGCAACAGTCTTTTAATGTTAGGGAATCCAATGATTCCTGCAGATTTTGAAATCTTGCAACACCCTTATCATGTCTCATAGAATCCAATGATTCCTGAGGGTTTTCAAGACTTACAACAATCTTATCATGTCTCAGAGAATACAATGATTCCTGAGTGTTTTCAAGTCCAACAACAATCTTTTCATGTCTCAGGGATTCCAATGATTCCTGAGGATTTTGAAGTCCAACAAAAAACTATTAAAAGAAATACATCTTTTTTTCCTCTTCATAAAGAATCAATAATCTCCCAGAAGATGTTTTAGTTTAAGGTACTCAATAAATCAAATTTGGAAATTTCACACTTTATTAAATCTTACAATAAAACTATTATACTAGGGGAAAGAAACTTAAGCTCTGGCATCAAACCCAATTAGAAACAGAAGCTACTAAACCATACCTAAGAATCCCCGCCAGTATTATATTGACTTTGAAAACCACATATTAGTATCATTATTGTTCTATTTTATTTTTATTTATATTGTTAACTATTTCCTACTTATATTTTAATCTAGTTCTTCCTGCTCTGAAGTGTTACT
This sequence comes from Sminthopsis crassicaudata, assembly GCF_048593235.1. Classification (NCBI taxonomy): domain Eukaryota; kingdom Metazoa; phylum Chordata; class Mammalia; order Dasyuromorphia; family Dasyuridae; genus Sminthopsis; species Sminthopsis crassicaudata. The sequence continues at coordinate 183,478,596 of NC_133620.1, forward strand.
CCTTAGGGTACTTGTGTGATTTAAAAAGGTTAGAGACATAATTTCTGGGTAATTTAATCATTGTATTAATAAAGCCAGCATTTTAATAAAAGGATGGTTATTTGACCATCTTTCTCTTAGACCAAAGATAATCATGATGGGCCCATGGCTTTATATCCTTTTGGAAGAAGAGTGTTCAAAAAGATACAATCAACTTTGATTGGTTAGTAAATAATGACAGAATGAATATTGAAATGAATGGCTGAGAGTGACATCATATCACCCTTGGACAGAAAGACTATATCAAATATTTTAATATTCAGATCACCCCAGCCTTGGGCAGTATACATAAAAGGTTCAGGCTCCAGTCAAATTTGATTAAATGGAATTCACCTTAGACTAGAGATTTCTGGTAAGATTGGGTGAGGTTGGATAGAGGAGACAATTAACTCAACTTTCAGAGACTAAGGTCTTGAAATAAGATAAAGAAAAGGGCGTGATTGTGCATCTTAACTCCCTCAGATCATTAGTTATTAATAATCATTTCTCATAGTACTAAAGGTAGGCATGGGGGAACTCTAACAAGTAATTTGCTAAAAATATTATTAAAATTAAAATAGTTTAAATGGATATTTTATATTCACGCCTTCTAACTTCATTTTTCTTTGCTTGTCATTGGTAGGTCAATTTGGCAAAATTTAAGTTTTTCTTATTCCCATGATTACTTTTACACTTAGGAAAATGAGAAAACTTTGCCTGAAGCCACAACTAATTTAGAAAGAGGACTGGAGTTTGACAGATAGTGAGGACAAAGAGGTGATGGCATATCATTTGATTATTACATTAATTTGGATGGATGCACAATCACCCTCATTTTGCTTTGTTACAAGCCCTTAAAAGTATGAAAATGTATTCCTAGTTGACATTTCTGAGCTTTGTTGGGAGCTAAGCTCTGTTTGATGTTAGGATTACTAAGTGAGAACTGAGGTTTCCTATTATTTTTTCAACCAATCTCTTAAGTACTACACCAAGGAAACCCCTAATGCCCACAAAAGCCAAGTTTTATGGTAAGTCTCATTGGAGCCAGTGGCTCCCATTTACCGACATTTCTTTTCTTCTATCTTCTCCTTTCATGGTATTAGTCCAGGACCTCAACCCAACACTTACCTGAACTGACTCTATCAGGACGTACTATATCACTCCCATTTAAGCTGTATACTCAAGCACTCTCATTTTCTCCTGTTTCACCACATCTCAAATGCACAAGTATAATTACTACTATTTCTCTTTCTAAATAAGATAATATATACAAATTATTGGTTAGGACCTGTGATTTCTTTGGCACAGGGAAGGCAAATGAAGAAACTTCCTCTACCAATCAACAAAAATTTATTAAATGCCTACTATGTACTATATCATCAACTGTTCAGCTACCTATGATTGTAGATAGTTTAGAAGTTAGATAGAGACAAAGTTACTATTTTGTCTGAGGAAGGATGTAAAAGCAGATCTTCTTATTCCTAAGAGGGGCTCTTTATCCACAATTTCAGGCTGCCTTTCCTTCAGAAAGTGTCACATAAATGTTAGCTATTTTGATCATTCTTATGCTATACTTAGTATCCAGCCTTGCCTCCTTCTTCTCAAAACCACCAACATCAGAGGGTTCTTGGTAGTAAAAGGGAAAGGAGAAAGCATTGATTAAGCACCTCCCATTTGCAAGGCACTGTGCTAAGCACTTTGCAAATATTTTCTCATTTGCTCCTTATTACATCCCCAGGGAGGCAGATGCATTTTATAGTTGAATAAACTGAGGCAAACTTGTGCCCAAGTTTACATAACTATTGTTTGAGGCTAGACTGAATTCTTCCTGTGCTCTATATATTGCATCACCTGATTGTTTTGGTACCATGTACTCCTTTGGCAACTTAGTGAAGCCTATGGACACCTGCCCTGAATCAAATATTTAAATGCACAAAATAAAATACATAGAATTATAAAGGAAACATATTACATTGAAATATAATTTTTTTTAATAATAAGATATTGGATTACATGTCATCTAGGAGAGAAGGTGGGGGGAAGGGGAAGGAAAATTGGAACACAAGGTTTTTCAAGGGTCAATATTGAAAAAAATTATCCTTGCATAAGTTTTGAAAATAAAAAGTTCAATTAAAAAATAAAAAATAATAATAGCTTTTTTTTTTTTTTTAATATATGAAAAGATAGTTTTCAGCATTCACCCTTACTAAACCTTGTGTTCCAATTTTTTCTCCCTCCCACCTCACCTCATTCCTCCTCTGGACAGCAAGTAATCCAATATAGGTTAAACATGTGCTATTCTTAACATATGAAATATAGTTCTTAGGGGAAGAAACATTTTTTACATGTAACTGGGGGAAAAAAAAACTTAAAAAAGAAAGAAAAGAAAGAAAAAGAAATATAGTTTTTAGACTAAGTTAAAAATCCCTAACTCATACCACGAAGCAGCTGGATGGTGCAGTGGATGGAGTACTGAAGCTATAGTCGGGAAGACTTGAGGCCAGTCCAGACTCAGATACTTACTAGATGAGTGATCTTGGGTAAGTTGCCTCAGTTTCCTCATCTGTAAAATGATCAGGAGAAAGAAATGGCAAACTACTCTACTATCTTTGCCAAGAAAACCTCAGGACATCACAAAGAATTGGACATAACTCAACAGCAACAAGAACAATCTATTCAATACTCTCTTTGCCCTCTGATGTCCTTAAATGTTTCCCAGGGAACAGCATTCATTCTACTGCTCTTTTGGCTGTCCTTACGATGGTGAAAGGTGGGGGCAAAAGGCAACAACTGCATTTTTCCTTCCCCTCTTGGCTTTATTAGTGCTAAGCTACTGACAGCTGTTCAGTCAGAGGCCTCTCATTTTTGAACTTTTTTTTCCCTTCCATTTTTGTACTCTTTGCAGGGAGAAAAATTCCCCAAGTAGCGGTCTTAAATATTGACCACCATCCAAACCTTATTGAATATGCCCGCTACTGCATTCCAAGAGTTCCTTTCCTAATTAGATTTTCATTCTAATAAGATTTTCCCAAATTGCTGATGTAGCCATTGCTCATGATCATAAAATAAATGAATGCAAAGCCTTATTTTTGATCCATAGGACTGACCTGCATTTGTGGGGCAAGGGGCACAGAATATTTAAGCCCCTGTGGCAGGCAGCTTCTAATCCCAATTCACTCAGTCCTCTGGCCCCTTTCTGGAAATTGGGACTGGAGCTTGTATATCAAAGGATCTCATCAGCCAAGCCCTCGCCTCTTTCTAACTGGGACATACTCTATATACTCCATGGCTATACATCTAAGACCTTGCCAAAGGAAACCCAGCACCCTCTGATGGTGACATCAGAGATGGGAAACCAAGCAGAGGCATCTGAGCAAAAACATCTCTTTCTCTCCTCCCTTATAAACATCAGACACATGCCCTATGATCCAATGATCCTATGTGGGCAGAATCCACCTTGTTCTACTATGTGAGGCAAATTCTTCTCAAGATCATCTGTGTTTCCCATATCCTATTGCTAAAGGCTATTGCCCTAAACCCTGCCCTTGCCCCTATCTTCCCACCTTTCTTGACTGAATGACACCTGCATTTTTATTATCTTTTAAAAAAAAATCTTCATGTTTCTTTTTTTAATTAAAAAAAAATAATTATTAGTATTATTTGCTGAGGCAATCGGGGTTAAGTGACTTCCCCAGGGTCACAGCTAGGAAGTGTTAAGTGTCTGAGACCAAATTTGAACTCGGGTCCTCCTGAATTCAGGGCTGGTTCTCTATCCTCTGTGCCACCTAGCTGCCCCTAATTCTTCATATTTCTTGCATATCTTATGCACTGCATCTCTTGTCCCTGCATATCTCATTTTATGCATCATATCTGCTGAATGAGTTAGAATGCACCATCATGAAAGCCTATGGCTTTAGACATCACTGTCAAGCCTTCCTTTTCTGTGAAAGCCTCCTATAAATCCCCTAACTTTTGAAATACACTGAGACATTGACATTTTAGAAAGGGGTGGTAATGGTTTTATATTTCTTAGCAGGGTCAGAATTGCAAAGAAGCTATTTGTGTAGTGTCAGGTTATTTGACAATATCAAAGATCATACCAGAAATGATAAATATATTGTGTAACTGAAGCCCAACCCCCTTTTGGAAGAAGCTTTCAGAGAAACAAGCCAGGAGGTTGGATGGAAAGTCCTGCAAAATGTTCCATTTTAATGCAATTGGTATGTCATGTGATCTTGAAAGAGAGTATATGAAGAAAAAAGTTGTGACCCACAGTACCTAATCCACAGACAGAATTAGAATTCTTCTTTTAATATTTTAATGTCAATCATTGTCACATATCTTTTAGTCAAGGCAATTGTGAAGAAGGAAAATTGGCTCAGATACCCAGATATCACAGCAGAAAAAAGATACATTTCCAAAATGAAAGCCTTGTATAGTCGCTTGCAGTCTTCTTTAGACACCGGCTGTGACCATGTCACTAAGCTTGGTGTATCATGGATTAGAGATGAATTGAAAGAAAGTCTCCATCCTAAAGGAATTTATGACAAACACATGTCCCTGTATCCTATAAAAAGCAGCTTCCCTTAGACCTCACCTGCTCCTAATGCAGGCTTCCTGCAGAGCTGGAGCTAAAGATCAAGGTTTCCAAAAGGATGCTTTAATCACAGGAGCTGGGGATGTCTCTAAGTTGATTCCCTGGGTTGTGACTATTTTTTTTTAAGTTTTTATTTTTGTAACCATATGCAAAACAGGAAACAACACATGGTAAAGAACATATACACTTTCTCTCATTTTCTGTCTATTCATCAATTCATTCATCTATCTTTCTCTATTTATCTCTATCCATCCAGCTGTCTATCAATTTATGTTAGGCTTTGTATTTCATTTGTCTAGGAAACTCTGCCAATCATATTCATAATAACTAACATTTACATTTCCCTTTAAGGTTTGCAAAATGCTTTACAAATATTATCTCATTTTAACTTCACAACTATCCTGAGAGGCAAATGTTATTGTTATCCTCATTTTAGATGATAGAACTAAGGTAGACAAAGGTTAAGTGATCTACCCAGAGAAACACTGCTAGTAAATGTAGGAGGCAGGATTTGAACTCGGATCCTCTCAATTCCAAATCTCTATAGTTGTACCAACCATTTGCTGGCAACTGCTCTGCAATTTTTACTCTTAGAAAGGAGGCTAGGGAATTGAGAGGTTAAATGACTTACCAGAGTCACTGAGCTACTTACTACTTTTTATAAATGCACATATTTTCATGATAGAAAATTCTACACTCTGTAACTCATAGACATTTGTTTTGTTCCATGCAAAACCTTATGTGTTACGGAGAAAAAGTGTCTCTTGCTCTTAATTCTCTACCATGTGTTGTTCCCTTCCTCCTAAGGAAAGAAACCCAAAAGACTTAGAATTTTCAAACATGGAGGGTAGGTTCCATTTTATAATGTTCTCCCTAGACACCTGAGTGTCCTTTCCAGCTCTTGCTAAATCTCAACCTAATAATGTTACATATGGACATAGTACTGCAAGATTTCTGCAGTGTATTAGTAATCCATTGCCCAGATACCAAACACTGCCTTTTGATTTTTTGCTGAAAGTGGATATCTATTTGTTGTCTTTGTCTTGCTGTGCTGATAAAGTTTAATTCTCCCTCATAATTTCAGAATCATTGATCTAGATGATCAATGGAAGGATCTCAAAAATCCATCTAGTCCAATCTCTTAATTTACAGAGAACGTCCAATAGGGCTAAAGACTTGCCCAAGATCACACATGTAGTAACCATTAGAGAAAGATCCAAACCTGGCTCTTTTGGCTCTTGAATCAGTATTCTTTCCCCAGCACCATACTATCTTTCTTTCTTTCTTTTTTTTTTTTTTTTTTAATAGTTTTTATTTACCAGATATTTGCATGGATAATTTTACAACATTGACAATTGCCAAACCATTTGTTTCAATTTTTCCCCTCCTTCCCCCCCCTCCAGATGACAGGTCGACCAATATATGTTAAATATGTTAGAGTATAAATTAAATACAAAATATGTATACATGACCAAACAGTTGTTTTGCTGAACAAAAAGAATTGGACTTTGAAATAGTGTACAATTAGCCTGTGAAGGAAATCCAAAATGCAGGCAGACAAAATTAGAAGGATTGGGAATTCTATGTAGTAGTTCATAGTCATCTCCCAGAGTTCTTTCGTTGAGTGTAGCTGGTTCAGTTCATTACTGCTCTATTGGAACTGATTTATCTCATTATTGAAGAGAGCTACGTCCATCAGAATTGATCATATACTGTTGTTGTTGAAGTATACAATGATCTCCTGGTCCTGCTCATTTCACTCAGCATCAGTTCATGTAAGTCTCTCCAGGCCTTTCTGAAATCATCCTGTTGGTCAGGATTCTTACAGAATAATAATATTCCATAATATTCATATACCACAATTAATTCAGCCATTCGCCAATTGATGGGCATCCACTCAGTTTCCAGTTTCTGGCCACTACAAAGAGGGCTGCCACAAACATTCTTGCATATATAGGTCCCTTTCCCTTCTTTAAGATCTCTTTGGGATATAAGCCCAGTAGTAGCACTGCTGGAACAAAGGGTATGCACAGTTTGATAACTTTTTGAGCATAGTTCCAAATTGCTCTCCCGAATGGCTGGATGTATTCACAATTCCACTAACAATGTATCAGTGTCTCTGTTTTCCCATATTCCCTCCAACATTCTGCATTATCTTTCCCTGTCATTCTAGCCAATCTGACAGGTGTGTAGTGGTATCTCAGAGTTGTCTTAATTTGCATTTCTCTGATTATTAATGATTTGGAGTATCTTTTCATATGACTAGAAATAGTTTCAATTTCTTTATCCTAGAATTGTCTGTTCATATCCTTTGACCATTTATCAATTGGAGATTGGCTTGATTTCTTATAAATTAGAGTCAATTCTCTATATATTTTGGAAATGAGGCCTTTATCTGAACCTTTGACTGTAAAAATGTTTTCCCAGTTTATTGTTTCCCTTCTAATCTTATCTGCATTGATTTTGTTTGTACAAAAACTTTTCAATTTGATATAATCAAAGCTTTCTATTTTGTGATTAATAATGATCTCTAGATCTTCTTTGGTCATGAATTTATTCCTCTTCCACAGGTCTGAGAGGTAAACTATCCTATGCTCCTCTAATTTATTTATAATCTCATTCTTTATTCCTAGGTCATGAACCCATTTTGACCTGACCTTGGTGTACAGTGTTAAGTGTGGGTCAATGCCTAGTTTCTGCCATATTAATTTCCAATTTTCCCAGCAATTTTTGCCAAACATTGAGTTCGTATCCCAAAGGCTGGGGTCCTTGGGTTTGTCAAACACTAGGTTGTTAGAGTTATTGATTATTTTGTCTTTGGGACCTAACCTATTCCGCTGATCAACTAGTCTATTTCTTAGCCAATACCAAATGGTTTTGGTAACCGCTGCTTTATAATATAATTTTAGATCTGGTACAGCTAGGCCACCTTCATTTGATTTTTTTTTCATTAATTCCCTTGAAATTCTTGACCTTTTGTTTTTCCATATGAACTTTGTTGTTATTTTTTCTAGGTCATTAAAATAGTTTTTTGGGAATCTGATTGGTATAGAGCTAAATAAATAGATTAGTTTAGGTAGTATTGTCATCTTTATTATATTTGCTTGCCCTGTCCAAGAGCATTTAATATTTTTCCAATTGGTTAGAACAGACTTAATTTGTGTGGAAAGTGTTTTGTAGTTTTGCTCATATAGTTTCTGATTTTTCCCTTGGCAGATAGATTCCTAAATATTTTATACTATCAGTAGTTACTTTAAATGGAATTTCTCTCTGTAACTCTAACTGTTGGATTTTGTTAGTGACATATAAGAATACTGATGATTTATGTAGATTTATTTTGTATCCTTCAACTTTGCTAAAGGTGTGGATTATTTCTAATAGCTTTTTAGTTGAATATTTGGGGTTCTCTATGTATACCATCATATCATCCGCAAAGAATACATAATATCTTTCTTTTTTTTTTCTTTTCATAATATCTCATTTGAGAAAAAGAAGGGGGATAGTTAGGTTGCCCTGGAGTTTAGAGGACCTGAATTGAAATCTAGACTCAGACATTTATTAGCTATGTGACTGAGCAAGTCATTTTACTTTGATTGCCTCCCCCAAAAAAAGTTTAAAAAAGAAAAAGAAAAGAAGGAAGATTTTCCACACTTAGGGAAGGCAAACTATACTTTTCTCACACCAAAAGTTTATGAGGGATAAGTAAGAAAGAGGCAAGCCTAATCTTATGGAAAGATCCATCTATCCCATCCGAAGAAAGCAGATTCAATAAACTATATAAGAACTAGACACTTTAAGGAAAAAAAAAAAAAAAAAAGGAGGAAGAGCATGCAGTGTGAGGATAGAGAATAAAAGGGTGAGTGAGAAAGAACTGTAGAAGAAAACTAACTAGGAATAGAAAATAGAAGGGACAGCTGGATCATGCAGCAGATAGAGTATCAGAATGGAGTCAGGAAGACTCATTTTCCCAAATTCAAATCTGGCCTCCATGAAAACTTGAGCAAATCAGTTCACCCTATTTTGCCTCAGTTTCTTCATCTGTAAAATGAACTGGAGAAGGAAATGGCAAATTCCTACAGTATCTTTGCCAAGAAAACCCAAGTTGGTCAATTAAGAATTGGACATGATTGAAAATGAGTGAACCACAAAAACAAACAAACAAACGAGAACAGAGAGAAAATGGAATCAAGAAGATGTTTCAGTATATGCTCCCATCTGTATAGAGACAAGAACAGAGGAGCCAGTAGGAAGATAAACTGGGAGAAAGAAATGTTGGTCTTGTGAAGTCCTATCTTGCAGCTGCTGGGCTGAGTCTTCCAGAAGCCACGACTCTACTGCTGAGGTATGTGATGAGGGCATGCTGAAATACCACAGCTGGCAGGATCAGACGCTGTGTCAGATGGAGGGTTACCCTACAATTGCCTGGATGTCTGTGGGATTGAGTGCAATAAGTAGTCTGAGCTTCCAGTTGGCTCTGTTGTTGGCAAAAACAAAGTCACATAGTGAAAATGATAGGGAGAGACTGGTATGAGTGGTATGGATGGAGAGGTAGAGGGGCTTTGTCGCTGTGACACAGATTTCTAGTTCTGGTTTGTTGGGGAAACATTGTAACATTCTTAGGCATTCATAGGGCTTTTGCCACCACATTGAACATATATACACCATAAAGCCTGCAATCCAGGACCTTGGGGTTTTTTGTTTTTTAATACTGGAAAGATTTTACTTAAGATTCTTGTAGGAATGGGTGCCTACTTCTGCATCCAGAAAAAGGACTATGGGGACTGAATGTGGAACACAACACAGTATTTGTTGCTGCTGTTTGGTTGCTTTTTTTTTTTCCTTTCTCTTTTTTTCCCCCTTTTTAATCTGATTTTTCTTGTGCAGCATGAAAAATATGGAATATATTTAGAAGAATTGTACATGTTTAACTTATATTGGATTACTTACTGGCTAGGGAAAGGGGAAAGAGCAGAGAGGGAGAAAAATTTGGAACACAAGGTTTTTCGAGGGTGAATGTTGAAGACTATCTTTGCATGTGTTTTGAAAATAAAAAAGCTATTATTTAAAGTGAAGGAGGAGGAGGAGGAGGAGGGATGAAGAGGAAGAGGAGGAGGAGGAGAAAGAGGGAAGAAGAAGAAGAAGAAGAAGAAGAAGAAGAAGAAGAAGAAGAAGAAGAAGAAGAAGAGGAAAAAGAGGAAGAAGAGGAAGAGGAACAAGGAAGAAGAAGAAGAAAAAGAGGAAAAGAAAAAAAGAAAGAGGAAGGGAGGGAGGGAGGGAGGAAGGGAGGGAGGAAGGGAGGGAGGGAAGAAGGAAGGAAGGAAGGAAGGAAGGAAGGAAGGAAGGAAGGAAGGAAGGAAGGAAGGAAGGAAGGAAGGAAGGAAGGAAGGAAGGAAGGAAGGAAGGAAGAAAAAGTGCCAAGGCTTGTACCAAGAGTGATTCTTCACCACTCCTTATATAAATAAGCAAGTTCCTACTATGAAGGAGCTTATAGTCTTTGGAAGGAAGATAAGTAGAAAAGGGGAAGGGAAAAAGTCCAGAGGTTTCTTTTTTAAATCTGGTTACATAAGCTGGTCCCTGCCCCAAGAAGCTTCATTATCTTGCTTTTTTTTTTTTTTTTTTTTTTTTTTTTTTTTTTTTTAAATAATAGTTTTTATTTACCAGATATTTGCATGGGTAATTTCACAACATTGACAATTGCCAAACCTTTTGTTCCAATTTTTCCCCTCCCCCCCCAAAAGGGCAGGTCCACCAAAACAAGTTAAATATGTTAGAGTATAAATTAAATACAATATATATATATATACATGTCCAAACAGTTGTTTTGCTGAACAAAAAGAATCAGACTTTGAAATAGTGTACATTTAGCCTGTGAAGGAAATCCAAAATGCAGGTGGACAAAATTAGAGGGATTGGAAATAATATCTTGCTTTTTAAAGGCCCTGACATATAGCTTTACATCTACAAAAGTTTAATTAAGAGCTTGTCCATATGCTCTTAGAAAGGACAAGGATTGATAACATCATAGAATCATAGATCTACAATTAGAAGGAGCCTCAAAGACTATTTAATCAGCTTCCCTTCTTTTATAGAGGAAAATGAGGTTCAAAAAAGATTAATAACTTTCCTAATATTATAATTAGGAAATTATAATTTCCTGTAATAAGCTCACATAAGATTTGAACCCAGAGACTCTGACTCAAAGCCAGAACCCTACCTCCCAATTCAACTCAATCCCCTATACAGGTGAGGAAACTGAGGCCTACTGAGTTTACATGGTTTAATAAAAAGTAGCAGAAACAAGATTCAAACATAGATTCTCTAATTCAAAATTCAGTGTGCTTTTGATGGGATATAGCTTCTAGGGGAGACAGCAATCATTTTAAGGTTCCCTAATCTTAGGGTCCTTCTGTTCTAACAATCTATCAATGATTTTGAAGTCTTCTGGCTTTAGAATCTGTGATCTCAAGGTACCCTCCCCCCAACCTTTGGAGTACAATTGCTCTGACAACCTGTCTGTCAATGATAGTAAAAGTCTTCTGGCCTAGGAATATAATAATATTTCTTCCCTTAGACTTTAGGGAAGATATGTTGGTGATCCTGAGACTTCTAATCTTAGAATACTATAATTCTGAAAATCTTGTCAGTCAAAGATTCTAAAGTCTTTGGGCTTTAGGATAATCCTGGATCTGCTGATCAGTGATAACCAAATTCCTGAGACCACTCCTCAGTTTTACCTCCAGGCCATAAAATTAACATATTAATAACATGAAGAAGTAGATACATTTGTCTCCTTCCTCCAGGTTCTTTGCTAAATTCCTTTTGAACTTAACCTGCTTCATTTGACGTTACTATTACGATAAACTTTGCCCCTTGACTTGGATATAAGTTCAAGCCTGCAAATTCTTTGAGACATCTCACCACACCTATTTGTGATCCCAGCCTTCTCGGATCCCTTCCCAACCTCAACACTTTCAGCTACAACAATACATCTGCTAAGGTAGGTAAGGAGTTCAGATCTTTATGTTAAAAGTTTATCTTTACCCGGATAAGAAGTAAAAGGGTTAACCTGGTGGAAGAGCCCTTCTTTCCCAAGAGGGATCTGTCAAAGTGTAATGGCAATAGATTAAGATATAGTTTCTTATCTTATAATGTCTCTCTAAAAAGTTAAAGGAAGAAAGAGCTTTACTGTCAATTGATTTTTTTTTTAATTAAAAATAAAGGGTTTTGCTTGAAAGGTGCATTTCTTTTTAGTTACAAGCCTACTTTCTATGTCACCAGTAAATATACTGTACTAATTTACTGGTTACTCTCTCTAGATTGCATTAGTTTTTTGAATCTGGTCTTATTTTCCCAATTTTTTCTTCCTTCCAACCCAAGGAAAGTCAGATTATCCCATACACTTAATGATCAATAAACATTCATTCATGATAACTGTAAACTTGATACAGATAATCTGGAAAAAGATGGATGCTAAAATAGGTGTCTGGAGGAGATGGTGATCCATGTTCAACCCAACTACTACATGAAACTTCCTAATTAAAAAAGGCATTGAATGAGGGCAATTAAGGGATAACTCCTTTGTGGCCCAAAGAAGTAGATGGAGGAAGTACAGAAGTTTTAGGGTGATAAGTGAAGGATATCTGCTTGTGTGAGTCACTAGAACCAAAGCAGCTGTTACATATGTCTCCTATCCAATAGCTTTTCTTCTTTGCCCCTTCTCCCCACCCTCCTCCAATCTTTTCAGTATCGGTGGCATTATGATACCATGAAAGGTGGATAGTTAAAAACTAAAACTTTTTTTTAAAAAAAGCTTAAAATGGGATTAGGATTAGATTTGAGTTAGGGTTGAGTATTCAAGAATAGGAAATATTGTTGAGATTTTAGATATATAATGAAGAGAAGATTTATTGTTTCAATTCTTACATCAAAGTATAAGGGGAAGTCCTCTGCTGAGAGGGAGAGGATATTGTGACTGGAAGAGAGAAGAGAAAGTTTGTAGCACATGGTGTAGGAAGGATAAAGGATAAAAGGATTGCTGTGTAGCTGTGAAGACCTAGGTGAGATTAGATAACATAAATCCATAGTAGATAGAGCCAATGTTTGTACAACTTCCTCAAACTTCAAAGGAGAAGGAAGAGAAGGCTGATGATAGAATTAATCCTTGGTGGAGTTTTGCAAAGGAATGAGCTATGATAGCACTAAGGGGCAAACGATTTGAGAGTTGAGAACAGTGCCTAGTTGGACTGATTAACTTTAAAGTCAAGATTTCAAAGGGAGGAAAAAGGCAAGAAAAGGAAAGTTGGCCTGGAAAAACAAGGAGTGGTGTTAACTGAAATTTCAGCCAAGAAACCGGAAAGCCAAATACTGTATGTGGCTTGTTTTCTTGTTAAGATTCTGGTCTTCCCAATTAACTTTCTTGAACTTTATGCAGATGTTTTTCCTATTAACCTTCATATGACAGAAGGGGAATAACTGTACATAGGGGTTTTTGTTTGTTTGTTTTTTGTTTTGGTTTTTTCCTGTGAATAAAAAACTTGGGTTATTTTAAAAGGATTTGAGTTAAATGACATCAATAGAAGAGTTTGCCTGTTAGTTAGTCATGAGTCATCTTATTCAGCTTGACTAGGTACAGTTCAAGGCAAGTGAAATATTAGTAATACAAGCTATTACAGTTCTGTGAGGCTTTTGGCTGCTGAAAATTTGATTCAATAATATTTAGTGCCTACCATGTGTAAGGGGACTGTGCTAAATGCTAGGGATATATTGATTTTTAAAATAACATAATCCATACCCCTAAAAGAGCTTACATCTTACAAGGAGGATCTTCTAGGATGAAATAGAAACTATTCTGTTTGGCAATGAAAGTTTTTTTACAACCTGACTCCTTCCTAACTTTCTAATCTCCCTATGGAATCATTTCTCATTTACCTTATAGATATCTTGTGTGTATGTAGTTGTTTGCTTGTTACTTCCTATATAATATAAGCTCCTTGAGTGCAAGGACATTTTTTTTATTTCCCCTTAGCTTTTTCTTTACACTGAATCTAACACATTAATAAATCCTTGTGAGTGGTAATAATAACATGTATATAGGTCAGTCTTATACAGGCTGGGTATTTTAGGACAAAGTGCTCTAGGAAAATATGAGGCAGACTCATGAAGGGTAGTGGTCTCATCCAAAAAGAAAAAATATAAAAAAGATTTGGAGAAATGAATAATGATTTCTGTTTTGCATGTTTTGAGTTTGATTCTTTTACATGACAAACAATAGGAAATGAGAGACTAGAATTTTATATAGAGAACTAAAAGTCATTTGTTTAATATTTGTTTTGATAATTGAGAACTGATGAAACCACCAGCTTAAAGAATATAAAGGAAGAAGTGTGCAGGACAGAACCTTGATCTACACCTACAATTTGGGGGTTGATTTCATATCATAAGAAGATTTACAATAGAGTATTGCCAGGAAAATGCAGGGAGGCAAAATGATCTGAGAGGAGATTGGTCAAAAGTTTCAAATAGTACAGAGAAGTCCAGAAGGAGAATTGAAAAAAGGCCATTGGAATTGGCAATTTGGAGATCTTCAGTAACACCATAGCACTGAATTCTGTGATTTCAGAATAGTTCCTTTTGAACTGATAATCATGCACTATATTTGAATTTTTCTTAAACCTCAAGCTTTTGTTGAGATTTTGGGCATATACCTATATTTGATTCTAACACTTTATTATTGAACTAACTATGAATATCAGACTAAAGGAAAACTTTATTGATTCAGACTCTCCTCTTGTGATATATGTGGTAATTTAAACAAAGGTTTGTCTGAAGTTTACTTATAAAATAGAGTTCTTTCTCAATATTTGCAAGTTTAACTTTCACAACTTCAAGCATTCTCATGATTGCATTAGAAACCACATTTTCACTTTTTTCATTGACAATTGCACACAACCAGGATTATATATAGTAGAGAAAAAAAATGAAAACAATGTGGGAAAGTTTGTGGAACAACTGATATCCTTCCAGGTTCTTCAATGGTCTTGTTCATTCTACATTGCATAGTAAAAGAGATCCTCCTGCATTTGTTCCATACTTTCCTTGTTTGTGTTTAAAACTCAAGATTTGTGTAGCAATCGTGCTCCCAAAGCACAGTACAAGTCCAAGTCCAAGCATGCAAAATCAGTGATACAACTTAATGAAAAAAGAGAACAGATAAACTTTGTACAGGAATGTCTACAGCAACTGTCATTAGTATTAATGAATCTAGTGTTTGTCATACAATACAACACCCTCACACTACCATCTGACATAGTGGAAGTAAGATTCAAGTTAAAAGATGTTTAGTTGTTGTTGTTGTTGTTGTTCTTAATAGCTTTTTATTTACAAGATATATGCATGGATAATTTTTCAGCATTGACAGTTGCAAAACCTTTTGTTCCAACTTTTCCCCTCCTTCCCTCCATCCTCTCCCCCAGATGGCAGGTTGACCAATACATGTTAAATATGTTAAAGTATAAATTAAATACAATGTATGTATATATGTCCAAACAGTTGTTTTGCTGCACAAAAAGAATTGGACTTTGAAATAGTGTACAATTAACCTGTGAAGGAAATAAAAAATGTAGGTGTACAAAAATAGAGGGATTGGGAACTCTATGTAGTGGTTCATAGTCATCTCCCAGAGTTGTTTCCCTAGGGGTAGCTGGTTCATTTCATTACTGCTCTATTGGAACTGATTTGGTTCATCTCATTGTTGAAGAGAGCCATGTCCATCAGAATTGATCATATAGTGTTGTTGTTGAAGTATACAATGATCTCCTGGTCCTGCTCATTTCACTCAGCATCAGATCATGTAAGTCTCTCCAGGCCTTTCTGAAATCATCCTGCTGGTCATTTCTTACAGAACAATAATATTCCATGATATTCATATACCACAATTTATTCAGCCATTCTCCAATTGATGGGCATCCACTCAGTTTCCAGTTTCTGGCCACTACAAAGAGGGCTGCCACAAACATTCTTGCACATACAGGTCCCTTTCCCTTCTTTAAGATCTCTTTGGGAGTAACACTGCTGGATCAAAGGGTATGCACAGTTTGATAACTTTTTGAGCATAGTTCCAAATTGCTCTCCAGAATGGTTGGATTCTTTCACAATGCCACTAACAATGAATCAGTGTCTCTGTTTTCTCACATCCCCTCCAACATTGAGCATTATCTTTCCCTGTCATTCCAGCCACTCTGACAGGTGTGTAGTGGTATCTCAGAGTTGTCTTAATTTGCATTTCTCTGATTAATAATGACTTGGAACAAAAGATGTTTAGTTTTAAGAATTTTATTTGTTGTACTAGAAATGTTGGCTTTATCTATAAAAAAAAAAAAGAAAAAGAAATTAAAGGAATTAGAATAGGCAATGGGGAAATAAAACTATCATTCTAAGCAGATGATATACTTAGAAGATCCTAGAAAATAACCCAAAAACCCACTCAAAATAAGTCACAGCATTAGCAAAGTAGCATAATATGAAATAAATCCACACAAATTATCAGCATTTCTATTTTTATTGACAAAGTCCATCAGTAAGAAATGGAAAGAGAAATTCCATTTTAAAGTACTGTAGACAAAATAAAATACTTGGGGATTTACCTGCCAAGACAAATCCAAAAACTATATGAACACAATTAGAAAATAATTTTCACACAAATTATCAATTGCGCATGGGTAGGCTGAGATAATATCATAAATAAGACAATTCTACCTAAATTGATTTACTTTTTCAGGGTCATACCAAACTGCCAAAAAGTTTTGATTTTTTTTTTTTTTTTTGGTAGAACTAGAAAATACAATAACAAAGTTCAGGAAAAACAAAAGGTGAAGAATATCAAGGGAATTAATTAAAAAAAAAAATTACAAAGGATGGTGGCTTTGGAGAAGGGAGGAATTTATGACCAAAGAAGAACTAGAGAATGTTATGAAAGGCCAAATGGACAACTTTGATCACATTAAATTACAAAGGCTTTGCAAAAACAAAACTAACAAAATCAAGTTTAAAAAGGAAGTACAAAGCTGGAGGAAAATCTTTACAACCAGTGTTTCTGATAAACGTCTCATTTCTAAAATATATAAAGAATTCTGTCAAATTTATGAGAATATAAGCCATTCCCCAATTGATAAATGATCAAAGGATTTGAACAGGCAATTTTCAGATGATGAAATTAAAGCCATCTATAGTTATATGAAAAAATGTTCTTAATCACTATTGATTAGATAAATGCAAATTAAAACAACTCTGAGGTACCACTACACACCTCTCAGATTGGCTAAGATAACAAAAAATGATAAATGTTGGAGGGGATGTAGAAAACTAGGACACTAATGCATTGTTGGTAGAATTATGAAATAATCCAACCATTCTAGAGAGCAATTTGGAATTATGCCCAAGTGGCTACAAAACTATGTATACCCTTTGACACAGCAGTGCCATTACTGGTTCTGTATCCCAAGGAAATCTTAAAGGAAGGAAAAGGACCCATATGTGCAAAAATGTTTGTAGCAGCTTTTTTTTTTTTTTGTGGTAGCAAAGAATTGGAAAATGAATAGATGCCCGTCAGTTGGCAAATGGCTGAACAAGTTATAGTATATGAAGATAATGAAATACTGTTGTTTTGTAAAAAATGATGAACAAAGTGATTTTAGAAAGGCCTGGAAAGATTTACATGAACTGATGCTGAACAAACCAAGCAGAACCAGGAAAACATTGTTCACAATAACAGCAAGAACAACAGCAACTATGATTCTTCTCAGTTGTTCAATAATCCAAAGCAAAATCTATTGAAACTTTGGGTAGAAAATGCCATCTGCATCCAGAAAAAGAACTATGGAGATTGGGTGTAAATCAACACATGCTATGTTTACTACTTTAAAAAAATTTTTTTTTCTCTTTCCCAAAAGACAGTTTTCAACATTCACTCTTTCACAAAACCTTGTGTTCCAATTTTTTTTCTCCTCTCCCTACTTTTGCCCTCCCCTAGACAGCAAGTAATCCAATATAGGTTAAACATGTGCAATTCTTCAAAACATATTTCCATATTTATCATGACACACAAGAAAAATCAGATCAAATGGGAGAAAAAATGAGAGAAAAAGCAACAAGAAAGCAAATAACCACAAAATAAGTGAAAATACAATGTGTGATCCACATTCAATATCCATAGTCCTCTCTCTGGATATGGATTTCACTTTTCATCCCCAGTCTATGGGAATTGGCCTGAATTACCTCATTGTTGAAAAGAACAAAGTCCATCCCAGTTGATCATCACATAATCTTGTTCCTGTATACAATGTTCTACTCATTTCACTCAGCATCAGTTCATGTAAGTCTCTCCAGGCCTTTCTGTAATCATGCTGCTGATCATTTCTTATAGAACAATAATATTCCATTACATTCATATACCATATGAACTTATTCATCTATCCTCCAACTGATGGGCATCCACTGTTTCCAGTTCTTTGCCACTAAAAAAAGGGCTGCTACAAACATTTTTGCACACGTGATCCTTCTCCCTTCTTTAATATCTCTTTGAGATACAGACCCAGTAGTGGCACTGCTGGATCAAAGGGTATGCATAATTTGATAGCCTTTGGGCATAATTCCAAATTGCTCTGCAGATTATTTCACAACTTCACCAACAATATGATTAGTGTCCCAGTTTTCTCACATCCTCTCCAACACTTATCATTATCTTTTCCTGTCATTTTAGCTAATCTGAGAGGTGTGTATCTCAGTTGTCTTAATTTGTATTCTCTGATCAATAATGGAGTAAAGAACTAGACTTGGAAGCAGAAGGTGTAGTTATTATTCACAGCTTTGAAACTATATAGTCACTCTTTATCTCAGTTCCTCTCTTGTAAAATAGAGATGAAAATATTTGTCACTATCTCAAGGGATTATGAGAACAAACTTTCATAATCAGTAAAGATGAGACATGAGTTTGAACCTCATCTCAGAAATCTAACACAATGCCACTTAAATATCACTTAATATCACTTAATGTAAAGGTCCTTGAATTGTAAAGGTCTGGTTGTCTCTAAATTATCCTTGGGGACTGCCGTCTCAACTCAATCTCCCAGCCAGACTCTCTCCTTCCAGCTAGCCGTCCCAACTCTGTCCCAGACTCCTTGCCCTCCTGCCCTCCTCTTTTATCCTACAGAGATTGTAGTGACAACTCCAGAGGGCTTGTGAGAAAATACTGTAACCAATGAACTTGCTCCTTTTAAAGGTTGTGTAATCTCCTTTTCCGAAGTTCAAAGGTGTAAACTCCCCCTAAAGGCTGGAACTAAAGGATTCTGAGCTAGAGGATTGCCCAGATAACCTGAGTTCTCACCTTATAATCCTAACAAGTTATCTCATCTGAAAAATGGGAAAAATACTGTATACTTTGAGATATTGTTATGACTAAAGCTATAAAGTGCTACATAAGGTTCTTTATTAAATTCAGTCTAATTCAATAGTGTTTATTTAGTGTATGAGTGAGGTATTGTACTCTAGGTACTGGGGACACTAAGTAAGAAATGAAAGTATCCCTTCCCTCAATTAAGCTTATATTCTCTTTATTAATTCTTTATTTTGATGTGTAGTATTCTCTTATCTAATATTAGCCTCATTGGGGAATAAAAAATTAATCCAGTTCATCTTAATTTTTAAAAATTAGGTGATGAATCAGAAGGCTTTTTAAAATCTTGCAATGCATCATTTAATCAAATGGTAACAATATTGTCAACATCAATTATTATCTTACTAATCAGTGGCAGAAGAATCAGTTAATAGAAGTTCATTGAAGTTTACAATGTCCATTCTCTGTCCCTAACTCCAGTATCCAGCCTTCAACCAACATACAAATTAACCTGAATCAAATATTTCAGTGGGTAATTTGGCTTACTTTTAAAACCATAATATGCCTGGTTTTAAAATAATATATATATTATTATATTATATATAATATATACTATAATATAATATGCCTAAAGATAATAAACCAGAAATCAGAAAAAAGAAACAAAAAGAAAAAGAAAAAAATTGATGACAAGAGGAAATTAAGTGATGAGCAAAGGAAAATTTTAATTTATTATCTGGAAAGGGATTTGCCTCCTGGCTTGGAGATTTGCTAAGCAGGACAGGTGGCTAGAGTGATGATATTGCACAGAACATTTTGTTCTTTCAATAATGTCATCAAAATTTTGCTCCTCTGCTATTTTCTCCTGCCTGGGGAGAAATAAAAGAACCTTTTGATAATATCTGAAATAGATATGTTCTTTTAAAAGAGATATAGGTCAATGATTAACAAGATTTCCTTTACAGATCTTTTCTGGGCACTTTGCAAATAGGGTGAAATTTTTAAGATCATACCTGAAAAAACAGCACAGTGTTCTTAAATCAGTACTAGTCATCTCCAGGATTTTAAGATTTATGCAGGACATTAGATTCATGATTTCATTTGTTCTTCCATAAGTCTAGCTAATAACAATAATTAACATTTATATAGTACTTTAAGGTTTTCAAAAGACTTTACAAATATTATCTTATTATTTATGTTCATAATAACCATGGGAGGTATATTTTACAGATGAGAAAATTGAGGCAGACAGAAATGAAGTGACTTGCCCAAACTATATAGTTAATGAGTAACTGAGGCTAGTTTTGAATTCAGGTCTTCTTGACTCCAGGTTCAGCATTCTATCCACTATACCACCCAGCTGTTTTCCAATAATTTAGCTAAAGCAAGTATTTCATCAGAGGATAGTTTCTCACCCTAGCCCTAACTGTAAGGACCTCTCACATACTGTGCTAAGTGCTGAGGGAAGATACAACCATTAGTAAAAAAAACAGTCCTTGTTCCTACATGGCTCACTATCTACTAGAAGTAGGAAAATGACACATAAACAAAAAATTATAATCCATAATTAGTGGTTTAAGAGATATATAAAAGTTTTGTTTCCTGATATCTGTAGATGAGGAAATAGCTTCAGAGAGGTAGAATTACTTGCCCTAAGTCATCTAGTCAGTAAGCAGAGAAATTAGAACTCAAGCTCAGTTTTTTGTTTTTTTTTTAACTTTGGTTCTAGTGATTGCATAACTTTTTTTTTTTTTTTTTTTGCCAGCAGGAGTTTGGAACTGATTATACTTAGTGTCACTTGGTTTTCTGGCTGGCTTTGAAATCCTGTGTGCTTTAATTGCCATTTAGAAAAGCTTCTGAAACAGCTCATTGTCTTTCTCTTCCCTGGCCACAAAACCTCACCATCTCTGAATGTTTCCATTGTTATCCATGGGGCCATTCTACTTCCCTAAGGCTCAGCCATTTTTTAAACTTTCCTTTCTTCCTTCTCCCCACCTCATATCACAGAATCAGTCAGAGATTTTCCTTTCAATCAATCAAAATCACTACGTCATCCCCATTCCCACAGTTTCAATCCATGTCCACCCCCTATTATTCCCCGGGACCATGGAAGGAGTATTAGATTTGTAGTTAAGAGGACCTGGAAATTAATAAAGGCACCTCCTCTGAAATGTTATTTTGAAAAACAAATGAAATCATGTTTTTAAAAGTGCTTAGTACAGTGCCTGGCCAATAGATATTATAGATTGTGGAGATTAAGATTATTCTACCTACAATAAAACAGACTGAGGCAGAGTTCTGACTCAATGGCACTTTATTTATTTATTTTTTTGACTGTAAAAATGATTTCCCAATTTATCGATTCCCTTCTGATCTTGTCTGCATTAGTTATGTTTGCACAAAAACTTTTTTTTTTTAATTAAAGATTTTTATTTTAAAAATATATGCATGGATAATTTTTCCAATATGACCTTTGCAAAACCTTTTGTTCCAAAATTTCCCCTCCTTCCCCTTATGCCCTCCCCTAGTTGGCATGTTAAATATCTTAAAATACATATTAAAACCAATATATGTATACATATTTGTACAGTTATCTTGCTGTACAAGAAAAATCAGATCAAGAAAGAAAAAAAAAGAAAAACTGAGAAAGAAAACAAAATGCAAACAAATAACAACAGAGAGGGTGAGAATGCTATGTTGTGTTCCATGCTCTGCTCCCACAGTCCTCTCTCTGGGTGTAGATGTCCCTCTTCATCACTGAACAAGTAAAACTGGTTTGAATCATCTCATTGTTGAAGAGGGCCACGTCCATCAGAATTAATCATCATATAATTTTGTTGTTGATGTGTATAATGATCTCTTGGTCCTGCTCATTTCACTTAGTGCTTATTAAAGGGTCCAAGAACCCCTCTAATGAAATGGATCTCATGATCTGAGATGCTTCCTCTTGCCTTATTTTTTAGAAATAGATGTCTAGACATTTTGGAATACGTATGTCAAATACAGAATAATTCCATTGATTGACACATGACAATGTGAAGGATAAAGCAAGGAATATATCCATACTGGCTTCTCCTTAATTTGGACAGTAGGAAATGGTATAAGCTATCCCAGTCAATGACTAAGTAATTATAAGATGATCATCTGCTCCTAGTGAACAAGTGATTGTACTAGAGGTACAAAAATGTTTTGGGGTATTATCTTTGTAACTGTGACATCTACCATGCTGGATTTGGTCACCATGACAAGGAAAAAAAGGTAGAGGACCTTTAGTTAACTTACCACAGTTGAGCAAGTGAACTTTAGAATCTATAGCTCACAGCCCTGGAGCCTTACATTCTGAACTTTGATGTGACTATCAAATTGATTAATATTGATTAAGATAGAGTAGGAATACACATGATTTATTCTCTCAAGGAACACTTATTCTTTTTCTCATTCCCTTGCCCTTTCTAATAAACCAGACTTCTTCCTTTATTTAAAAGCTTCAAAACTCACTTCTTTGATAAATCTTTATCAGAACAAATCCATTATTCTTCATCCTGAAATGTTCCTAATCATTCTGATCTCTCCTCAGAGTTTGCAATGTACATACTAAACAATTCTTTGCAGTTTTTTGCTTATATACATACATGTAAATACACACACAACTTCAGATGAATTCTATTAGAAGTCATTGTTTCAAAGCAGAAAAAAATTGGGAAAAAATTTAGCAAATATATTTAATTTTTCTTCTTGGATGAGGAGGGGGAAAGTTTAGGAAAATAAATACATTAAATATACATTAGCTACAAATGATATTCTATAAAGACACCAAAATTCATTCAAGAAAATCTTGGCAGAAACAAAGATCACATGGCATGGGATGAATTAAATGATTGCCAAAGTAACTTTCTTGTCATTTAACTAGTTGAATGCATTATGAAAACAGGTTATTTCTTCTTAAGCACATGCAGCAAAAGTATAGTTCCTAGAAAACTCTTTTTTCCCTCTCATGAGTTACTCACAGAATTTCTATTAAGCCTAATAGAGTGTTGTCTTGTGCTCTTTAGAATCCTTGAAACTGCTTTTCCTTGTTTCCTAATGTTGGTTGTGTGGAGAGAGAGAGAAACAAAGACAGAGATAGACACATAGAGAAGAGAGAGAGAGAGAGAGAGAGAGAGAGAGAGAGAGAGAGAGAGAGAGAGAGAGAGAGAGAGAGAGAGAGAGAGAGAGAGAAGGAGAAAGGGAAGGAGGGAGAGAAAGTACACATGTATCTTTCCTCATGGAGCCAAAACATTAATACTTAGCTTCATGAGAAATGCTAAAAATTCCCTCTCATCCCTACTCTATGTAAAAAAAGGGAGTTTGCCTGAAGGGTCTTAAAAGTCCTTTCATATATACACACTTTCACATATGTATATGCAAGGTACAGTTATATACTGTTTGACTGCTCATTATTTGCATTTTTATGTAACAGGTGAGCATACTCAATTATAAGATTGGGATGTGGAGCAGAGTTCATCATTTCACCTAATTTAGAATAATTAACAAGATTTTATCTCTTTTATAAAGGGAGAACACTTCTTGTAAATCAGTTAGTGAAGGAGAGGTATGAACTGAGTGTAAAAAAAGAATGGAAATTTTTGTTGAATTCATCAATCATCCAAAAATCAATAATCAAGGACATTAGACATCTGAGGGAAGGTGTGAGAAGTCCTTGAAGTCACTAGATGATATGCAACGAAGCTTCCCAGGAAGTATGTTAGTATTGCCTGAAGAAAATGGGTCATATTCTGTGGGTCTTTTTTAAATGTCAGGACAGTTAAGAACCCAGACTTATAGATGTCTGAGTAGTATGGAGAAGAGATACATTCTAGTCAAGCCTATGAGAGGGAATAGGTTGGGGAAGAAGGGAAGAAGGAAAGAAGGAAAAGGAGTCTAGATCTTCTCCCTCCTTTCTTTAAATAAGGAAGGGAATTTCAAAAGATCCAGTTGAGTATTCTAGAAGCATTTCTAGAACAGCCAATGGCACAGCCAGTATTGTTGTTTCTCCTTCCTCCTCCTCATTCTCTAATGCTATAAATTATAGAATTACTGCACTTGTACAGGGAATTTTGTAATTAGAAGTCCACTCAATCAATGGAACCACAGATCTGTATCTACCTATAAAATGTATGAATGTATATAGACACATAAACATACATACACACACAGAGTTGGTTGTATACCTCACTTCATTTCTCCCAATTAAATGCATTTAGAGATTGTCAGATCTTAGAGGCTACATACTATAAGCTTAAACGTCACCATCTATTCACTCACTTGGTCATAGCTACTAGAGTATCTAAGCAGAGTGCTTAGAAATAATCTGTCTTTATAGTGCATCCAATCAATTAAGTGACAGGAAAGTTACTCTGGTACATGCCATATGATCTTTATTTCTGCCAAGGTTTTCTGAAGTGTAATTTTGATACCATTATTAGCTATTGTATATTTGATGTATTTATTTTCATAAACTTTCTCCCTCCTCATCTGAGAAGAAAATTAAATATATTTGCTAAACAATTCCTTCCCCAATTTTCTTCTGCTTTGAAACAATAATGGCTTCTAACAGAATTTATCTGATGTCATTAAAGCGCCAGTCAGTAGAATATATTTTGACCTTGATTGGCAGATAAAGAGTTAACCTAATGGACTATTTGGCTGCTTGCCATTGGTTGGAATGGGGAGTAGAGAGTCAGACATGTCCATCCTTCTGATTCCCTTTCACCTCCCTAGAGATAAGAGCTGTCAGTTCTGAGGTTGGTTAGAAGTGTACTGTACTAACTACCACTAAGCAAGCAGAGGTATTTGACATTTCAATTCAGTTGTAACCCAGCAAGAAAATAGAGGGATAAACCAATTGTGGGCTACTTGTAGTTCTCTGTTCTTTTTTACCTTAGGCCAATGATATTTAAGCCTGAAATTTTGAAAGGAAATAGCAAACGTAGGTGTCCCTGCCTGCTTAGAAATGATTATTGCTATGAGGGCAGGGACAAGGCAGAGTTCTCCAATTGGATCTAGGGGCCTGGACCGGTCCCAGTAATACTCACGTGCTAGAGTCTGGCATTTGATTTAGCTACTACTTCAGATACTACTTATTGCCTCTGGCTCTTGAGATCCATGACCTATCTTCCAATAACTGATCTTGCCAACCTCCAGCTCCCTGTTTTGTCCTCTGTCCCTGACTTCTGCATATCCTTACATCCCAAGTCAATCTCTCCTGCCACAGAAGCACTTCAATGATAACCCTAAAGTATTGAGTATATGCACTATTCAGGGGTGGGGCAAGGGAAGCAGTATAATAAATGGCCTTCAATCATGTGGTAGACAACCTTCCTTTCCATTTATTTTTCTGTCCTCTCTTTGTCTTTCACTCACAGATATTGGCACACAGACACTAGCATCTTTGTGTTCTGGGGTTTTATTGTAATTCCTTACTTGAAGCCTTTTTTGCTCTAAAAAGCACTTTTCCCCAAGAAGGACTGAGGCAAAGGAAAGGAAAAATTGGAGATTTAGGATCCAGTTATCCAATTATTACAGTACAATATTGGATAAATCTTTTTTTTTTCCCTAAAAAAGTGAATGTAGGTGAAAATATGAAAGTTGTAAGGGATGATGATGAATCAGAGCTAAATGCTTGCATAATACTTTCCTTTTCCCATTAAGAAAATGCAGAAAAAAGATGTGTTAAGAAGCTGGGGTGGAAGATGGGGTAAAATTTTTGTAAGCAGACACTGTAAGTTTATATTAAAAAGGGTTTAGTTAGTATCTAACTTCTGAAGAAAGTATGAGAAATCATTTTCAGCTTTAAGAACATGCTCAAACTTTTCTTTTTTCTTGGGGTCCTGTGTTCTCAGTCCAATGTTTGTGATTCAAGACATTTAAAAGGAGTTAGTGGAAGTTCAAACAAAACCAGTGTAGTTTCCCAGAATTGGAAAACTTAAAGGGACAGATACTTTAAAGAATAGCAAGTGGCTATTTCATGTCAGGGTAAAACTTTATGCTTTCAAAATTTAGGAGCATATAGTAATAGCTGAAAGATGCCTTAGAAGATACCTGCTTCTCAATGAGACTGATTGGACCAAGTTTTCTTAGTTTAAGAGACTAGGCCCGAATTACATGATCCCTATTCCCAGAGTAGGGACATCAGGCCTTGGACCCTGGGAAGTCACATGACCTCTAAAAGATTAGACCCTAAGTGACAGGAAGTAACAGGAAGTTACAGGAAGTGACAGTTACTGCGGGGAGTAGACAACATTGGTGGTCATTGGTCAAGAGACCTGAAGATGTCTCTGATTAGTTAATTGAAACTTAGACTGCAGGAGGTTTTGACTTGTTTGAGGTCACACAAGTTGTAAGAGGTAAGTAGAAGTGCCAGGACCCCTACGCCTGAACTGTGGAGGAAGTACACAGGAGGAGAATGACATGATCCTGATTAATGTAATGTGTTTTTCTGTTTGTGTAGAACACTGATGATTGTCCAGTGCCTTTCTTTTCCTTCTAACCCTTTTCTTGCCAAATATTTCCCCTCCCCCTTATAAAATTCTGAATCCAGGCATAATCCTTTCCATTTTAGCTCTGAGGTATCCCATAGATTTCATTAAAAAGTAACAAGTAGGTAAATATGTTGTGATTTGGTAGAAAGAGGATTAGGTACAAAGTCAGAGGACCTGGGTTTGAATCATACATTTGTCATACACTACCCATGTGATCTTGAACAAATCATTTAATTCCTTTAGGTCTCAGTTTCTTTATATCCAAAATGAGGGGATTGGGATATAATGTCTCAAAAGTGCCATATACCTCTAAATCTGTGATGTTATGTATGACCATATGACCATAGATAAGGAAATCCATCTTGCTGATTCCACCAAGAGCTCCTGGACTATTCACTCCTCTCTATTCCCACTAAATCCTAATTCAGACAGCTCATTACCAATGGCCACAGCATCTTTTTTTTTTTTTTTTCTGAGGCAATTGGGGTTAAGTGACTTGCCCAGGGTCACACAGCTAGGAAGGGTTAATGTCTGAGACTACATTTGAACTTGGGTCCTCCTGACTTCAGGGCTGGTGCTCTATCCACTGCGCCACCTAGCTGCCCCATGGTCATAGCATTTTAACAAATATTGGTACTCTTCCACTTAGTCCTGTTCCTAGTCTTCAAATTATTGCCAGATATCTATCTCCCTTAAACACTAATCTGGCCATGTCATTCCTCTGCTCAAAACCTCCCTACAGGAATGACATGACCAGTTTACAAGCTGTGTTTGGGTAATTTCAGTGGCAATAGAGAAGAGCAAACAGACCAAGAGCTCTTGTGAAGATGGAATCAACAGGATTTGATAACTAACAGTAATACATTATATTTAGAATTCATATATTACCATTATAATTCATAACTACATCCTTTCTATCCTTTGTCTCTTGATCCACACAACCTTTCTCTGATCCTAACTTTACAAGGATAAATCAATTCATTTTTTGAGCCTCAGTTTCTTTATCTAAAAAATGGAGATAACAGTAATGATAGTAAAATATAGGAATTAAAAGTATGTAAAATATAGTAAAGATAGTAAAATAATAGTAAATAATGCTTTAGAGAGATATTTGTGAAGATCAGGTGACATGTCTAAACTCCATTACAAACCTTAAAGTGCTATATAAATGTCAGTTTATATTGTTAATAATGCTATTAATATGAACATTTTAAAATTAGATACTATAACTATTATTAGTCAAGCTATTATTAGACATGAAATAGTCTTTTAGCAAATTCTTCAGAGTCTCTGAATTTTTTCTATAACACTCATATTTAGCTGTTATCAAAACAAACATTGTTATCTAGCTTTTTACTTGGGGGTCTTTTCTCTCCAAATAAATTATAAACTCAACAAAAGAAGAAAGAAAAAAAAAAAAAGCCCTTTAACAATAGATTTTGAATCCTAGGTTTTACATTTTCTCTTAACAATTTACTAGCTGTGTAATCTTGGTATGGCAAAATTTTAATCTCTGGGGGCAGCTAGGTGGCGCAGTGGATAGAGCACCAGCCCTGAATTCAGGAGGCCTCGAGTTCAAATTTGGTCTCAGACACTTAACACTTCCTAGCTGTGTGACCCTGGGCAAGTCACTTAACCCCAATTGCTTCAGAAAAAAAAAATTATCTCTGGATCTCAGTTTCCTCATTTGTTAATTGCGAGGGTTGGATTAAATTATTTAAGGGGCATTTCCAGTTTCCAATAGCCACTTAGCAGATGAGGAAACTTGAGTCTCTCAGAAATTAAGGGACAAGAGGAGGGTCACACAGTTGCAGCTAGAGCTCCAGTGTGTCCTGATTGCAGGCCAGCTGTTCTGTACCTTTTCTACACAGTTTTTGTTTCTGTAAGGGTTCGGTTGCCCCAGCTCCCAGTGCATAGGAGAGCTTTACGATTACGCCGTTGTCTGGCAGCCGGCACGGAGCTAAGGCATGCCCACTGAGACTCCAGGCAGCAGTGAGAAAGCGCACAGTGATGGAGATCTGGCTTTCTGCTCTCCCGGCCCTGGGGACTGGCAGTCTCCTGGTTTCAGAAGCTCTCCACTGTGTGTGACATTGCAAGCTCTTAAAGGTGACAGCAGAAAGAGCTGAGACTAATAGAGGGGGAAATACGAAATCATTGCTAGCCTTCCTCTGCAGGGCTCAAGCAGCAAGAGCCAGGAAGCCACCGAGAGCCTCTACCACGGGCTTCAGCTGCTTGATGTTACCCAGCGTCCAGGTGTGCGTTAGCTCCGCAGTCCCTGCGGGATTCAGGACACCTGGCCGGCCGGGCTCGCTGCGCAGCGCAGTTCCGCTGCATCCCGGCAGCCTGACAGGTGCGTGGAGGGCCGCCGTGATCTCCTCACCCGCAAGCAGAGCACGCGTGCCGGGGTGTAGTGGGCGCTCTCCTTGTGTGACCTGCTCCGAGCTCACCTCTTCGTCAGCACTCATTTCCTGTCTATCACGTGGAACCAGCACTTGCCCTGAGAAGCCCATTGAAAGTGAGTTTGTTTCTTTAACTCAAACATTTCTCCTTTTTCTCCCCAGGATGACAGTGCCTTTCACCCCCACCCCCCAGAGTCAGGGGCAGCGGCGCGGTGGGGGTCTCTGGGTTCCCCTGCAGAACCGCTGCTCACGCACGAGCAAGCTTGGGAAGTTCAAGGGGACGTTCTCTGCCACCTGGGCAAGGTGCCCTGAGACCTGTCTGCTAGGGCGGGGCGGGAGTTTGGGCTGAGGTGTATCCCTGCGTGCTCCTGGAAGTGCCCCCCAAAAGGGCTTTCGGAAGGTGGCTGGGATGCTAGTCCTAAATAACGGTTCTTTCAGCACCGGGTGAAGCCTAGGTGCAGTCCAGGGGACAACTGGGCACCCTTTCGTAAGATCTCTTAAAGAGAATAAAGGTTATTTGAACTTTGCTACGGGTGGTGGGAATGGAGGAGGGGGTGGAGTTCTTTCTATAGTTATTATTTCCTGTTTTTCTAAGAGGAAATGAGGGAGGGGCAAAGAGCAACCTAGTCGGCCATGCACAGAGTATGCAGCCAGTTTAGAGTACTCGTACGGGTTGTAGGGGCTATAAGAGGTATTTGTACATGCTGGAACTGTTTCTTCACAGTCTTAACACCACTGCAGTAGTACCAAAAAGCGCAACTTTATTGCTGGGTCGAGGAGCAAATGGAGCAGGCCGAGGTGGGGATCGGGGTGAACGTGTATGTCCTCTGGGCGGACAACAATGGGTGAGAGAAACTGTTGTCGGAAAACGTGGGTTGCTAAGCAGTTGTTTTGCTGGTGATGTGGGAGGGCAGCCAGGCGACTAAGGCTCGGGGAATAGTCTCATTTCTCCCTCCCCAAACCCTAGTGCCCTCTGCTAGACTTCTGCCCTTCCCAAAGTCCCCCCTTAGTAAACGGGAGTTTGGAGGCAAAAGTCTTATTTTTCAGAGGAACTTATGCACATCCAATTTCTCCTTCCTGCCAGTTTTTGCAGGCCTATTTATTTCCTTGTAATAGCGCATCCATGGCTCTTGAGTATCTTTTTTTTTTTTTTTTGAACTGTTAAAAAAAAAAAACAAAAAAAAACTTCTCTTCCTAGGCCCCTATCCCTCCTCCCCAGCATTTTGTCCAATCTTCCCAAATTGATTGGCACTTCAATTAGTTATTTTGTGTTCCTAACAGTCAGTGGAGTGTGACCTTTTCC
The DNA here is from genome assembly GCF_048593235.1 of Sminthopsis crassicaudata. Classification (NCBI taxonomy): domain Eukaryota; kingdom Metazoa; phylum Chordata; class Mammalia; order Dasyuromorphia; family Dasyuridae; genus Sminthopsis; species Sminthopsis crassicaudata. The sequence continues at coordinate 183,508,822 of NC_133620.1, forward strand.
TTCAATAAGAGAGCCAAAGTGAGGTTAGCATTGTTTAGGGTAAGAGTTGAACTTGGCTTTTATTTTGTGATCAGAGGCTCTAGAGCTGGAAGGAGATTTACATAATCTCCAAACCTCTTATTTAGGGGGTGAGAGAAAATTTGAGGTTAAGAGACTTGCCTAAATTCACTTAAGTAGTCAGTTTCAGAGACCAGTTTCAAACTCCTTTGAGTCCAACATGAATATAAGTGCGAATGCCAGAGAATCTTGTCTTGTAGGTGTGATAACCTAATGTGACAGAAAAGTGTCTTTAACCTAGAGGGGATCTAACTTAGAGGGGATTATCTGAGGTTTTTCTGAACCCAAGCATTTATTAAGCACCTGCTATGTGTCAGGCATAGTGCTGAACAGTAAGAATACAAAGAACGACATCTCCACCTACCCCACCTCAACAAAACAAAATAAAGCAAAACAAGCCAAAAAAATATTGTTCCTATTTTTGAGGATCTTCCACTATATATATATATATATATATATATATATATATATATATATATATATGTAGAATGAGGTTCTGGGTATTCAGGTCAACCTTGGCAGAGAAAGCCTGAAGCACTGATAGGATATAATACTCTCTGAGGCAAATAAGAAGTTCGGAAAGGATCATCTCAGTCTTAAATGGGCCTTTTGTTAAATAGGTTTTTTTGTTCTAGTAGACTTTTTTGATTACAGCCCCACCTCTGGTGGAGATCCCTGGAAACTCCACCTTTATTGTATTGTATTGTAAGTCTACAAATTCTTTGGAGAGGATTTCTGACACTTTGGTAACCCCAATATATTTTTGGAGTATTGTCTCATCCTCCATCATTTGGTAGCCTTCCCCATCAATTTGGTGGCTCAATATAGAGAAAGTCTTGACTGCACTCCAGAACCTCAACATGTATATTTATCCAAATCTACAAATTGGAAGTAATCTGAGAGGGAAGGCATGAAGATTAAGAACTGGAAAAGACTTCTTTAAGTAGTAAGATTTTAGCTGAGTTTTGGAGAAAGCCAGGAAGTAGGGAGAAGGGAGAGATTTGCAGGCATGGGGAATCCTCAGTGAAAGTAGAGGTTAGGAGTAACTGTATGAGGAAGAGCACTGGAAGAGGCTGCTGTCACTGTTATTTTTATTTTTATTTTTTAATTATTTATTTGTGTGTGTGTGTGTGTGTGTGTGTGTGTGTGTGTGTGTGTGACTGTGTGTGACTGGATTGAAGTGGAAAATGTAAAAAAGGATTGGAAAAGTAGGAAAGGGCCAATTTATAAATGGCTTTAAAACCCAGGAGGATTTTATATTTAACCTTGACTATGTCACTAAACTGATCTAAAACCTTGGACTATGTGCTTAATTAGTAAAAACATAAATGAAGAACACATGAAGTACCCTCCACTGTAAACCTCAGGTTCTTTAGCTGGACAATGAGGAGATTTCAGTCAGATGATATTCTATGATGTTTTAATCCTTTTGCTCAAAAACAGAACCTAGCAACGCAATGTTTTCATCTATTTTGAATCTCTTCCTTAAAAAGCCAACCCAACTCCCCTTTGCCTTTTTTTCCCCCTTAAATTATGAAGCTCATATTCTGCTTATATTGGCTTTAGGAAAAGCTCTGCACCTGTGGGTTTTATTACCCTAGCGTTTTTTTTTTTTTAAATAATGATAATTTATACTACATGACATTTACATAGTTTTATGTTCTACAAAACACATCACATGCTTGATTGTCATAATAGCTCTATGAAGCAGGTACTGCAGGGTTTTACTATCCCCATTTTACAGATAAGGAAACCATATTACTAGGTAGAATGTTTCCAGCTGTGAACCTCTCATGACTTCAGTGAATATTCCCCTAGGAGTTTAGAATATAGTTAAGCACAACGGAGTGAGAACCATAGTAACTGAAGTATGTTAAATTTGTTCTGGTGAGTTAGTTAATGGGATTTCAAGCAGGAAAGGACTTTACAGATAATGGAATGCCTAGGTTTCAATGCAATCCCCTCATTTTGCAGATGAAGAAATTGGGGTCCCACAAGGTTAAATAGCTTGTCCAGTGTCACACAAATGGAGAACACCCAAAATTCAAACTCAATTGAATTCAGAAGGAAAACCTGAATGTTCCTATAGCTAACACCTTGAAGTATTGAAAAATAATTAAGTAAAGGAATTTTAGTGTTCAATTCATTGTCTTTACATCGTGATCAATCATTTCCATCATAGAATACAGGTTTTCACGCCTTAGTCCAGAGACCAAAATAGAATACATGACCTTTTCAGGTCTCTTTCAGTTGGGATTGTGATTAGAATTCTAGTTGTACCAAACCTTCTAAATCAGAGAGTTCAAACTCCTGAAAGACTGGATCCAAAAGCTCAAATATTGCTAATAATAAGGTTAAATGACTGAATTTGTAAATTCTTACTTTAGGACCTCTGACAAAAAACATTGAAACGGTTTCATTGTTTCATTGAAATGAAGGAGGACTATCACTCTCCTTCATATTCATAGCAGTCTGGGTCCAGTGGCACTGTATAGATTAAGATGACTGGAGATGGCCCTGGATGCAGTACTGTTGAGGTTGAAAAGGGGAAGCCCAAAAGTCCCAGGCAGTATTTCGAGGTAACTCAAATGAGTCAAGGGGCAATGTTTATTAAAAGCAATATGACAACCATTATTGAGTACACTGAATTCTAAGCAAATTCAATAAAGAGACTGTACTTAGAAGATATACTTAATACAGCTATCAATCATAGATATGTTAATTCTATAACTCTAGGGCAGGGTTAGGAAGTAATCTCCAGATTAATTAAGGGTGGTCTTCAGATAGATTGGGTGTGTTCAGTCTCCTGAGGCAGATTCCAAAGCCAGAAGATCAAGGACTCTTTAGAACAGAAACCTCAAGATCAGGGAACCCCAAAATCACATTACATCAGTATGAGAACTTGACCTTTTTTAAGCTAAGGTTTTCAACAGGTTGATTGAGGTAACTGGCCATTCATTGATTAAGCCTGGGTAAGAAATGAAACAGAGAATGGCTTCTTTTACTTGATCAAAAAAAAAAAAAAATCTTCAATCTTCGAGGGGAAGACCCTCAGAATTTCTGATCAAAACAGAAATTATTGCTCTTTACATTCATTCAGAGGCAATCTGAGCGAAAACAAGAGTCAGGAGGCCCAAGGCTTTTGGTCTGGCTTTTGGCTTTTGACCCATCAATGAGAGCCATAGTGATTTGGGTTCCTTAAGAACCCAATCTAGCCTGTGAACCCCAAGATATGGAAGAAGGAAAGGAGAAAGAAAAAGGAGAGAGAGAGAGACAAAGAAGAAGAAAAGCAAACTCACTGTATTGACAGATTCTCAGCCGAGCCACTCCTACTCACCGAAGTTATTTGTCCTTCAACCACAATCTCAAAAGATATAAAGTGAAAGAGGACATCAATATGATATAAAATTGGTGTTGGTGTGAGGACTATGTTGTTATTTCCTTTTAGCAAAGCCAAAAGAAATAAAAGAAATTGGAGGGAATGCACAGATGGGCATTATGTGTCTAACAAGACCTTTTCCATCTCTGCCATGACTAGTATTGCTTGGAAGAAATTCAAATGGTTAAGACTGCTGATGTAAAAGGCAAAAACCACATTAAAATTTTCTGAAACTCCCAGCATACTCCCAGTAGCTCAGAGAACAAGATCCTTAAAAAGAACTTTTAACAGTTTTCCAGTTTCAGTTCTGGTCATACATTCTAAAAATACTTTAAGGTAGTTTAGTCACAAAAATGACATTCAGAATGCTCATTGACATAGAAAACGAAAGCCCTAGCTGTCTTGTTCTATGAAGACAGCAAAACTGTGTCCATTGTTGTTTGTTCTTTGTTCTCAAAGAGGACCATGACATCAGGGAGGTGATGCCATGACATACAAGTGAATTGGATTTACATCAGATTCTCTTGAAATGAATTTTGGAAGGCATGGTTTTTTTTATTAGGAGCTAAGTGTTACAAAGAATTTTTTAACCCTAAATCAGATAGATGTTCAGGACAATGACTTTTATTCCACTTCATATGCATACCTAATAAAAGAATAGAATTAATTTTAGTTTGGATTTTCATGCCTGACTTTTTTTAGCCTGCCTTACCTGGGTGTAATAGTTTAATTTAGTTTAATAAACATTTATTATTATCAGAGCAACATGAAAGCAACATACTGGGTATGATGTTCATTTAACTTTCCTCAAAGAGTCTATAATCCAATAGGATTACATATTAAGAGTTAAAAGAGATGTTAGAGGCCATCTAATATATCTAACTCCTTTATTTTACAAATGAGGAAACTGACCAGGAAAGTTTTATGACTGGATATAGTAGATGAGAAATGACATGTAATGGCTGTAATACAAAATAGAACTGATATGTAATAAACCTCATATTCGGGTAGAAGTTGAGTAGGAGCTTGAGGAAGAGAATAAATTTTTAAAGAAAAAAGATGTATAATTCATCTCTAGAGATCCAATTCCAGTATAGCAATAAATTTAATACAAAAAAAAGTCCTGCTCCTCTTGTTTGATATACTATCGTATTCCCTATGAAGAAATTGAAGCAGAGGTGAAGAAAGTGATTTTTCCATTACTAATAAGTAATTGAGATCAGATTTTAATGCTAGTCTTCCTAATTCTAGGCATGGTGCCCTGTTTTGATTCTATGATAGAAAAATTGTTTCTCTTGTATGATGCTAGAAATAGAAGAAACAGTCTCTCTTGCAAGGAGTTTTGACCATAATTGAGGAGATAGGACACACACATGCACACATATACACACAAACACACACATGCACATGTACCCAAAGAATTTAATAACTCTTATAAAGAAATACATAAACAAATATGAATTAAAGTACAAAAATCTGCATAAAATACTGAGTAAAAAAGTGATAACAGTTCCTGAGGTTGGCAGGGTTAATTAGGACAGATTTCCCTGGCATTGCATAAATGTATAAAAAGAGGTGAAATTTTCCAGGCAAGAAATAAATTATTTGTAGAATTTTGAAAATAAAGCTTTTTTTTTTTTTTTTTTTTTTTTTTGGTATCTCTGATATTGTGCATCAATTTTCTACCATCTGTAGTAATCACTCTACCATACTTTTAAAATCTTGCCAAAGAACTTGGAATATACAAAATATGTCTGGAACACCTAATACACCCTTAATTAGATGCATTGGCAAAGTTAGAGTATCATATCAGAAATATAATCTTGGAAAGGATGAGTATTTCCAGAGCTCTATGATGAACCCCCAATTTTTTTTTTTTTTTTTTTTTTTTTTTTTTTTTTTTTAGTTTTAACATTGGATAATCTTGTCAACAGCATATTCTTTAAAAGTTGTCTTCAAACAAAATGTGTAATAGTGATTTTCAAGAGAGTAGTATTGCTAAAGAAAACCACAATAGGAGAAGGAATTTCTTAAGTCCACGGAAATGTTCTGAATTAGTGCACATGATTTTTTGGTAGCTAAATATTTTATATGTCTCTCTGTGTGTATAGTTGTGTGTGTATGTGTGTGTACATTCTCCAGCTTTTATTAGTTCTTTGCCACAGAAAATAATTTATCCCTTTTACAAATTGTATATGGTCCAATGGCTTTTCTGTGCTTGTTAATGTCATAGCCCGGTACAGTTTTTAGATGGAGAGAGAAGCCAGAAACTGAGAAGAGATGAGAAATGGAAGGGTCTTTATAGCAGCAGTATAAAGAGGAGACATCACTGTCACTTGCTGTTAGCCCATTTATGTCTGTAACAGCAGCCCAGGAGCAGGTTGAGAGTGAAAGAGGTGTGTGGGGGAGCTGTTTCCTAGCAACAGGAAGCTGATGTTCTGAACTGGGCACAGGAAATAGCAGCACATAAAACTACTAAGGAAGCATGAACATAAAAAAGAATAAAGAGGAAAAAGGACCAAAAGGGGGGAAAGAAGGTAGATAAGATGAAGAAAAACAACTAGTGGAGAAATTTTTTTTAAAAGATCAGTGCAGAGAATAAGATGAAAATTCTAGTAACAAGTACTTAAAACCATGAAGAAAAATATCATGGAAATGAGAGATAATTATAAAGCAAGATTGCTAATGCTCTCTCTTACTGCTTGGGCCCACAAATCAAGGCTTACACTTTCTTGGTTCTTTCTTGAGCCAGGCTTTCTCCCATTCTGATTCTTTACAAATCCATTCCAGAGGCCCAGCAAAAATGACTTAAAGCTTATATATACTTCATGTTTAGAGTTATTTCTAAAGGGAGTCCAAAGATACTCAATGTACAATATAAATCATTTATAGAACAGTTATTAGTTTTCTCTATACAGAAAAAGTGTTTGAAACACAAAGACTCATAAGGTTGCTTTGACAAGACTTAGAGAATGAAACATTTGTCTATATCTCCCATTATACTCTTCCTAGAGGATGTTACTTAAAAGATCAAAGCACAAAACTTTTTTTTTTTGTAAACAACATTTTATTTTTTCCAATTACATGTAAAGATTGTTTTCCATATCCATTTTTATAAGATTTAAAATTTCCAATTTTTCTTTCTCCCTTCCCTCCCCAAAAAGGCAAGCAGTCTAATATAGGTTATACATGTTCAATCACGGAAACATTTCCACATTAGTCATGAGCACAAAACATTTTGCAGACTGATAAACAGCCATTTTCCTTCACCTCAGCTCTTCATTATCAGTACAACTCCCTAAAGTTCTATGTGTGTGTACAGTCAGGTATGGGTTGGGCTTAATGCTCCCATAGGTGGCATGTAGCTACAGAAAATTCCTGCGGTTATACAGCTCTACTCCAAGGGTCCCAGAATTCCCAACCTCTCCTTCTTACATAAATGCTTCTAAGGCTGAAAATACCCTGTTCAGGATGGATGTTTAGTTACCTAAGTTCAGAGAAAGGACATTATAACAGAAAAGACAGAGACCTTGAGAACTCAAGTCAGGCTCACCAAGATGAGCCCTTGCTTTAGTGTATGTAAGGACTCATAACTTTTTATTGACAGAACATATGCATGGGTAATTTTTTACAACATTATCCCTTGTATTCACTTCTGTTCCGACTTTTCCCTTCCCTCCACCCCTTCCCCTAGATGGTAGGCAGTCTTATACATGTTAAATATGTTATAGTATATCCCAGATACACTATATGTGTGCAGAACCGAACAGTTTTCTTGTTGCACAAGAAGAATTGGATTCAGAAGGTAAAAATAAAAATAAATAAAAAAACAACAATGCAAGTAGTCCACATTCATTTCCCAGTGTTCTTTCTCTGAGGATAGCTGATTCTATCCATCATTGATAAATTGGAACTGAATTTGATCTTCTCTTTGAAGATATCCACTTCCGAAAAATAGAAATTTTCTATCCCCTTTAAAGTCTATAAAAAACAAGTAGTTCTTTTTGATTCAGTTGCAGATCCTTTTTTGAAGCATCTTTGTCTCCCTGCTATCACAGGGAAAGGATTGTTTTGTAATTTCTTTTTTTTTTTTTTTTTCTGAGCTGGGGTTAAGTGACTTACCCAGGATCATACAGCTAGGAAGTGTTAATTGTCTGAGATCAGATTTGAACTCGGGTCCTCCTGAATTCAGGGCTGGTGCTCTATCCACTGTGCCACCTAGCTGCCCCTTTGTTTTGTAATTTCAAAGTTCCAACTCTTAGTATTGAGTTAGAACACGTGTTCTAACTCAAAATTTTTAATGTTTAATGGAGTTTAAACACAAGTCCACACATGGTCTGTAGGAAATGTGAAGTATGTTGGTGGTGGATTGTTTGGGATTATCCCCATTACAAAGGTACCATAGAAGGCTAGAGAGCATTTGTAGAAGAAGCTACCATGAAGGAAGATGCTGAATGAGACTTCTATCCAAAGGCCAAATAATCCCTGGGATGTATGGGTTCAGACCATGAATGACCTTGTTCAAAAAAAGCCTCAAGCTATCCAGTCCAAATTTTTTCCTTATGATAGCCCAGAGTAGTGGTTTGTTCAAGGGATGCTTATCTATGAATCTCAACTCTAAGAGTATTCCTGGAATTAGCCAGTAATTCTTTTTTTTTTTTTTTTTTTTTTTTTTTCTGAGGCTGGGGTTAAGTGACTTGCCCAGGGTCACACAGCTAGGAAGTGTTAAGTGTCTGAGACCTGATTTGAACTCGGGTCCTCCTGAATTCAAGGCCAGTGCTCTATCCACTGAGCCACCTAGCTGCCCCCATTAGCCAGTAATTCTTATAAGATTTGGATTCAGCCTAGCCCAGAATAAATCCTTGAAATCATTTTGGCCCATACCTTAGTGCTATGGAACAGAGCTGATTTCAAGATAAAGTAAAGAAACTTAATATGTTACAAACAAAAAAACCCCAACTCTTTGTTTTCTTCATACTCATTTCATGGTGCCTAATACAGAGGGTTTGTATGTTGTGGGAACTCCATAAATCTTTGCTGTGGGAGTGTCACATGATACTATGCAGATAGGCATGCAATTATTTCATTTACATATACATAATTGTTTTATATTTGTGGCTTTATATGTTTGCATCAGAGAAGGCTCTGTACTTTTCCATAATGTTTATGGTCATTTAAGAGTTTGTTGAACTAGGGAACTGAGAACAGCACTGAAATGAGATAATAGTTAGACTTGCTGAATTTTCAAGTGGTGAGGGGTTATTTAGCACAAACCCCTCATCTTCTCCTTTATGAGAGATAGCAGGGAATGGTGAGATAAGTGTTGTATTTGGAATTTGGAGGGCCTTGGTTGAACTGCTTCTGATACTTATTGGTTATGTGACCATGGTCCTTATGAGTCTTTGTCTTCAAATCTCTAAAATGGGGATTCTAGTTCTTTCAACAGGTACTTAAGTGGATTATTAGTGAAACACAAAGGACAAAGTCCATGTAAAAAAATTGTAAACTTTAAAACACTATACAATGTCTGTCAAGAAGTAGTATGATACTACATGACAAATATTGAAATATGTTTAGAATGATTGTATAACATGTCAGATTTTTGTCTTGGGAAAAGGGGGAAGTAAAAGAAGGAGGAGGAAAATTTGGGAACTCAAATCTTATAAAAATGAAAGTTGAAAACTATACTTGTAATTGGAAAAATTAACTACTATTGAAGAGTTTAAAAAGTTAAAAAAAATTAAGCAAGTAATGGTATAAAGGATAAGAAAAACTAGTGCTCAAATCCTGCCTTTGCCACATACTGGCCCTGTGATGCCATATAGTTCTCTAGGCAAGGTCAAGTGCTGGGCTGGAGCCAGGAAAACTCACTTTTCTGAGTTTAAAGCTGGCCTCAGACATTTACTAGCTGTGTTACTCTGGGCTAGTCACTTAATCCTGGTTTCCTCAGTTTCCTCATCTGTAAAATGACTGGAGAAAGAAATGGCAAACCATTCTAATATCTCTGCAAGAAAGTCCCAAATGGGGTCTTTAAGAATCACATAGGATTGAAAATGACTGAACAACAATCCCTAGGCAACTCTTAAAACAATACATTATGGGCTATTCTGGGTCAGTGAGGTAGTTTTTATATCTTAGTTCCCCACACAAGTTTGGAACAATAACTGTCAGTTATTATCATTAGAGATGTGGAAATTGAGGCCCAGTAAGTTAAAGTGACTTCATGCAAGTAGTAAATAGCATGACCAAGACTAGTACCCAAGTTTCCTAATAGTTAAGAAATTCTCTTTCTCTATCATTTTGAGTAACTTGCTTAACCTTTAGTGTCTCATTTTCCCCAGATGTACCTTTGGAATGAATTTCCTAAGTTTTTCTTTCCAGATAACCTTTATCCTATATAAAGTGTGATTCTTCTTGATTGCCTTCAAATACTATAGTCACCAAATTTTTAGAAAAGATGTACATGTTTTCTTTAAGAGAATAAAAAATGCAAATTACCAACTTTTGCTTCTCAAGTGTAAATTTAAAAGATGGTAAGAGACTGATCATTCTCTCCATCCCAAATATTATAAATCTAATTTACATAAGAGCAATCCACCTGTACTCTTCAGTTAGCCAGCAAGAGGGAGACTTCTCTGTTTCTTCTGGTCTTGGAGCAGAATTAAAGGTAGATTGTCATTTACAATGACTTGTGACTATTTTATTTTATTTTCACTGTAGATGTGGATTCAATTAAGAGATCATGTCTGTAGAACATAGGGTTGCCACGGGATAATGAGCTCCTGCTGTTGGATAAATGTCAAAGCCAAACCAGTGCATTTATCAGAAGTCATTAATGAGGAGGATCCATTCAGATTTAAAGTAGATCATGTTCTGTTGGGGATATTTCATTTTGAATTTTGAAGGTGAAAAAAGCAGCTTTTATCATTTCAGATAGTGGAGGTGGTACACACCAGACACCAGTTAATTGTATTGTCTGTATCTCTGGAAACCATATGTTGTTTGTGACCAGCTTTGGAGGCCAGACATCTACTCAGTTTTCATAATTTTTATTTAACATTTATTGATTAACAATATCTTGCATGGCAACTGTCCACTAGATAATCTCATTGAAATACAGACACAGGAATGGAGAAGTAGAAGAAATCTTAGGGGACAAAAAAGAAGGTCTACCAAATATGAACCTAAAAAGGAATAGAGAAGACAGTGCAAACTCAATAAACTTTTCCCTAATAATAGTAACAATAAAATCAATCAGTAAAATTAATGGGCAACTGTGCTAAATACTAGGGAAACAAAAAGAGGCAAAAGACAATTCCTTCCCTCAAGGAACTCACATTCTAATAACTGTATTGTATAGTAAAAATGACAACATAGTCATCTATGAATATGTAATATTAAGAGAAAACCTGTAGTACATAAGGTGGGCCAGATCTAATATCTAATAATTAAAATATATATTATAAGTTTAAAAATTAAATGATTAAGCTTAATTCTGCTGTGAATATTGGGCTACAGAGAAGTAAATAGTGGAAGCTTTTATTTTTGGACTTATATTATGCCATATCAACTTCTCATAGCCTGAGGGAGGATAGGGAGAAATTACTACAAAAAGTTGACTTAGTTTTTATAGCACAAATGTGTCTTCAGTCACTAATTTTTTTTTTTTTGTTGCTTTTTTTTTTTTTTTATGTTTGGAGAAACTAATATTGAGCCTACCAGTAAGATTGTCTGGCTTAGGCTCCAGCTGGTATCAATAATTAAAGAGGAAAAAACAACCTAGCACTTCTCTTGAAAGCACAGAAGGCTTTTTAGAAAAATTGTCCTAATTACTTCTGATTCTGTTAACAGAAAATAAATGCAAGATTTAGAAATGGAAAACAAGGGCTATTCCTTCCATACAGATTGTCATATTATCCCTCCTTTTGCAATATTGCTCAGAAAATAATTGATTTCCCTTGACTCCTAGAGATTTGCACTTTCATGGACTTATGTATAGTGCCCTGTAACAGGCTATTCTCATGGAGCACAAAGGCATTTGAAGTATAAAGATATATGAAGGATAAAAATATATTTCAAAAGTTTAAAAAAGAATCCCCCCCAAAAAAAACTTTAAACAAACACAAGGAGCCAATAATTTTCCTATGAACAATCCTATGTTGGTGACAGAAACAGGATACTTACACTTAGTTCTTATCTGGTCTTTCTGACATAATGTCATTTTGATAATCTTTCAGTACAAAGGACAACGCCAACCAACTAATCTGGTCTCAGATGTTTGGATCACAAAAACTAAAGACTAAATTATATTCCTGAAGTAACAATGTAACAAAAGATATACATTTGAATGTCTCAAAGTTGCCCTATCCTGGAAAGATATGAGGTTAAGTGTAATGTCACTAGTTCCAAAGTAAAAGTAATATACTCATTACATTTTGGAGGGATATGATTTCATTAGCATAGTGAACTATAGACATGAAAATTTACTTTCTCAGGGCAGAGACTCATTAAAGAGTGAGAGACTGAGAGATAAATGATTTATTTATATTCACATATTCATGTATATAGCCATACATGAGTACATGAATATATTCTGGTACCTCTGCCTATCAGGATGGATAGAACTCAGAGCTTGATTTACATTGTAGATCAAAGTTTCTTTAATTATGGGTTGTGAACCTATTAGGGTCATGAAATTATGATTTGTTACTAGTAAATGTTTGATTTGTACCTGGGATCATATAAAAATTTCTTGGATGAAAAAGGGTCTTGAGGGAAAGTTTAAGGAGTACTATATAGATGATATACACACACACACACACACACACACACACAAACTGAGCCTTCATTGACTTAAATATTGTAGCCAATTCTAAGTGATTTTCCTGTTGCACTGGAATTCTGTATCACTGCCAGAAACTCAGAGAAAATGACTCCTTTTCTGCAGTCATTAATGAAAACTGTTTCCTGAGTTTTCCTACAATGAGATAATGTACATAAAACACTTTGTAAACCTCAGAACCCTGGATATCAGTTCTTATTAGAATTTCCTCCCATTTCTTTCCCCTTTCATTTGAAGTGAGAATCTCATAGCCCTCATGGTACAGTCGAAATTACCCTTGAACAGCTGAGATGCCCAGGCTTTAGAAACTAGCTGATTGTGCATAACATTTCTTGTAAAACAAGTATCCTCAAGATTTATAGCCAATGGATTTAGTGTGCAGCTGCTGAACTGATAACGATAAACTGTAATGGCTCCAAAAGACTCAGTAAGGTCTATTGTCTTTAAGACCCATAAACTGAAACCAGTTTATAGCAAAGACTGTATAACTCCTTGAAGATAGTTGGAAAATATTGTACTAAAGAAAGAGGGATAGTTTCTGCCATTGAATAGATACACATCTAATGCATCCCAACAGAAAAACACATAGATGCTAAGTGAAGTGTGTAGAACCATAGCATTGTATACAGCAACATCAAGATTATACAATTCTGATGGATATGGCTCTTTTCTTTTTTGAACAAAACACTCCCATTTATTTATTTTTATTATATTTATTACAAGCATGCATGGGCAATTTTTCAGCATTGATAATTGCAATACCTTTTGTTCCAGTTTTTCCCCTCCTTCCCCCCATCCCCTCTCCCAGATGGCAGGATGACTAATAAGTGTAAAATATGTTAAAGTGTAAGTTAAATACAATATATGTATACATGTCCATACAGTTATTTTGCTGTACAAAAAGAATCAGACTTTGAAATAGTGTACAATTAGCCTATGAAGGAAATTCAAAATGCAGGCAGACAAAATTAGAGGGATTGGGAATTCTATGTAGTGGTTCATAGTCATCTCCCAGAGTTCTTTCGCTGGACATAATTGGTTCAGTTCGTTACTGCTCTATTGGAACTGATTTGGCTCATCTCATTATTGAAGAGAGCCACGTCCATCAGAATTGATCATCATATAGTATTATTGTTGAAGTATATAATGATCTCCTGGTCCTGCTCATTTCACTCAGCATCAGTTCATGTAAGTCTCTCCAGGTTTCTTTGAAATCATCCTGCTGGTCATTTCTTGTAGAACAATAATATTCCATAACATTCATGTACCACAATTAATTCAGCATTTTCCAATTGATGGACATCCACTCAGTTTCCAGTTTCTGGCCACTACAACATTACTGCCACAAACATTCTTGCATATACAGGTCCCTTTCCCTTCTTTAAAATCTCTTTGGGATATAAGCCCAGTAGTAAAACTGATGGGTCAAAGGTATGCACAGTTTGATAACTTTTTGAGCATAGTTCCAAATTGCTCTCCAGAATGGCTGAATGTATTCACAATTTCACCAACAATGCACCCGTGTCCAAGTTTTCCCACATCCCCTCCAATATTCTGCATTATCTTTCCCTGTCATTCTAGCCAAATTGACAGGTGTGTAGTGGTATCTCAAGAGTTGTCTTAATTTGCATTTCTTTAATCAATAGTGATTTGGAACACCCTTTTTCATATGAGTAGAAATCGTTTCCTTTTTTTTTTTTTTTTTCCTGAGGCTGGGGTTAAGTGACTTGCCCAGGGTCACACAGCTAGGAAGTGTTAAGTGTCTGAGATCAAATTTGAACTAGGGTCCTCCTGAATTCAGGGCTGGTCCTCTATCCACTGCGCCACCTAGCTGCCCTTAGAAATAGTTTCAATTTCATCATCTGAAAACTGTCTGTTCATATATATCTTTGACCATTTATCAATTGGAGAATGGCTTGATTTCTTATAGAGTCAATTCTCTATATATTTTGGAAATGAGGCCTTTATCCGAACCTTTGACTGTAAAAATGTTTTCCCAGTTTATTGCTTCTCTTCTAATCTTGTTTGCATTAGTTTTGTTTATGCAAAAACTTTTCAATTTGATATAATAAAAATTTTCTATTTTGTGATCAATAATGATCTCTATTTCTTCTTTGGTCATAAATTTCTTTCTCTTCCACAGGTCTGAGAGGTAAACTATTCTATGTCCCTCTATTTTATTTATAATCTCATTCTTTATGCCAAGATCATGAACCCATTTTGACCTTTTCTTGGTATACGGTGTTAAGTATGGATCAATGCCTAGTTTCTAACATACTAATTTCTAATTTTCCCAGCAGTTTTTGTCAAACAGTGAGTTCTTATCCCAAAAAACTGGGGTCTTTGAGTTTGTCAAACCCTAGATTATTAAAGTTATTGATTGTTTTGTCCTTTGAACCCTACTTATTCCACTTATCAACTAGTCTATTTCTTAGCCAATACCAAATGGCTTTGGCAACCGCTCCTTTATAATATAATTTTATATCTGATATAGATTTTTTTTTTTTTCATTAGTTCCCTTGAAATTCTGGACCTTTTGTTTTTTCCATATGGGCTTTGTTGTTATTTTTTTCTAGGTCATTAAAATAGTTTTTTGGGAGTCTGATTGGTATAGCCCTAAATAAATAGATTAGTTTAGGTAGTATTGTCATGTTTATTATATTTGCTCGGGATGTGGCTCTTTTCAATTGCAAGGTGATTCAGGCCAGTTTCAATGGTCTTGTGTTGAAGAGAGCCATCTGCACCCAGAGAGAGGACTGTGGGGAGCGAGTGTGGATCAGAACATAGTATTTTCATCTTTTTTGTTTGTTTGTTTGTTTACTTGCATTTTTTTTTCTTTTTGATCTGAGTTTTCTTGTGCAGCATGATAATTGTGGGAAAATGTGTAGAAGAATTGCACATCAATAAATAAATAAATAAAAATTTAAAAATTAAAAAAAAAAAAAAAGAAGAAGAAGAAGAATTGCCCATCTTTAACATATATTGGATTACTTGCCGTGTAGGGGAAGGTGTGGGGAGAAAGGAAGGAAAACAATTTGGAACACAAAGTTTGGCAAGTGTTAATATTGACAATTATTTATGCATATGTTTTGAAAATAAAAAGCTTTAATAAAAAAAAGTTTAGAAAAAAGAAAAATACATAGAATTAATCTCCAGATCATGACCACACAACATGTATAAATGATGAGTTGCTTATATACTATCTTCCTCACTATCCACTCCCCAGAGAGTTTCTCCTTTCCTCTGTCATTATGGTTAGCAACCAAGCTTTCCTGTGTGGACAATGCTTCCTTCCATCTAGACTAGGGGCACTGTCTCACTTAATTTAAAGAATCAATTAATCGATTTAAAAATATATTAAGGGTTTATTGTGTTCCATCACTGCTAGTTTACTTAGCCATCATGTTTTTCTTGTTGATTAGTCATTTTAGTCATGTCTGACTCTTTTTGACTCCATTTGGGGTTTTCTTGACAAATATACTGCAGTGGTTTGCCATTTCCTTCCCCAGATCATGTTACAGATGAGGAAAGTGAGGCAAATAAGATGAAGTGAATTGGCCAAAATCACACAGCTAGTAAGTGTCTGAGGCCAAGTTTGAACTCAGGAAGATGACATTCCATCCACTGTACCACCTTTTTCTTTACTTTTCTCTTAGAGAAATCAAGACTCAAGTTCATAAACCCGCTGATATAGTCTTCTTTGAGGACATCATGGACCAAGTTCAATATACCACATTCCCTATAGATTACAAGACTTCTTTTTGAAACTAGCACTTGCAAATTGGGTTTCCTAGAGGGTGTCTGTCTCATTTTCATGCATGTCTACACTCCTAAAACTATAGCTCACAAGTATCTACCTGTGATTTTACCTTTAATAGTCAGAAAATTGATACAACCAAAACCAAAAGCATTTAGTGAATAGTTATAACACAAATAGCAATCACAAATCTCTCCATAAATCTGGGGCATACTCTCTTAAAAATACAAAATAATTTTTTATCATTTCTCAAGACTCCCACAGTTACTGCTCCTCCCACTCCTTCAGCTAAGGATCTCACTTCCTACTTTGCCACATAAAATGAAGTCATTCATAGATTGCCATCTTTTCTTTTCTCACATCACTCAAATATATTCCCCACAAACTTCTTTTGCTCTATCACCTATCTCACATGAAGAAATAGCCCTTGTTCTGCCAAGGCAAACAAACTGTTGCACCATTTATCCCATCCATTATTGTTTTCTCCAGCAAATTTGTCCCCTTAGCAAACTTATTCTCCCTAATCTTCAATTTTCACCTAACTACTGGTTCCTGCCTTGTTGCTTACAAACATACTCATTCTTATAAAACCCTCACTTGATGATGCTTTTGCTAAATCTTGAGCCAATCAAGGTCCAGCTGCTCTATAATTTCTTCGTTTTGTTTTTGGTTTTGAACTTCATTAACTCCTAAAGGGGTAAGGAAATATAGGTACTTTTAAAATACTTTTTAAAAAAGTAGTAAATGGGTCACTCTCAACTTGTACCCTTTGCAGTCTGTTAATAGGTTAAACAGAATGTGAGCCTTTTGAAATCATGACATTCTTTACAAATTAGAAAATTATACAGGTCTCACACATTTTAAAAGATGCAAAGTGATATACCTAAATTAATTATTAGACTTCATTATTTCTGTAACCTGTCTCTTTACTATAATTTCATTAAATGAACTGGAGTAATACTTGATGAATCCCTTGTGACTCTTATTCCCTCTATGATATACATTTGCATATTAGTCAATAAAGTACCTATTATATGATAGACAACACTGAGATAAGACAAATTCCCCCCTTTTTTCGTTTCATTAGTCAGTTTAATAGATTGCTCCTCAGAAAATGTCTTCAGTGTGCAGACATATATTCCCTTTTTACTTCCCCTAATTTTCCCTCTTCTCTTAGTTCTTGTTCCATTACTGCAAGAAAACATATTTCTTTCCTTCTCTCCTTTTCTAATCATTCTGGTCTTTTTCTTTTTTTCCTCTCCTTTTTTGATTCCTTTTATTTACTAACTGAAACTGATACTTATTATTCATGTAATACTGGTAATCTTGAATTGTCCACAGAAATGGAAAGATGGAGAGGGAGACCTTGCATCTATCTCTACTTTCCTTAAAATTGTGCATCAATTTCCTTTAAAACCCTCACAAAACTTCCATTGCCTCCTCATATTTATTAAATGCTTTATGTGTATCTGACCATGTGCTAAAGATAAGAATAGAAAGAAGAAGATGAAACAGGAAATTTACTTCTGGGGAAGGAGGACTATTTGAAAGAACAATGTGAATGTTCATAAGTAAAAACAAAATCTATACAAAATTATTTTACTGAGGAGGAAGGGTACTAGCAAATGGGGAGATCAGAACATGCTTCATGCAGGATATAGCATTTCAGCTAAACCTGTGAAGATTCAAAATATATAGGAGCTTTAAATAGTCAACAGAGGAGTTTGTATTTTATTTTGGGAGCAATAAAGAGCCACTAGACTTTCTTAAGTGGGAGAAACATATTTAGATCTTTTCTTTAGGAGTATCATTTTGGTACCTATGTGGAGAATGAATTATAAAGGTGAGACTTGAAGCTGGGAAACCAATTGAGGGTCCAGGGTAGGGCTGAGATGGTCTGAGTAGAGGGAAGGAGATAGACATGATATATGTTTATAGAATTAAAATGGCAGTTGTTTAAATACGGGAGATAAGGGAGAAAAAGAGTTGAAGATGTTGAATCTTGATGACTAGGAGAGCAGTGTCTTCCACATAAATAGGTAAGTTAAGAAGAGGAAGAATTTTTGAGGGGAAAAGTAATGAGTTCTGTTTTGGACATGCTAGGTTTGAGATGACTACAGGACATCCAGTTTGAAATGTTCAGTGGGCAGTTGGTGATGTGGGCTGGGGCTTAGACAAGAGACTAGAGGTGTGTGTGTGTGTGTGTATGTGTGTATGTTATACATATACAATGCACACACATATATTATACACATACATATACATATATATATATACATTTTTACTCATACATACACTTATGTGTGTAACACATACACAACCATGTATGTGTGTATATATGTAACTGTATATCTGCATATGTATACACGTACATATATATAAAACCCAGAGTCATCAGAATAGTGGTGATATTCGAGTCCATGATTGCTGATGAGTGTGGGTTAATTGGTTATTGTCTCTCATCTCAAAGAAAACTAAATGAAGTCAAAGTACAGTGTGTCCAACTGTGGCTTATCAGACCTGTACAAACTTAGAAGACTCTACCATGGGTTGGGCACAAATAGTTCATGTGAACATTTGCAGTGGAGATGTTTCTAAATTTGCACATCTCATGTTTCTTTTGAGCTCCTGCAACTCTGCTTCATTCTAGGAAGAGCACAGCACCTTCTTTGATGTGGGCAGGCTATGCTGGGCCTTTTGCCAATATCTCCCATGTCACATAATCGATTCCAAATTCCTCAGAAAGACTTCCTTCTTCTGACTTCCATGTGAGTGCTTGCCTTGGGTGAATTCTCTGCAAAACAATCTTTAAGGTGAATGTGTATTTTTCATACAAACCATGTGACCAGCTGATTGTAGTTGGGTAGGACATGAATTCTTGGCAGTTTAGCTCAAGAAGAGACCTCAGTGTTAGATACCTTGCCTTGCTAGGTGATCTTCAGAATCTTCCTAAGACTTTTCAAATGGAAATAATTTTTTAAAAAATTATTATTATTATATTTTTTTATAATATTATCCCTTGTATTCATTTTTCCAAATTATCCCCCCCCTCCCTTTACTCCCCCCCCCCCCCCATGGCAGGTAATCCCATACATTTTACATGTGTTACAATATAACCTAGATACAATACATGTGTGTAAATACCATTTTCTTGTTGCACAATAATCATTAGATTCCAAAGGTACATGTAACCTGGGCAGACAGATATTAGTGCTAACAATTTACATTCACTTCCCAGTGTTTCTTCTCTGGGTGTAGCTACCTCTGTCCATCATTGATCAACTGGAAGTGAGTTGGCTCTTCTTTATGTTGAAGATTTCCACTCAAATGGAAATAATTCAATGGCATGGCACTGGTATGCTATCTGGGTTTCCCAGACATACAACAATAAAGTCAGCACAATGGCTTTGTAGATATTGCAGCCTAATATCTCTTCTCATATTTTCCTTTGGACCATCCCAAATACAAAAAGAAGGGAAGAAGTTCTAATACAGCCAGAGCCTCAAGGAAGGCTTGTAGTTAGGGACAGAACATCCAAAATGTGCTACAAAAAAGACTGAGAAGAAAATGGCAGATGTGTAGAAGGAAAACCATAACAGACTAATGTCAGGAAAACTCAAGGAGAGAATGGTAAAGGATGCAAGTGAGAAAGTTAGTTCTAATGAATAGAAGGGCCAACTCTTCATCAGAAACTGAAGCAAAGGAGGAAGGGGTAAGAGATGAGAGAGGAGAAAGTATTTATAGTTAATTGTTCTATTTTCTTAGTAAAGTACAAATTAAAGTCTTCTGCTGGGGAGTGAGGTGGGAAGTAGTGTTACAAAAGCCTTGACAAGAAAAGAAAAAGTTTGAAACAGTCATAGGGTTCAAAGTGTGTATGTGTGTCCATAGAGGTTATGGTTGTCCACATGGATTTGTTTAGATGTGGTTCACAGAAAAGAATGTAGCTTACTGGCCAGGCCTTTTCCCTTTTATTGGGGATGCAGATAGGGGTGCTAGGCTAGAATTTTCTCTCTCTCTCACTAAACATTGGTTTCTAAGAGATGGTTTTTAGGTTCCAATCACTATTCTAACTGATATTTGTTTAACCAAAAGTCAATTAAACTCTTTTATCTAAGCCAAAAGCAAACAGAAATCAGATTAACCAATTAGAATATTTTAGACAATACCCAAAGTGAATGAGTCTTTCCATTGAGTGAAGTATCACAGATAATCAATCCAAGATATAGAGAGGTTGGGGGGGAGAAAAGGGGAAAAGACATACAGATAGAGAAACACAGGAGAGAGATAGAGACAGAGAAACACAGAGAGATCTTATCAAAAGAGAAATTCCCCATAGTCTCTAGAGAGGTAAGCTGGGAACAGGAACATGTTTAAGATTCTCACTTCTCTACATATTAGCATCTTCCTGGAAGCTTTCTCTCTCTCTAGGACCTTGCCTCTTTTGGGAAAAAATAGGAACTGAAATTGTGTATCCACTCTCAAAGCTGAAAGACAGAAAAATAAGTAACTCTTTTTTTTCTCAAACTTTTAATAATTCTGCCTCTACAGATACATGCCCTTGTTATCATTTTTCACCAATGAGCATCTTTAAAAATGGACTTGAACCCCGGGTTATATTATTAAAGGGACCATTTGAGATAACATTAATTTGTATTACTTTAGTCATCATGGTCGTATGACTTCCCCCATCACCATACAGCAACCTGTAAGTAAAAGGCAAGAAAGATAATGAAAGTGCTTCAAGGTTGAAGTTTAGTAAAGTAGGATGGGAAACTGATTAAGGGAGTAAGTAATTTGAATGTAGAGAATAATGCAAAGTTGAACTAGTAACTATGGATCAGGACTGGGAATGATGAGCTAGAACAAAGCTTCTTAAACTGTGAGTGGAGACCCCATATAGGGTCATGTAACTGAAAGTGGCAGTCATAAAATTATGATTTGTTATCAATAAATATTTGATTTGTATACCTATCTTATGTTTCTATATATCTGAAATTGCATAAAAATTTCTTAGACAAGAGGTGGTTGTGAGAGGAAAAGTTTTAAGAAGCCCTGTATTATTATTCAGAGAAAAAAATAGATTTTGGAGGAGTTAGGTATAGTGAGAAATGGAAGATGAGGAATTTCAGGATTTTTGATTATGGAAGTGGAATTCTTATGAGTAAGGGCAAAATCAGGGGTATGACCATTTATATGTATGACTCAAGTGAATTGAAAGTATATTGCAGGGGTCAGTGAACTACAGACAGCAACATGTCTATTTTTGTAGGTTAAAAGTTAAGAATAGTTTCCCCATTTTTAAAGTTTTATTGCATTAAAAATATAACAACCATTTATAGATTGTTGAAACCTCTGGTTAAAGGTCATGGGAACTGAAGAGATTAATGAAGTAGAAGGCCAGGGTATTTGAGGGAACAACAAAGTATACATTGAAGTCACCATATGTTAGGGCAAAAGTTGGGATGGAGAGGAAGAATGAGTTAGATACTGCTCTCTTTAAGAAATGAGGAAGAATGACCTCTTAAGTATGACTATTTTTACTATATTATTATTAATTTTTTTTTTTTTTTTTTTTTTTTTTTTGCCCAGGCAATTGGGGTTAAATGACTTGCCCAGGGCCACACAGCCAGGAAGTGGTGTCTGAGATCAGATTCTTCCTCCTGACTTCAGGATTGGTGCTCTATCCACTGTGCCATTATTTGCTTGATTTAAAATAACTTTTCTCATCATATGTTCTGATGGTTCTTTCTGATTACCTTCTTATACACCACTGACTTATTTTATTTCATTCATTTTGTAAAGGCACAGATTTGAACCTGGGAAGGACTGTAGGGGCCATTTTGTTCACCTTTTTAAATATAAGGGAATTAAAATCCCAAGTAATAAAAAGACTGGCAAGAGTCACACAGTAACAGTTAGAATTTGAACTCAAAAGTTTTTTGATTGCAAATCTGGTACTTCTGGCCTCAGATTTAAAGCTGGCGGGGGCGTGAGAGGTCCATCAAGTCCAGCTCTCTTATTCCATAGATGAAGTAACAGGCATAGAGAGGTTAAATGATTTGTCCAGGATCACACAGCTAGTGTCTGAGTTGGAATTTGAACCTAGGGCTTCTTTACTCTTAATTCTAGTACCTCTCTAGTATGCCATGCTGCCTCTCTTTTCCTTTTACTATATTATCTAATTATATTTGCTCTTAATTACTAGGTTGTTTGTTTGTTTTTTTCATTTGAAGAAAGATTATAAATAAAATTTAACGAATCTTTTTTCCATATTTGGTATATCTTTCCTTTCTTCCCCTTACCATATCAGTTATGAATCTATTTGTTATTACATCAGTAAGCAAAGACATCATGACATTGTCACTTCATTTCTTAATAATGAAAACATAAAATGTGAACATTTAAAATCTTTTCCAAGTTGACATAAAAGTAATAATTAGATCTATGAAGGCAAACATTTTCTTTTCTTAAGTGTGATTAGGGCAGAAGTTGTGTGCCTTGTCACAAAGTAGATATACATACATGGAATGCTGTCATAGACTTAACTACACACAGATGTAAAATAGCTATTCAGATCTACTGGGAATGTTAGGAAAAATATGTTACTGAGCTTCTTTCTGTTCTATCAGTTCACTCATAATTTATGAGATTTCTCTTTATCTTTAAAACATCTTACAGGCTTAGTCATACTAGCTAACCCACAGGAATGAACATTAAGATAATTAATGGCAAGACCCCATCTAACGTTGTGTAGAATTTTCTAATATATTGTCCTATAACTTGGCTGAGGGGTGAAGGGGAGCAGTGTCCCTCTTGGAGTCTATTTTCAACTGATTATTTTTAAAGCATGTCAACATAGGAGAGGGTGTGTATGTTTGGCTTTTTGTCTCCCTTCCTGTGTAGGTCATTTGGGAGAGGTATTAAATATAGATATGAAGTCATTGGGTGAAACCAAACAAAGAGGAAAAAAATATTACTGTGGAACGTTAAACAATGCAGTTTGTAGATCTCCATCTCGATCACTGAAAATGAGATCAGTTTGGCAAAAGGGGTAAAAAAAAAAAGGCATTTCTTCTGCATAAACATCCCTGACAGTAAATACCAGACTGCTTAAACCTCTCCTATAAAGAAGGGCTTATAGTTTGTAAAAAATAGTTTTGTTGAAGTTGAGATTTAATCTTTCGGTAGTTAGTGGTGCTTGTGAAACATGACAATATCAGACATATGTTTTCCATAACTTAGTTACATTAATAAGCAATTTACCACTCTGCTTTAAAATCTTTCTTCAATAGGTTCTTAGTCAATCCAAAAGAAAAACACAATCATCAGCAAAGTTTGTAATCTCCTTACCTGCTTACAAGACAGATTATTATTTTTGGCCAAAAGATTATCATTAGACTGTAAGCACCATAATGACAGGGACTATACCCTAGTGAGTCAGAGTCATGCCTTTCTTTGCATGCAGTACGTGTTCTACTAAAATCCTCCTTTAATGATTCAAGATGGGTATAAATATAATAGCGTAGTGTGCAAAGATTTGCAAGGTGAATTATATGTTATTCATATGATCTTCAAAACATCTCATGAGGTAGGTGATATTATTGTTTTCATTTTAAAGATGAGGACAAGGAGTTTGACATTAGCTGATGAATTTTTAGTTATCAGCTAATGAATTTTTTTGGCCCCTGAAATTTGTGAAGACTGTCTATTAAGGCTTGGAAGGGTTGTGATTTCAGTTGATGAACTATTGACAGATGAAGTGCTTTAATTTGTTAAGCTCATTAAGTACTCAGAAAGTATTTATTGAATTGATTTTTTTTTTGTTGAGTCATCATAAAATTATTGATGGTACACGATGTGGGTAAACTGATTTTCAGATCGCATTTCAATATTTTTTGAGGGGTGTGAACAGCGAACAGAAAGAGAAGGGATAGGGGATATTCTTGTGGTGTCTATAAATACCATATCTTGAATATAAAGTTAAAAATGGAGAGTTTGATGATATGAGACAGAAATAGATTAAAAGTTGAAATTACTTTTAAAAGGAACACAAACTGCTCTAATCTTACCTACCAGCCTAATTAAGATTAAAAACGGGCTATAAACACAAGATGTTAATGACTATGATTTTGAATGTTAGAACTATATAATTGCAATGCTCAAAGGAACTTTAAAATATCAATGAGCCTTATCTCTCTAGGAATGGTACAGTCGTTTTCCAGAGATGTCAGTTCTACAAATTCTGGTAGCATATTCTAAACCTCTTCTGAAGAAGAAATACTTCCTTATATATATCTAACTCAAATCTCTCTTTCGTTTCTTTAAACTTTTGTTTTTTTTCCTCTCCAATTTTATTCTGCTTTCCTTGTCCCAGTAGATATAATTGCATACAGGACTAACTCCATTTGTCTTGATTTACATCTTGCCATAGCACCCAAATGACTTTGGAGGAAAAAGTGAGGTAGGGGACCTTGCACAGCTCTCCCTCACTTAAATCCAACTCACTTGCATGTTAATGGCATCACCTCCTTGAGGTCATGGTCCTTTTCAAATAACAATAAACATTATCACATATTAAAGAGGGTCACACATTTCTAAGTACAAACTCTAGAATTAGAATAATGTGGAGCTTAGAGCTCTTTTTTAATTAATTTAATTGATTTTTTTAAAAAGGAAGGCGGGATTATGATTAGCATGGTTTACAGGGACTGTTTTTCAGGTTGCATTTTTTCAGGCTCAGTGGCATTTGATACCTCACACAATTTTACTGAAACATGAACCAAGAAATGTATACCAGCTTACCAAGTGGATGGAGGATCCTGGCTTTCTTTATGCTCTCTGCAACATTAGCTGTGCCACTGGACATTCCTTCCCACATATATCTATTAGAGTGTTTGGTCAGGACCATCCTTAACAATATTCTTTTAAAACCACAGTGTAAGCTACTTGAGAAGATCAACTCTTTTATGCACTCCTTCGAGAACCTTAAAAAATTCTTAGAATTTTAAGAATTCTTAGGGAGAATGATAAATTGTCTTAGACCAGTCATTTATTTACAGTAAACTGTTGAATCTTCATACAAAAATAATTCATAAAAGTCCTACTTGTGATGCCATTCTCTCACTGTTCTCCTGCCTATTTTGATAATTTAACCTATTTGTCCTTATCCATGTCATGCTTGTTAACCTGAGTGTCCTAAAGGACTATCTGTTCTAGGCTATTGTCTTTCATTCTTTACTATTTCATTTGATGATCCCATCAGATTTCTATCCTAAAGATTCTCAAAACTACTTATCCAGCCTTAACCTTACTTCTGACCCCTTGCTGTCTCCTAGGTTTGAAACTCTTTTTTCTTGTCATTTCCTTTTCCTAGCTTTCCTGAATTCCTTAGTCTCTTCTTCTGAAAGAAATCTTTTCCTCTACTCCATAATCTTATTGCCTTGCCTCTGAGATTGTCTCCAGTTTGTCCTGTCTGAATTTTGTTTGTATATAGTTGATATATTGTCTCTCCCATTAGACTGTGAAATTTCTTGTAGACAATTTTTTTTTTCCTTTGCTTTGTATCTCTAGCACTTAGTACTACCCCTGAAATATGTATGTGTGTGTGTGTGTGTGTGTGTATAATTTTTTTTTTTTTGCTGAGGCAATTGGGGTTAAATGACTTGCCCAGGGTCACACAGCCAGGAAGTGTTAAGTGTCTGAGGTAAAATTTGAACTCGGGTCCTCCTGACTTCATGTCTGGTATTCTATGCACTATGCTACCTAGCTGCCTCACCTAATGTATTTTTTGTTGTTCAGTCTTTCCAATTATGTATAACTTTTCTTGATTCCAGTTGGTATTTTGTTGGTAAAGATAATGGAATGGTTTGTCATCCATTTCCTTCTGTAACTTATCTTATAGATAAGGCAAATAGGATTAAGTAACTTGCCCAGGGTCACATAGCTAGTGACTGAGGACAGGTTTGAACTCAGGAAAACAAATGAGTTTTCCTGCCTTCAGGCCTGGGTACTCTATTCACTTCACCACTTAACTGCTTCACATCTGGTATTCTTTTGGCACTTAAAGTCTTTTAGACCTGACAATCCAACTGTTGAAAAACCTGGCTAATTTGCATCCAGAGATACAAATGCAAGAATTGAGTGTGAATCACAACATAATATTGTAACTTTTTTCTTCTTGTGTGTTTGAATTTTGTTTTATTTCTTTTTTCATCTAATATTTCTTGTGCAGCCTGATAATTGTGGAAATATGTATAAAAGAATTGCACATGTTTTAAAAAAAAAAGAAAGAAAGAAAAACCTGGCTAAATTACTTACTAAATAAAGTCATACTTTTTGACTTAGCTTTTGGTTGATTGGTTGTTGTTCATTCTCAGAGAACCAAAGACATAGTGATCTATGTTAGAATCGAGTTACAGCGTGTCTGACTGTGGCTGATCAGACCAGTATGAATTTGGAATGCTCTACTACAGTGAGATGCAAACAGTGCATATGAACATGTGGAGTAGCTTCTCTTAATTTTGCACATCTCATGTTTCCTTTAGGTTAATTCAATTCTGCTTTGCTCATAGATCATGGCATTTTCTCTGATGAGGACATCCCAACCTAGGTTGTCTTGTGCCAGTGTCTCTTATGTCATATAATCAATTCTAAAGTTCTTAAGAGAGCCCTTGAGAGTGTCCTTGTATCACTTTTTCTGACCACCTTGTGAGCACTTGTCTTGTGTGAATTTACTATAAAATAATCGTTTTGGCAAGTGTACAAATTGCCCATCCTGGTGGAGTTGTGCTCTCTGCAGTAGAGTTGGAATGCTTGGCGGTGTAGTTGGAGAAAGAACTTCAGAGTCTGGTACTTTATTGGGCCAGGTGATCTTC
This sequence comes from Sminthopsis crassicaudata, assembly GCF_048593235.1. Lineage (NCBI taxonomy): Eukaryota > Metazoa > Chordata > Mammalia > Dasyuromorphia > Dasyuridae > Sminthopsis > Sminthopsis crassicaudata. Next base: position 183,535,731 of record NC_133620.1, read on the forward strand.
AGAATCTTCCTAAGGCAATTCAAATGGAAGCAATTCAGTTTCCTGACATGGTGCTGGTACACTGTCCAGATTTCACAGGTGCACAATAATAGGATGTGGTCAGGAATCACTAGTACCTCTTGTGTGAAGGCTGCTTTCCACCTTTGGTGTCCAGCTGATCCACCTAATTCTCACCTGTGGCTCCAAGAAGCTGTAGCATGTACAGTGGCCATACCCTGGTAAACCATTTTGGCAGATGAGATAAATTAAGTTGAAGTTAACCAAAGGATCTTGGCTTTTAAGGGAATGGGGACTAGATTCAACTCATGAGTTTATTGATATAGGGATTTTCTCTTTTTATCTTTTTTTTTTTAAAAAGCTTTTTATTTTCAAAACATATGCAGGGATAATTTTTCAACATTGACCCTTGCCTAGCCTTGTGTTTCAGATTTTCCCCTCCTTCCCCTCCCCCCCAACATGGCAAGCAATCCAATTTATGTTATACATGTTAAAATACATGTTAAATTCAATATGTGCAAACATTTATACAATTCTCTTCCTAGGAAAATGAGGAAAAGCCAAAAACCAAAGCAGCAGCTTCTCTGCTGCTTACAGCAGTCTTAGAGTTAACTGGACTGCTTGAGGTTAAATGGCTTGCCAAGGGTTATATAGAGCCTGCATGCATTAAAGTCAGGGCTTGAAGCCAGGTCTTCCTGGCTGAGGCTAGCTCTCTATCCACTACACCATACTTTTCTCTAGCTTCTGAGCTCTCTGTAATCCAGTACGAACTTTCTTTTTATTTTATCTCTTACTTCTCTGTACTCAATGCTCAAACCAAACTGAATGCTGCATGATTACAGAATCCATGTTTGTTGACTGATTTACAATGTGTTCTTGTTTTTGTTTTTGTTTTTTTTTTTCTCTTTCTTATTTTCTTTTATGTTGGAATATTATACTCTTCTGATTCCTGTCTGTTGAAATTCTAACTGCCCTTTAAGGCCCAGCTCAAATGCTCCTTCTATTTATTCCATTTTGTGTTACATTTATTTGTGTGGATATCTCGACTCCTATTAAATTGTTAGTTCCTTAAGAGCAGGGGCTACACTTTGTTTTTATACCTTCCCTCCTTTGGCATGTGATAGGTTTTTAATATATGTTTTTTGAATTGAAACCTAACCTGCATGTTCAGTTATTAAAGAAGAGCAATCTCCTATGGAGGTGGGGGTAAAATGGCACTGGGAGCTGAACTTATTACATGTTTTCAAGAGGTACAGAATGTTTTGTTGGTCCAGGAAAGACTGCCCAGTTCCCTAACATCATGGAATGTTCCTGGCCTATCTTATGGAAATCATTCAGTCAAGTTCACCTACTGGCTTTGGTGTTTGTTTTAATCTGTATTCTAACAAGTAATATTATTTCATAGATGAAGTAGTATTAATTTACTAATTGCAGGAAGTAGGAAAATAGTTAAGGAGAAAATGTTACTAGCAAAATTATAGTGCATAAAATAAATAAATTATAAACATATTACATATAAATTATGTTGACTTTTTAAAAAAGTATTAAAAATTTGAATATTTGGAATGGGAATAGCTAATTATCAACAGACCTTGTTATAAATTGAACACAAGCTGCTACAAAGCCTTTACAAGTTAGTCTCTTATTCTCTGAAATCACTTCTATGAGTATATGATATTTGAATACATTCAATAAATTAATCAACAAATATTTGTTAAGTACCTACTATGTGTCAGATGCTGTTAAACACTGAGAATACAAAAGCAGCTTGCAGTCTAATAATGGGATCAACATACAAAGAAATATATACAAAACAAGCTGTATTGGCCAAGAGTTGAAGAGAGTAACTTCTATCCATCTCTTCCACTGCTTGAAATTATGACTGTTTCCAGGACTTGGTTATTTAAAGCCCTGAAGAGGCATATCCTATCACTGTTAACAAATTATTCCTTTCTGGCTTAGCCAGAAAGTGGCATTCATACTCTGTAAAGTGTTAACAGATACTAATACATTAACAACTTATAACTGATTGCATCTTGTAATTATATCAAATGATTTGAGAGGAGGGGAGCAGGCAAGAAAAGGAAGAAGAGAGAGGGGAGGAAAATCAAGTCTTTATTCTTTATATAAAAATGACATAAATACTTTTATATTAAATTCCTTAGCTATCTGTAAGCCTCAGAATCTTCCAGTTAGCTAAAGCTTATTTAAATACCCAAACCATTTGTATTTTAACTATTTTGGATGGAAATGTTTGGATGGAAAAGTCATAGCGGTATATATAGTTTTTATATCACAAAATTTTCTTGTAACAGTGAATCACAAAGATAATTTAACTTTTTCTTAATGACTTTAAATCATGATAGGTGGTTTTGTCAACATATACAATGGAATTCTTAAAAATCAGTGTTCATGCATTTAATTGGTGATTATTCTTTTGAAATCTTTCTAATTGGTTACACTTCTTTTAGTCCTTAAAAAGTTTTAGTAGAATTGATTGCTATGTCATTTTCTTAATGAAAAGCATTTTTAAAGAGTACAATATTTCTAGACTACCATATGGATGATATGTATCTAGTAAGATGGAACTTAGCAAGGAATCATAGTTATTATAATCTTAAATTTAAGAATGTAGGTACTATTATATAATGAAAAGAGAACTGGTTTTGGACTTAAGAAGATCTGGTTTCAAATTTTGTCTTTGATGCTTTCTAGATGTGTGACTTCATTTTCCTCATTCTTATGACTATATAACTTTGAGGGTCATATTTTGAACTTTACATATTATTTTGTTTCATACCTTTTTATGTATACATAAAAAAGTTATTGGAAGTGATCATACATTTATACTTATGGCTTAATGGTTTTCTATTTTGTCTGCATATATATTTTATAAATGAATATTAATGTTTTATGATGCTTTTGATCTGATTTTTGTTGCCATTTAAAGTTGCTTTCAAATGTATAACTGCATATTTTTCTTTTGGTTCTGTCATTACTGTAGTTTTTTTATACTGAGAAGGTATGTTTTTTTGGTTTTTAGTTTTAGTTTTTGGGGACTTCATGTAATTGATATAGAGTATCGCAAGAGTTTTAGTTTGGTTTTAAGCCTTATTACTTTAAAATTGTACTAAGACTTTTGGAAAACCTTAGGTAATATCATATGTGAATAGAAGCATTTAAAGAATTTCAATGACAATCAGAAATCTTTCATTTGAACCTCACCCAGGATACTTCTTTAGATACTGTTGATCTTTGTTTCATTTATTTTATATCAGTATTAGATTAATCAGTTACCAAAGCCATAAATATAACTATAGCTATCAAGAGAGCCTTGTATCATTTTGAGACATGTGAGAACTCTTTTGTCTGAATAGTGTTCAGATATCAAGTCAAATGCTTTCAGAAAATACTTTTGGATCAGTTCAGTGACCATGATGGTGTAACTTAAAATCACCTATTAAGATCTTGACTTTTGCTTTTTTTTAATGTTAAGAACATCCTCAAAATGGTTGGGTAAATTATGGTATATGAAGGTTATGGAATATTATTGCTCTTTAAGAAATGACCAGCAGGAGGAATACAGAGAGGCTTGGAGAGACTTACATCAACTGATGCTGAGTGAAATGAGCAGAACCAGAAGATCTCTGTACACTTCAATGTTGTATGAAGATGTATTCTGATGGAAGTGGAAATCTTCAACATAAAAAAGATCCAACTCACTTCCAGTTGATCAATGATGGACAGAAACAACTACACCCAGAGAAGGAACACTGGGAAGTGAATGTAAATTGTTAGCACTACTGTCTATCTACCCAGGTTACTTATACCTTCGGAATCTAATACTTGATGTGCAACAAGAAAATGGTATTTACACACATATATTATATCTAGGTTATACTGTAACACATGTAAAATGTATGGGATTGCCTGTCATCTAGGGAAGGGAATAGAGGGAGGGAGGGGATAATTTGGAAAAATGATTACCAGGGATAATGTTATAAAAAAATTACTCATGCATTAAAAAAAAAAAAAACAAACATCCTCAATGCTTGCATTGATCATGATTATTAAATTCTTAATTTGTTGCCTCCACCCCTGGATTTTTTCCTATGTGTCTTTGGTAAAGTTGAGGAATTTTTTTCTTCTTAAGTGCTATTTCACTTCTTCATATAGTACAATGAGTACCAAGGTGGTATGGTGCAAATGTATTGGCTCTGCCTTTATTTTCAATGAATTTATGTATGTTCCTTATGTTGTAATTATTGATTTTATTGATGCAGATGTCTTCTCCACTGACATAAATTTTGATTCCCCTGGCTTGTATAAATAATGATTGGGAATTACTTTGGATGGACAAAATTATCCCCTTGTGGCTGATTTGATGATAAACCAGACTTAGACTAATTCTTATATCTTATATATCTTATATCTTATATATTAAGACTATATCTTAAATAATAGGTATATGAAATTGCAGTTAAAAGCACTGGCAGATCAGTTCCATTTCCTGTCTGTTACCTTCCTTCTTGGCTTTATCTACAAATATTCTCAGATAATTTGGGTTAGCTGGTTCCCATGCCAAACCATCTCCAGATTAATTTTTTCTCAACCATTTTTTAGTTTTGTTTTTTTTTTTTAATGGCTTATATATGGCTTATAGTCTTTCATCTTCCTTCTCCTTAGTGCTTTTAAAATGTAAAGTGAGTTTTTATTTGAAACTAGTATTGCCTTAGTTTGTCATATCTCTAACTTTAGCAAAGGTATGCTTGCATAAATCTAGGGGATTAAGACAGAACAGGAAAGCAAGATAAAAAATAAAAACTTAGTGGGAAAATTCATAATAATTTAAGGAATTTGAAATTTTTTTAAACTTAAATTTTTGGAGATTTGAAGATCAAATATATTTTCAATTATTGTGTAGACATCCTCTTTAGTCACTTTTCAGAATTCCAGATCTTCAAACTTTATCTTGAATTTACCTAATCTTTACTATTCAGTTCTTCTGTTCCTATGGAGTGGCCTAAGAGTGTCTCCTCTATAATATACAGTATGACCAAATGAATTTGAAAAACAATTCTTTTAAAGGAAATTTGGGCTCTATTCCCAAAGTCTTCTCATTTATATTCTGTGAATGGGTAGCTTTTATTTATATGGACTGTATTCAATTGTAGGCTTTCAAACAAATAAATAAATGAGCCAACAACTGGGGGCATTTAAACTTAAAATGCCTGTTTCATCCATACTGTACTGCTCTGTGTTGAAGAGAGACCAGAACCTCACTGAAGCCACTTGACTATAGACTGTGCTCTTGTTTACTGCCAGGTCAGCATTCATTCCTCCAAGTAAATGTCATACGCACAAAAACTCTGTTGTGGGCATGAAAACAAGTTCCATCACACCAGTAGCAGCTCATCTGGCCCTACTCTTCTTCTCTGTGCTACTGCATAATTTGAACCAAGAATTTTCAGAGCTATCTCAAAGTGTCTTTATTATCTTGGGTGAATTATAGTGTTTCCAGGACCCAGCTGTGCAGAACTAGATGATTTTACTCCTTTTCCTGTACCCTTCAATAAAATAGATAGATCTCAGGACCACCTTATTGTTGATGAATACTTGGTCAAGAATATATTCCATCAGTTTTATGACCAGGCAACAAATCTAAGTGATTTTCCAATTTTCATTTTAAATATTTAAAGTTTATATTGAATTCTGGTGACAATTCTGGAATACTGCAACCAGTTAAGTGACAACTTTAGGAGGTAATAATGTAATGAGCTAAGAAGAGAAAGTTAGTATTGTATTGACAATATGGGTAAGGGAAATAACCATTGCACTGCAATTCAAGTACTTGTTCTCTTGACCTCCTTGGTAATCATGATTTTGAACAAATGACTTGACCTCTGTGAGCTTCAATTTCTCATCTCTTAGTTAGATGTGCCAGAAATCTTTTCATATTGCTTGCTTCATAGCATATTTATGAGGATTAAATAAAGTAATGAATGCAAGGTGCTATTGAACACACAGAGTGATATAAATGAAATTTAATATTAGATACTTTTTCTGAAATATTTTCTTTACCAGCCCAGTCTGAAAGAACCCCATTTAAGTATTTATTAGACAACCCTTAACTGAATATTATATGGGTTTAGTATTATAGTAGTATTAAGCATTGTTTCTAGTCTTACCTTTTCAAATTCTGGGAACTTAGAAGTATTAGCTGTCTTAATGTGTGAAAAAACTTGATGAGGTCCTGGGAGGTGGAAGAGAAAGCCTGAAGTACTGGTAAGATTAGAATACTCCCTGCTGCAAGCAGGAAGGGCCTTGAGGGGGTTCAGCTCAGCTTTACAGTTCTACCCCTGTGGAGGTCTTGGGAAACCCCACTTGATTGTATCCAAGCAGAAAAACACATTATGAGGTCAAATTCCCGAGGTTAAATTACCCTTAAAAATTTGTTCACGGCCTACATCTTTGCTGAATCATCTAGCCAATAGAATTTCATGTCTCGTGCATTTCTTCATTTTAGAAAAATGCCTAGGGTTACTTTTACATGATTTCATATCATCCTGCCTTCACCCATGTTACCTATTCTTAGAACGTAGATAGTTTCTAAACTTGAGGTTTGTACTAATGATGGATCTGTAATATTATAAATGAGCATTTATAGCATTCTTTCAAGTCTTATATGGACACTAGAAATAGAGGGTTTTATATTCCAGTAATACTACTCAATTTCTTGTTTTAGCAGGCCATGTAAAATTTTTATAAAAAATTGGAAAGAGGGGAACTAATGGAAAATTTGCATTCTGTCACTAACTAAAATCAGAAGATTACAGAAGTAGGAAGTGATAGATACCAGATAGGGACCTGGTATATTATCTCCCAAAGTCTTGTTTTAGATTTGGAAGGGGCTTTAGAGGTCATATAGTCCAAACTTCTTGTTTTATAGAGGATGAAATTAATAATCCTAAAGGGGGGGGGAGGAGGAAAGTCACACAAACAGTAAATAAAAGAACCAATGTTTAAGCCAAAGTTCTCCAACCTCAGATACAGTGGTATTTCTTCTGTATCACATTTCCTTATCAAAGAACTATACTTTTATATCCTCAGCTCCCAGCATAGTGCCTTACACAGAGTAGGTGCTTAACATAAAATGTTTGGGGAGATTTTCTCAGAATTCCTGAGCAGCTAAATTTAATTTCATGCTTTAGCCTTTTTTTTTTCCCCCCTGAGGCTGGGGTTAAGTGACTTGCCCAGGGTCACACAGCTAGGAAGTGTTTCTGAGGCAGATTTGAACTCTGGTCCTCCTGAATTCAGGGCTGGTGCTCTATCCACTGTGCCACCTAGCTGCCCCTCATGCTTTAGCCTTAAGAAAATTTTAAGAGGCAGTGAAAATGGTACAATACAGAATATATTACAAAGTATGGGAGTCAGGGATCCTCATTGTGGTTACCTTCCATCTCCCAAAGCACTTTCCATAATTTTAGACTTGGAAGGGAAATTGGTATTGAGCTAAGTGATTTCCTTTTTTTTTTTCTTCTCTATATCTCCCCCCCCACACACACACCTTTGCCAATAACTAATTTTACAGATGTGAGAAATTAATTTACTTAAGGCCATACAACTAAATTTTGACTGAGCCAGGACCATAACCCAGATTTCTTGATTCCCAAAGCTTTGCTTTTTTCATTATACTTTTTGGATTATCAGTGATAATACTAGTTTTTCTTTTTATCATCAACTCCTTCCAGTCTTCTCACCATTACCCCAAAAAGTATGCAGCAATTCTGAAAAGCAAAAGTACAAATAATAGTAAATTGTATTTTTACCATTACATTTTAGAGGTTTGAATTTAAATATGTCTTCATCAATATCAAAACTATGATCAATATCAAAAGGCATGATCATGTACAGAGTATAGACTTTTAGTGTGATTTAGGGATAAGTTACTTTATTTCTCTAATACTTTACTCATGTTTAAAATTGAGTAGGATTAGATTATTTAGGTCTATTCTAGTTCTAAATTTTATAATCTCCTAATCCTAGTATTTAGCATGAAGCACTGAATGTATCAGAATCAGGGGTAACATCGCTACTTTTGTTTAATAAACATAACAAAATGATAAATCAAACTCATTTGTAGTATTTGCTGATTTCCAATGTGTAAAGGCTGACTTTTTCAAATTAAATAACCAGCTTCTATTTCAGCTAGTTCCAGTCACCCGTGACTGAATATAGGTGACATTGTAAAGTCAGATTCTATTTGAAAGGAAAAAAATAGGCCTATTTAGAAATTGAAACTCAGATTTTATATTAGCTTACCTTGAATCATAAGACAAAATATTTTACAGATTGGTAAAATTCTGGAGATAATTTTCCAATGAAAATATTACAAAGTTCCCTGTAATATATTTTTAAATATGATCTTTTTTGGAGGGGGGGGGGAGGTTCAGGCATTTGGGTTTAAGTGGTTTAGCTAGCATCACAGCTGGGAAGTGTTAGGGGTCTAAGGCCAGATTGGAATTTGGATCCTCCTGACTCCATTGTGCCATCTAGTTGCCCCAATTAAGATTAAATGTCTAGTTCATCTCTTTGCTGCTTTACCTTATTGCCATGTTTAATCTAACAAAAAAACTCACTACTAGGGATGACAAATGAATAATAAGTGTATGTAGCCAAGCCTGAAGCAAGCCTGGAGATATCAGGTCCTGTCTAGATGAGCTCTACTTTTGCATCTCAGGCTTTTTTAGCATCCTCTCCCTGTCCCCAAGGTCTATACACTTCTATGTTACTTCTAAAAAGCAGATTTGAATTCGTAAGCAAAATGAAAGGCCATGGGTAGGGCTCTCTCTCTTCTCTCTCTCTCTCTCTCTCTCTCTCTCTCTCTCTCTCTCTCTCTCTCTCTCTCTCTCTCTCTTTCTAGAGGGAAAGGAACAGCTGTTCCTTCTGGAGATTGCAGTGAATATTCAATCTGTTTCTGTGCAGTGAACATTCAGTCAGTTCCTAGATGGTATTGCTTACCCTTACATTTTTGGGGGGGCTTTACTGTTTCAATTTTGTAGGTCATTTTGACTGAATACAGTAATAATTTTTTAAGAGATCTCAAAACAGTGACAGTGTTTGATAGAAATATCTAGTCCAAATCTGAAAACTCCTTTAGCTTTGTATGATTTCACTCTTAAAACTTGTTTACTTTGGAAAGCTAGGTCTATTGGACAGAAATATGATTCCTGGAGATTAAACAATCTGAGAAGAACATTGAGCTAAACAAAGAGATGGTTTCACTAAGAACCAATGATCTGCCCACCCAGAATGGACCAAGCCAGATAAAGAAGTAGCTAATTACGGGAAAACCAAATCGTTTATAGCATCTGAAAATGGGACTAGGCAGCAGGATAATGCTGGGACAGGAAAATGTATTTAAAGAACTCTGTTTTGAACAATGACTTCCTATCCTTTCTTTTCTATCCTCTGTTACATCACTGAGAAATTTGGGAGCTGTCCAGTAGTTCTCATGCCATGCCCCACATAGTCTCTATGCTTGTCTTACCATTTGCCTCTAGATTTCTGCAGTCAATTAGAAATTTCTTTCAACTCCCTATCTCCTTTTAAAGCAGACATGAATGAGTGTTACAGAATGACTTATTCTTTAATCAGTATTCACTCCGCCTTTTCACTAGACCTAGTGATGAGGTCAGAGTGGCAATTCCTAGTTTGAAATAAACATGTGATAAATTCACAATGGGCATTCTCTTTGTTAAAAAAAAAAAATAGAGAGACAGAGAGACAGACAGATAGACAGGGAGAAACAGAGAGACACGGGGGGAGGGGGTGAGAGAGAAGAGAAGGAGCCGATCTTTTGTAGGCGAAATATAACCTTGGGGTTTTTTCCGGGGAAGAGAAGTAACAAAGAACTCCGAGGGAGGGATCAAAGAGGAGCCAGAACCAAGTAGACCAGCTCTTTGACCAGTCTAAAGATATACTAATCAATATTTCAAGGGTTGTTAAAGATACCCAGAGGTTAGAGGGATAGGATAGACTATCTGGAAGCCTCCATCTTCCAGATGGAAATAACTTTTCCTGTCTGGGTGCCTCCAGGGTGCTGAATCTCTCGATCAAGTCACTTTCTCTGCAAGTGAAGCTGAAGACTTTTAGCCTACTTTTTCTTTACATATCTATCAATCTGGGTCGATCTTCACTTGTTAGGGACACGCCCTTTCAAAAGCAATTTAAGACATTTTAAAGTCTCCCTTGCTGTCTTTGGATACCAATAGAAACTACTGATCATCAATTTATTGATTGCCAGCTAACTTAATGCATTGATGTTGATTATCCAGAAATTCTATCTCTCAGGGTTTTCATTTGTCTCAGGAATAAGAGGTCCTAGATTCAAATTTCACTTCTGTTGCTTGTAGCCTATGTGACTTGGGTTTTAGGAGGATGATAAAGAATTCCATCTTTACAAATCACTCTACACAAACAGAATGTCTGGGACTTGGTTATTCCAGATAATAGCCTGATGCCCTTTTCCCTGACCAGGGAAGAAGGTAAGCTCAAAACCCATACCACTAGAACATTGCCTTGTATATAGCAGGTATGTATACATGGCATGGTAGAATGATACCTGGACCTGAAGTCAGAGGACCTTAGCTCAGAGGTCAGCACTGTTCTCACTACTTGTATGACTTGGGGTAAATTTCTTCTCCTCTTGTTCTCAGTGACTTCTATAAAATTGGAGGACTTAGTTACTTCTAAAAATCTTTTTTGTAGGATTAATAGATGGCATAATTTTACTTAAAAAGAAGCTTCCAAATAGAAGTATCAGTATAGTACACTGGGAAGAGCAATAAATTGGAATGAGAGAAAGTAATAATATACTATTATATTAATAGCTAATTAATTTGCAATCTATACCTTTCCTTTTATCTCTATTAAAATACAAACACCTCAACACCAGAAAAGGTCACTTAACTTCTGAAGAGTTTGGCTGGATCATTAGCTTCTAGCCCTCAAGGCGTATGCTCTTTACTTGGGCCAGGACCCCACCCAACTGAGAGACCTAATTTCAGTTTAGAGTATAAACATAATCGAATTTGGGTAATTTTTCCCTGGAGGAAGAAGCTTTTGTCCTTGGTTACCTCCTTTACAATTTAGGACAACTCGGTTCTTGAAAGAGAAAAAAATTAGCCAGAGAAGCCTCCATCTTCCAGATGGAAATAACTTTTCCTGTCTGGGTGCCTCCAGGGTGCTGAATCTCTCGATCAAGTCACTTTCTCTGCAAGTGAAGCTGAAGACTTTTAGCCTACTTTTTCTTTACATATCTACCAATCTGGGTCGATCTTCACTTGTTAGGGACACGCCCTTTCAAAAGCAATTTAAGACATTTTAAAGTCTCCCTTGCTGTCTTTGGATACCAATAGAAACTACTGATCATCAATTTATTGATTGCCAGCTAACTTAATGCATTGATGTTGATTATCCAGAAATTCTATCTCTCAGGGTTTTCATTTGTCTCAGGAATAAGAGGTCCTAGATTCAAATTTCAGTTCTGTTGCTTGTAGCCTATGTGACTTGGGTTTTAGTTACTTCTTTGTACAATAAAGGAAGGATGAATACAAATTAAAGGGTCCTATTATATATCCCAAGTACTATTAGTGCTTTACAATTATTATCTTGTTTGATTTTCACAGCATTGGAGGTAGGTGCTTTTATTATCTTTATTTTACAGTTAAGAAAACTGAAACAGATGGAAGTTAAATGACATGTCCAGAATCACATAGCTAGTAACTATCTGAGGCTAGATTTGAACTCAGTGCTTCCTAACTCCAGGTCTAGTGTTCTATTTACTGACCCATTTAGTCTCAAAGGTCTCATATCTAAATTTTTGACCTTTGAATGAATGAAAGAAAAAACATTTAAAAAACATTTATGCCAAGTACTCTTCTATGTTTTGGAGAGTATAATATGAAATTTTTTGGGGGAAATCATATGTAGGGAGAAAAGGCTGTTTTGGTTGAGTAGAATCATAACATGCTTATAATGTGGATGGAAAGAAAATGGCTAGAGATAGAATCAAGATGACAGAGTGAAAGGAAACATTCTTGCTACCTCTTTCAACTTTTCCGTAACAAGTAAGAAAATATGTCAGATCAAATTTTCATTGGGAAAGCCAAGAAAAAGTCCTAGTGAATAATTTTTTTCAACCAAGACCAAGTTAGGAAGACAGAAGGAGAAGGCTATAGACACTGGGATGGAAGATGGCCAGGAACACAGTACTTTGAAAATGTAGTCAGGATGATATGAAATTTAGCAGCCACCACTATAAATAAACAGGGCATAGAAAATGATATTCCAGAAGAAAAAAACTAAGTAAAATTCTACAGGAGAAAAAAATGGATATTTAGTGAAATAAGTTTGACTTTAAAACATTTCTGATGATTGGCTAAGATGACAGGAACAAATAATGATGAATGTTGGAGGGGCTATGGGAAAATTAGGACACTGATGCATTGTTGGTGGAGTTGTGAAAGAATCCAGCCATTCTGGAGAGCAATCTGGAACTATGCTCAAAAAGTTATCAAACTGTGCATACCCTTTGACCCAGCAGTGCTACTACTGGGCTTATATACCAAGGAAATACTAAAGAAGGGAAAGGGACCTGTATGTGCCCAAAGGTTTGTGGCAGCTCTTTTTGTAGTGGCCAGAAACTGGAAAGTGAACAGATGTCCATCAATTGGAGAATGGTTGGGTAAATTATGGTATATGAATGTTATCGAATATTATTGTTCTGTAAGAAATGACCAACAGGAGAAATACAGAGAGGCTTGGAGAGACTTACATTAACTGATGCTGAGTGAAACGAGCAGAACCAGAAGATCATTATACACTTCAACAATGATACTGTATGAGGATGTATTCTGATGGAAGTGGATATCTTCAACATAGAGAAGAGTTAATCCAATTCCAATTGATCAATGATGGAGAGAATCAGCTACACCCAGAAAAGGAACACTGGGAAATGAGTATAAACTGTGAGGATTTTTTTTTTTCTTCCCAGATTATTTTTACCTTCCAAATCCAATTCTTCCTTTGCAACAACAACAACAACAAAATTCGGTTCTGCAGAAATGAGCAGAACTAGGAGATCATTATATACTTCAACAACAATACTACATGATGATCAATTCTGATGGACGTGGCTATCTTCAACAATGAGATGAACCAAATCAGTTCCAATTGTTCAGTGATGAAGAGAGCCATCTACACCCAGAGAGAGAACTAGGGGGAACTGAGTGTGGACTACAACATTTTTACTCTGAAATCATCCTGTTGGTCATTTCTTTTTTTTTTTTTTTTCCCTGAGGCTGGGGTTAAGTGACTTGCCCAGGGTCACACAGCTAGGAAGTGTTAAGTGTCTGAGACCAGATTTGAACTCAGGTCCTCCTGAATTCAGGGCTGGTGCTCTATCCACCTGTTGGTCATTACTTACAGAACAATAATATTCCATAACATTCATATACCAGAATTTATTCAGCCATTCTCCAATTGAGGGGCATCCACTCAGTTTCCAGTTTCTTGGTACTACAAAAAAGGGCTGCTACAAACATTTTTGCACATCTGGGTCCCTTTCTCAATGGAGCTTTTTAAGTTTAGACAAGATGACAGTCAGTTATGTTAAGAATATATTTCTATTAAGGCAATACTGGTCAGTATTATCCCTTCCAATTGTGAAATCTTGAGAAACAAGAAGTAAAGCTAGAGAAGTAAATTGGAACAAACTGGAGGGACCCAAATGCCTAATTAAGAAAATTTATCTCTACAAAAAATAATTGAAAATTTTCAAGCAGGGTAGATTCTGATAGCTTTGTGGAAAAAAAAAAAGTTGTAAAAAGAAGAGAAGTAGCTGAAGTTTATTGGGAGGCTATTATAATTTTCCAGATATAGAATCCAATGGTGATAATATGAAAAAGAGGAAAGCTGAGATGCAATAGATATCACAAGACTAGGACTTGACAATGTATTGGAAGTTAGATAAAGCATAGGGAAAAGTCAAAAATTATATTCAATTGAAAGAGTCCTCTTATATAAAATTTCTTTAAAAGTTTGATAGAATTCACTTATAAATCTTTCTAGTCCTGGAGATTTTTTTCTCAGAGAGTTAATTTATGATTTATTTAATTTCTTTTCCTAGGGTTATTTAAGTAATTCTCTTTACTCTTCTGTTTATCTGGGCAGTTTTTATTTTTGTAAATGTCATTTCATTGTCAGTTTTTTATTGGCATGTTCTTGGATAAAATGGTACCAAATAATACCTTTCATTTCAAAATATTTGCACAGATAATTTTTCAGCATTGACCCTTGCATAGCCTTGTGTTCCAAATTTTCCCCTTCTTCCCCCCATCTCCTCCCCTAGATGGCAAGCATGTTATACATGTAAAAATATATGTTATATCCAATATATGTAAACATATTTATACAATGCTCTTGCTGCACAAGAAAAATCAGACCAAAAAGGAAAGAAAATGAATAAGAAAAGAAAATGCAAGTGAACATCATCAAAGAGAGTGAGAATGTTATATTATGTTCCACATTCAGTTCTCACAGTCTTCTCTTTGGGTGTAAATGGCTCTCTTCATCAAAGATCATTGAAACTGGCCTGCATCATCTCATTATTGGAAATTCTCTCAAGTTTCTAAGCACAACTTAGTAAGAACTCATTTAAAGATATAGTTCGTAATTTCTATCTTTCCAGAGGCCTGAGGGTTCCAAGTAGAGTTTTTCTGTCACTGGTGAGATGAATGCTGGACCATGTTGCTCTTCAGGGAACCAGGCAGACCATAGTGAAGTAAACCCTCTTTTAGTAAATTCCTTTATTCTTCCTGGCTTTCTCAGCCCTGCAAGGAAAGGTCTCTACCCACTTGGTGAAGATATCAACAAAAACCAGAAATAATTTGAAATTTCTACATGGGGGAATATGTGTAAAGTCTATCTGCCAATTCTGAACAAGGGGAGGAAGTTAATGGTACCTTCAGCATTCACTTGGGTACAAATTGGGCAGAAATAACAAACCTGTCTAATGGGTTTGTGACCAGTAACAATAGATTTCATAAGATTCTAAAGGGCATTCTTTCCTAAGTGAATGTCTTGGTGCAGATCAAAAAAAAAATTTCCACTGTCTTGTTTCTGATTTAAGGCAACTGAGGCAACCTTGTGCTCAAAGTCATATAGCCCCTAGTGATAGAAAAAGGCGGAAATACCTGGATGCTATCTTATTGATCTTATATATTTCCAAGTAAATCTCCCTCATCCAAGACACTAGTCCCTTGTAATAAAGAACAAAAGGGGAGGGGGAGGGACTAAACAAACTTTTCCTCAAACCTGAGCAACATATCAGTGGATAACTCATGCAATGTTTCTATACCCATAATTCTCCATCTCTGGAAAAAAAAAAATGTGGGAAGTGATTTTTCTTTTCTCTTCTCTGAGACCAAATTTGATCATTATAATTATGCTGATTTCATTTTATTTTGTTGTTGCTTTTTCCTTTTTCATTATTGTAGTCATTCTGTAGAATGTTTTCCTGGCTTTGTTTTAGCACCATTTGGTGTTAGCACCTTTACACTTGCTGCTAGATTATGCATTTCAACCAACTTGAAGAAAATGTATCCATTTTACTACTCATCTTCTAGAGTACATCTAAGTGTGAGTGAGTTAAAGGAAAATGATAAAGATGGCTTGATTCTAAGAACTGTTTACTGGGCTCTATTTTTAGAAGAGAAATTTGGAGTCAGAAACATAACTCATAATTAGATCATTGCAATTCCACAATTGGTTATGTATAATTAGTTCTTATGATACAATTTAGGGCTACTAGTTTTTGTAGTTTGATGAAATAAAATATATTCCTTGGGGTAAGAACTATATCCTTCAAACATATTCTCTTTATTTTCTACTCTGCTCTTTAATTTAAACCCTTCCCTGTGCTGCTTTCTTGTTCTCATTACTGAAAGGAGGAAAATAGGGCAAGCCACTGCTGAGCCATTATCAATGGTCATTGAAAAATCGGAGGAAATGAGATATAGAGAAAGGCAACTGTTGTCTTGATTTTCAACAAAACAAAAGGAACAGAAAGAAAGTTTCAGTGATGAATCATGAATTCCCTATTAGATATTTTAAACTGTTAAGTTCCATAAATATTTCAAACTCTATACTTTTCCCTTAACTCACCTTGCTTTCAAATTTCCATTTTTCTTTTTTAAAGAGCATTGTTCTAGTCACCTAGGTTCATTATCATGGTATTGTCTTCAATTTTTTATTTACCACTCACAACTTCAATTAGTTGCCAGATCCTGTCTAATCTATCTCCACAAATCTTTTCCATCTGACCTCTCAACTCAAGCACTACTTTTCATCTGTACTATTAGAATAGCTTCTAAGTTGGTCTCCTGCCTCATTCTCTTCCCCAACTACAATCCGTCCTCTACATTGTCAATATAATTTTCTGAAAGTGGCTCCATGTTACCTGAAGAATCAACTATAAATTTTTTTTTTTACTTTCTTTTTTTATTATTAATTTTATAATTATAACTTTCTTTTTGACAGTACATATGCATGGATAATTTTTACAACATTATCCCTTGAACTCACTTCTGTTCCAATTTTCCCCTCCTTCCCTCCTCTCCTAGATGGCAGGCAGTCCCATACATGTTAAATGTGTTATAGTATATCCTAGATACAATATATGTGTGTGCAGAAACAAATTTCTTGTTGCACAGGAAGAATTGGATTCAGAAGGTAAAAATAACCTGAGAAGAAAAACAAAAATGCAAGTAGTCTACATTCACTTCCCAATGTTCCTTCTCTGGATATAGCTGAGAATCAACTATAAATTAATCTATTTGGCATTTACAGGTAGTTCCTGATTAGTTTAAATAATAAATTGTCAGAGTAGTTGCATGTGTTCAGATTTGCAATTTGGAATTATAATTATATAAAATGCAGTAATTGGCTGCAACCCAACATAAATATGCTGTGATAATTTAAAAAATACAACCATTTCAGATTATTCATTAGTTGTACTAATCAGGATCTAGTTCTACAGATCTTTACAACAAAACTACCTTTCCAACTTTATTATATGTTTTTTTCTTTCCAAAATTCCCTGGTTCAGGCAAATTGGCTTTCTTACTGTTTCATCATTACCATATACTTGACTGGATGTCCCTCATATCCAGAATGATCTCCTTCCTCCACTTCTACCCATTAGAATTCCTAGCGACTTTCTTTGCTCAACTCAACTTCCCTTCTCAGCTCAACAAGAGAGATGAGTCTGGAGTCAGAAAAACATGAGTTCAAAATGTAGCCTCAGACAAGTGTGACTTTGGGCAACTTTCTTGACCTGTCTGCCTCACTTTCCTCAATTGTAAAATGAGGATAATAGTATCTACTTTGAAGTGTTATTGTGAGAATCAAATGAGATTTGTCCAAAAAAAAAAAAAAAAAAAAAAAAAGCTTAGCCTATAGTAAGTGCTGTAAAAATTTACTGTTCTTCCCCTTTCTCTGTGAAGCTTTCCATATCCCCAAGTTGCTAGATCTTACCCTATCCTTATCTTGTATCTGTTTTGCATGTATTTTATATATATTTGTACATGAATATGTTTCTCCTCCTCTCCCCTATCATAAGATCACTGAACGGCAAAGACTGCTTGACTTTGGATTTTTTTATCTCCAACATTTAGCAGGGTCCTTGGTGCATAGTCAGCATTTATTAAATATTTTATTATAAATTGTATACTATATATTGGAAAATTCTATAATAGATCATTGAAGTAGAGAATTAGAGAGTATTTAGGAAAAGAACTTTTAATTACCAAGAGCTCACAAACTATCATGTACAGGTCAGACCATATCTAGGAAATGGAAACAAAGCAGATATTTATTTATTTATTGAAGAGTGGCAAAAGAAAATGTGATTCGTGAATATAATGGAGAATATTGCATTGTAAGAAAAGGAAGCAAGGCATTGCATAGTGAATGGAGAGCTGGCTTTGAATTTGGGTTCTAGTTTAACCTCCTCAATATACCTGCATGTTTACTTAATCTTTCAAGTGTTCTGAGATAAGGCCCTAGGAGAAGAGATTGCCAACTCAAGTATGAAACCATAGAATATAGAGCCAAGGAAGCAGCTAAGTAGTACAGTAGATAGAGCACCGCCCTGAAGTCTGGAGGACTTCAAATCTTGTCTCAGACACTTAACACTTTCCAGTTGTATGACTCTGGGCAAATCACTTAACCCCAATTGCCTAAGCTATAAAAAAGAGAGCTAAGGGATAACAAGAGACACTGAATAATGGTTGGAGGAGCAAGAAGAATGTTTTAAGACTCAATGAGGTAAACTGTAAATTGCTAAAGCATTATATTTACTCAAATTAATATAGAAAAATAAAAGTATCATTAACATATCCCTGTCATGCTAGTCATCCATTAAAATAAAGAAGAAAAAGAGTGAAAGAAACAAAAATTCTGCAAAATTAATCAATTAAAAAAAAGTTTGATGTTAAAAACAGTATTTCATGTCCATGTACCCCAACTTTTGCAAAGGAGCTGGGAATAGATGTTGCCCTCTATCTTCTCTGGGATCATGCTTGGTTATTACATCTTTCATCACTCAGTTTTGAATGTTTTATTGTTCTTTCCATTTACACTGTTGTACTGTTGTAATCACCAAGTATGCTCTTTTCCTAGTCCTGCTTACAAAAATATTTATTTTTTTAACGATTAACATATAGATCTCTCAGGTCCAAATCTTTTTCCTCTGCCTTTTGTTCCTGAAGGACAATAATACTGCTCTCTCCTTCCAGAAGCCACAGAATTCAAGAATGTTAGTTTGGGTTACTGAGGAATTTTTAAAAATCACAATTTTCTAATCTGAGATGTTGACCCTAACTGGGCAGTTTGCCACATTTCTCTTAGCCACTCAGTATAGCAACAACGCCTTGCTTCTGAGTTTTTGCCAAAAGTAGAGAAAAGAAAGGTGCATATGAGGTCCCTTGTATTTCTCACTTGGGATGTGTCTCAGGTATTCTCTTTTCTTTTAAACTGGCAAACCCCTCAGGAAAAAAAAAAATCACCCCTAAGAATGTAAAGGAATTTAGTTACCTTAAATAAAAAATCCATGCAAAAAGAACAGCCTCAGAAGTTAATACTGTCCTCTTAATTTTGTCCTCATTCTGGCATGTCTTCCTTTCGTTTCTACCCCAATTCCAAGCCTATCCTTTTTTTTTTTTCCTTTGTTCCCTCTCTCCCTCACTCCTTCATTCCTTCTTCTCTTCCTCCCTCTTTTCCTCCCTCCCTCCCTCTTTTCCCTTCTTTTCCTTCCTTCCTTCCTTCCTTCCTTCCTTCCTTCCTTCCTTCCTTCCTTCCTTCCTTCCTTCCTTCCTTCCTTCCTTCCTTCCTTCCTTCCTTCCTTCCTTCCTCCCTCCCTCCCTCCCTCCCTCCCTCCCTCCCTCCCTCCCTCCCTCCCTCCCTTCCTTCCTCCCTCCCTCCCTCCCTCCCTCCCTCCCTCCCTCCCTCCCTCCCTTCCTTCCTCCCTCCCTCCCTCCCTCCCTCCCTTCCTCCCTCCCTTCCTCCCTCCCTTCCTTCCTTCCTCCCTCCCTTCCTCCCTCCCTTCCTTCCTTCCTCCCTCCCTTCCTCCCTTCCTCCCTCCCTCCCTCTCTCCCTCTCTCCTTTCCTTCCTTCCTTCCTCCCTTCCTTCCTTCCTTCCTTCCTCCTTTCCTTCCTTCCTTCCTTCTTTCCTTCCTTCCTTCCTTCCTTCCTTCCTCCCTTCCTTCCTTCCTTCCTTCCTTCCTTCCTTCCTTCCTTCCTTCCTTCCTTCCTTCCTTCCTTCCTTCCTTCCTTCCTTCCTTCCTTCCTTCCTTCCTTCCTTCCTTCCTCCCTCCCTCCCTCCCTCCCTCCCTCCCTCCCTCCCTCCCTCCCTTCCTTCTTTCCTTCCTTCCTTCCTTCCTTCCTTCCTTCCTTCCTTCCTTCCTTCCTCCCTCCCTCCCTCCCTCCCTCCCTCCCTCCCTCCCTTCCTTCTTTCCTTCCTTCCTTCCTTCCTTCCTTCCTTCCTTCCTTCCTCCCTCCCTCCCTCCCTCCCTCCCTCCCTCCCTCCCTCCCTCCCTTCCTTCCTTCCTTCCTTCCTTCCTTCCTTCCTTCCTTCCTTCCTTCCTTCCTTCCTTCCTTCCTTCCTTCCTTCCTTCCTTCCTTCCTTCCTTCCTTCCTTCCTCCCTTCCTCTCTCCCTCCCTCCCTCCCTCCCTCCCTCTTTCTTTGTTTCTTTCTTCCTTTCTCCCTCCCTTTCTTTTCCTCTTTAATTTAGCCCTTTCTTTCTTTTTAAAGATTTTTATTTTCAGAACATATGCATTGATAATTTTTCAACACTGATCCTTGCATAGTCTTGTGTTCCAAATTTTCCCCTCTTTCCCTCCACTCCCTCCCCTAGATGGCAAGCAATCCAATATATGTTATACATGTTAAAATATATGTTAAATCCAGTATATGTAAACATAATTATTCAATTCTCTTACTACATAAGAAAAATCAGATCAAAAAGGAAAGGAAAACAAAAGGAAAGCAAACAATAACAAAAAGAGTGAGAATGTTATGTTGTGATCCACACTGCCTTCATCACAAGATCATTAGAACAGCCCTTTGCTTTTGCTCAGATCAATCTTTATTACCTCTTACATTATCATAACAGCTTCCTAATTGGTCTTCCTGCCTCAAGTCTCTGCAGTCCAGTTGATCCTCTGCACAGTTTCTAATTGATTTTTTTTTTTTTTTAATCCAACCTTGTCACTCTACTACCCAATAAACTGTGGTGATAAGATATAAGCTTCTATGTCCAGTTTAAAGCCCTTCACAATCTGACCCTATCTTTCCTGGCTTCATTGAACATTACTATCCTCTCTAACCACTGTCACCCTCCCCTCCTAACCCACATTCTGCTGTCAGACCAAACTGGCCTTCTCTCTTTTCTTGAAGCATGATCCTCCACCTCCTGTATCTGTGTTTTTGTGGGTCATATTCCAAGCCTGAAATACTCTCTCTGCCTTATATAATTCTTTCTCCTTCAAAATTCTGAAAATTGAACTGTGCTTTTTAGGCCTTAGGATCTGATAGATGAATTTTTGGCTTGTTTTGCCAGGAACATAGACTACCAGGTATTTTATTGCCATTTTCAAATGGCATATCCCATCTACCTATATTCCTGCCATCTTCCTCCTACCAGAAGTTGGACTCTGTCTAGAAAACATTGGAATCCAATAGGTGAACCTATATCATATTCTGCCTGGAATCCTGGATACCCCATACTTCCCAGGCTGCTTTAGGCTTGCTTATATTTATTTTCCTAGGGCTTACATTAGTGCCTAGCAAATATTAAGTGCTTAACAAATCCTATTCATTCATTCACTTGTATACTCAAGACACAGTTCAAGTACTACCTTCTATATTATCTATATGAATACTTTCCTGACTTCTTCCTCATAATACTGTGTTCTCTCTCCCTAACTTGAATTGGATAGCTAGATGACACAGTAAATAGAGTGCTGGGCTTGGAATCAAGAAGACCTGAGTTCAAATATGGTTATGTGATCCTGGATAAGTCACTGAACTCCTATTTCTCAGTTTCCTCCTCTGTAAAATGGGGATAAAATAGTACCTACTTCTCAGGGTGGTTGTGAGGATCAAAGGAGATAATAATTATAAAGTACTTAGCTTAGAAGGTAAGCCTGGAACTTAATAAGTGCTACATAAGTCTTTTCTATTATTATTATTATTGTTTAACAATCATAGTCTTGCCTTGCAATGTATGGTTAATCCAGAATTCACCAGAAACAAGTATTTTGGAACAGGAACTCCTGGGAGAGCTATATGTGAAAGCTTCTGGTGTTCAAGGAGATTCAGGAGATAGATCTGAGGTGGTGGGGAGGAGGAAATAGAGATGCATCTTAAAGCCCTCTTGACTCCCCAGCTCTGTAATCCCTGTAATTGGGCACATTATCTTCTCAGGTGATCCTATTTCAAAATATCCATTCCTGGTGGATTTGGGAGTGACTGTACACTGTAAGGCAGAGCTTCTCTGCTTTCTATTCATTTGTATTTGTTTTCTTCATATTCTGCATATACTCAAATATATGTGTGTGTATATACATATATATATTCACATATAAGTATATGTATGTGTGTATATATACACATGTAACCATATTCAGCATGTATATGTACAGTATACATCTGTGTTGAGTATGCTCACATATAATAAACTCATATATATATATATAATTTACACATGTTTATATATGTATGTATATTCATATACATGTGTAGAGTACACTATTATATATAGGTTCATATAAAATGTATATGTACATAACACAAACATGCATATATAAAAACACATACTATATATGTATATGTAGGTATGTATATGTGTATATATCTAAACATACTAGTTTCTCTATTGAGAATAAAGATTGTTTCATTCTTTTATTTGTATCCCTGACATGGTTTTTAGACATAGTAAGTACTTAATAAATGTCTGCTAATTGATGAAGGCATTCTTGACAGCCTTTAGAAGCCAGAATTTCTGAGGAGTATTCCTAAATGAAATGAGAAAGATGAAATCTTAAGTTGGGTAGAATTTAGGAGTCCAAGATCTAATACCTTTTTTAGTAACATTTTTTTGCAATATGACTGACCAACTATGCCAGAGCAAACATAGGAGTGGGCTTATTTTTCTTGCTTTTTCTCACATTAACTTTCAGCCTGGGTGTGGATGGACCTAGAAGCTGATGTGCTTTAGGGCCAAATTTGGAGGTTAAGGAATTAGGGAAGGTCTCTGGAACTGAGGTCTAAAGTGTACTTCCAAGTCTTTCCTGATCTAAAATTGAATCCTTGGAATAGGGCCAAACTCAAACTGATTTTTCAGAAGAGAGGCAGTATCTATCCAAATAAAAGATAAACTGTCTCAAGGGTTGCCTTCTATTCCATTATTCACAATACTTAAAGAGAAATAATTTTTTCCCCTTGTCTAACTTTAATCCTACTGAAATATTAGTGCCTTCCTTCTCCCGTTACTCCTCATTAATGTTTTATACCTGAGAGTTTCAGGGGATCCAGGATCTTATCTATGTGGGATCTGCCTTTTTCCAGTGAGGCAGGACAGGAGCTTATTCACACCATCCTAATCTTGTTCTTTTTCTTGCATAAATCCTCCAGAGATTTTCTGGGTGTTAGAGACCTTACTCTGTTATTTTTTAAAAAAACATCCTATTAATATGAATGCAGCCCTTGTTCTTACTATATATAAATGGCCTGCCTCCTTTGCCAATCACACATTTCCTAGTTTTGTGTATAAGTAAGTCATTCCTGGTAACTTACTGTAGCTGATTCAGGGTCACCATAAATATTTCTATTATTCTTTGAATTATTTGTAGCTTTTATTGTTCAGAGATTGTGAGATGATGTGATTTCTAGCTATATTGCCATGCTGTGGAAAAATATTGATGTTAACCAGGTTACATCAAGGAATGGCTTGGAGTAACTGAAAGTATTTTATAAATTTGTAAATCTCATTCTAACCCATCTCTCTATTCAATTCTGGACCCAGCCTATTGTCTACCTGTCTATGATGATATCTATCTTTGTGTTTCATAGCATAGCATTTGAGAACTGATAGCTACTTTCATTCTGTGATGAGACCATAGGCTGTTTTTGGAAGTTCCATTTAATTTATCAATTAATAACAAGTATTTCTTTCTTTTTTTTTTTTTAATTTTTTTTTTTAATTATTCATTTTTCCAAATTATCCCCTCCCTCCCTCCACTCCCTCCCCCCGATGGCAGGTAATCCCATACATTTTACATGTGTTACAATATAACCTAGATACAATATATGTGTGTAAATACCTTTTTCTTGTTGCACATTAATTATTAGCTTCCGAAGGTATAAGTAACCTGGGTAGATAGACAGTAGTGCTAACAATTTACATTCACTTCCCAGTGTTCCTTCTCTGGGTGTAGTTATTTCTGTCCATCATTGATCAACTGGAAGTGAGTTGGATCTTCTTTATGTTGAAGATTTCCACTTCCATCAGAATACATCCTCATACAGTATTGTTGAATAACAAGTATTTCTTAACTACAACAATAGCTACCATTTATATAGAGCTTTAAGTTTTACAAAGTTTTTTTTATAAATATTGTCTAATTTTATCCCTTCAACAACTCTGAGAAACAAGTACTATTATTTTTCCAATTCTACAAATGGGGAAATAAAATCTTGCCTTGTGTTGGGATCACACGGCTAGCAAAGTATCTGAAATCAGATTTGAAAGTTAAGAAATAGGTCTACTATGCTAGATAGGATAGATAGAATAGTCTGTCCTCAAAGAACTTATACTGTATTAAAGGAATCAACATGAATATATATACAGAGTTTATAATATAAACTTTATATGTAAAATATACTTAGAAATATTCATATTTCTTTATATATAATAGATGTAATATGATATAGTTTATATATAAAATAGATATGATTCTTAGGGAAAGGAGAGTTCTTGAAGATGGTGCATCAGGAAAATGCAGATTTATAATGGTTCTTAGCTTGAAATCTATGAACTTGATTAAAAATTTTTTTAATTAATAATTTCAATAGAATTAATTTCCTTTTTGTAATCCTAATTGTTTTATTTTATACATTTAAAAACCATTTCCTGAATAGGAGTCCATAGACTTTACCAGAATGCCAAAGGGGTGAATGAGACAGAAAAAGACTAAGAACCCCCTACTCTAGAATATTGAATTGAATATTGAAGGAAATGAAGGATTCAAAGATGTATAAGTAAAAAAAGAAAATTAAAAATATTTCATAGGATCATAGATTTTTGAGATGAAAGCGATATTGTGATAATTTTGTCCAATCCTTTTCTTTTGCAGGAGAAAATGATGCCCAGATGTTAAGTTATTTTAGGGTCATAAAACTAGTAAATTGCAGAATCATAATTTGAACTGAATGAAGCCCCTTGAGTAGTAGGAGTACAATGTTCTTTCTATTGTGCCACTTAGCTTTCTTCTTTTATAAGTTAAAAACTTAGAATTCCCCCCAAACTTACTAAGTCAACAGATGAAATTTTCTCTATCCTCACTCTCTCAGTGTCCATAAAATTATTTATGATGGAAAGAAATAGTGTTTAAACAGAAAACTACTGAATAATCTCCCAAGTGGGAAAGTGACATCAAATGCATCCTAATTTGTATGTATAGTGTCCTTTGAAGTTTTTCTTATCCTGTCCTCACTCATGATATCTGCATTAGTATGAATTTACTTGTAGATGTTTCATTCATTGTTAGTTCTTTTCCTATTCCCTATGATTATTTATAATGAATCTATTTAATATTCATATGTCTCTAACATGCTTTCACTTTGTAACATGGGAAATGATAATTTAATTAAATCCCACAAAGGAATTTATTAAGTACCTACTATTTTCCAGGAATAGTGTTTAGCACTGGAAATGTATAAAAACAAAACACGAACAACAGTTCTTGTCTTTCAGGAGATTATATCCTACTGCTAAAAAACAACATTAACAAATAAGTCTAATACTTAGATGAACTGGGAACAATTTAGGTAGGTCATAGTTTTTGTGATGAGCCTTCATGGGAAGAAGACATTACAAAATGAAAATGTGAAGAGTTTATGCCATTCTCTCCACCCTTACCTCCACTGTGTACTTTTTTTCAGTAATAATATGTATGTATGGTCTTTGTCCATTATCATTTCTAAAATGTC
This sequence comes from Sminthopsis crassicaudata, assembly GCF_048593235.1. NCBI lineage: Eukaryota > Metazoa > Chordata > Mammalia > Dasyuromorphia > Dasyuridae > Sminthopsis > Sminthopsis crassicaudata. Next base: position 183,561,562 of record NC_133620.1, read on the forward strand.
CATTTCTCATTGGATTATAAAATAAGTCTTTAATTCTATTTTCCAAAATAGAATTCTTCCAAGACAAGGTTGTAGCCAAGCCAATAGTCAAAGTCTTCCATTTTAAAGAAAAAATCTTATTTATGTTGATATCCTTTTGTTTTTACAACATGTTTATTCATTTCTCAATATTTCTTTTCCCTCCCTTACTCAATAAGCCATCTCTTGTAGCAAAAATTTTAAAGAGACAGAAAAAAAATAGTGTAACAAAACCAGTATATATATTAAATGAGTTTGGCAGCTGAGTCTTGCCCCTCTCTTGGCAAAAAAGGGAGGAAACCTTGTTTCTCCTCTCCCCCCTATAATCATACAGAGTCAGTTTTGTTTTATTGTTATTTATGTTTGCATTGATATAGTTGTTTCTATCATTTTCTTGGTTCTGCTGACCACATTGTATATCAGTTCAAATAAGTTCATATATTCAGTGGTCTTTGAATTTTTCAGTCTTGTTTTTCCTCAATAATATTTTATTTTTTGCAAGAATGTTTGTGGCAGCCATCTTTGTGGTGGCCAGAAACTGGAAACTACGTGGATGTCCATCAATTGGAGATTGGCTGAATAAATTGTGGTATATGGATATTATGGAATAGTATTATTCTGTAAGAAATGACCAACAGGATGATTTCAGAAAGGCCTGAAGAGACTTACATGAACTGATGCTGAGTGAAATGAGCAGGACCAGGAGATCATTGTATACTTCAACAACAATACTATATGATCAATTCTGATGAACGTGGCCCTCTTCAACAAAGAAATGAACCAAATCAGTTCCAATAGAGCAATAATGAACTAAACCAGCTACACCCAGCGAAAGAACTCTGGGAGATGATTATGAACTACTACATAGAATCCCAATCCCTCTAATTTTGTCTGCCTGCATTTTGGATTTCCTTCACAGGCTAATTGTACACTATTTCAAAGCCTGATTCTTTTTGTACAGCAGAACAACTGTTTGGTCACATATACATAGATTGTATATAATTTATACTTTAACATATTTAACATGTATTGGTTAAGCTGCCATCTGAGGGGGGAGAGGGAAAGAGGGGAAAAATTAGAACAAAAGGTCTGGCAATTGTCAATGTTGTAAAATTACCCATGCATATATCTGGCAAATAAAAACTATTTAAAAAAAAATTTTATTTTTCCAAATATATGTAAAGATAGTTTAGAGCATTCATTTTTGTAAGATTTTGTGTTTCAAACTTTTTTCCCTCTCTCATCTCTCCCATTCCCAAGATAGCAAGCAAAATATAGATTGTACATATATAATCCTTTTAAACATATTTCTATATTTGTCATGCTATACAAGATAAATCAGACCAAAAGAGAAAAAACATGCTAAAGAAAAAAGAAAAAAAAAAGCTGACCCACATTCAATCTTTACAATTCTTTCTGTGGATATGGATGTTATCTTCCATCCTAAGTCTATTGGAATTGATAATTGTCATTTCTTTGCTGTCTATTGCTTCCTGTAACTGGTTTAAAATCTCTAGGAATTTCCTTGCTCTACCACTTGGTACATATATATTTAATGTCCTTACTACTTTATTATTTATGGTACCATTTAGCAAGATGTATTTTCCCTCTTTAGCTCTTTTAATAAGATCTATTTTAACTTTTGTTTTATCTGAGATCAGAATTGCTATTCCCACTTTTTAAATTTTTTTTAACTTCAGCTAAAGCATAATAAATTCTGTTCTTGCCTATTACCTTTATTCTATATGTGTCTCTCTGTGTAAGGTGTGTTTCTTATAAACGACATATTTTAGGATTCTGTTTTTTAATCCACTCTGCTATTTGTTTCATTTTATGGGAGAGTTCATCCCATTCACATTCACAGTTATGATTATCAGTTTTGTATTTCCCTGCAGCCAGGACTGAGAGTGTTAGTTGCTGATTTACTGTGATAAAGACCTTCTCACTGGCTTTTCCAGAGTCCATCTGACCTGGACTGAACACCCTCTTCACACAATGAGGCTGACCTTTCTTGTAGTTTTTTTCAGTCTGCCATGAGCTAGAGAGTGGTTTCATTCCATCAGACTCTGTTCAGAGGCTTGTTAATGTGTTTTTTGAGGGAAAATGGGAGAGTTTCAAGCAGCTTCCTGACCCTTACTCTTGCCATCTTGGCTCCACCCCCTGAAATATCTTGATAGTTGTCATTTCTTATGGAGCAGTAATATCTCATCACATTCATTCAGGCATCAATTCCCTAAGCCATGTCAACATATATCTACTTCCTCTCCTTTGCGACCACAAAAAGTGTTACCATCAATATTTTGGTACACATGGGACTTTTCTTGATCTCTGAACAGTGGAGATGGATATTTTCATTGCCTTTTATCAATAATTTCCTTGTGTGTTGGAATACACGGGAGTCACCTGACAGTGGCTGCTTGGAAGTTCAACACAGAATGCATCTCCTCTTGTGAGAGGATGATACAAGGAGACTGAGAGGCAGTTGCTGTTCTCTAACCTAACACAGATAGACAATGTGTGACTTATCAACCAGGGGAAGTAGTAGCATCAGGTTTATTGATACAGACCCCTAATAAGCAGCCTGGTGATAGTCACCCATGTTCTGACTCCAAGCAGCAAAACCCAGGAATATACTGGTCAGCAGCTGTGACAACTGACCGACCTATGCTCACCATCTATATAAATGGCATACCATTAGAAGGACTGGTGGACACAGGTGCAGATTGCACAGTCATTAGAGGTGCCAACTGGCCCAGTCACTGGCCAAAGACTAAGGCAGACACCTATATGTCTGGGGTAGGAGGATCAATAGCAGCTGAAATTAGTGCTACCCCTTTAAGATGGATATTTGAAGGTGAAACAGGAGTTTTTACTCCTTTTTATAGTTGAAAAAATCCCCATCAATCTGTGGGGAAGAGACATTTTACAACAATTAGGGTTAAAAATGAGTACTTCAGTTTTTTAGGCAGGGCTGCTGTTGAAGGCCTGCCATCACTTTCACCTGTTCCTATCCAATGGAAAACTGATATACCAGTGTGGATAGAACAGTGGCCCTTAGGTAGAGATAAAATTCAGGCCTTATTAGACATAGTACAGGAGCAAATTGACCAAGGACACTTACAATCTTCTCTTAAGTCCTTGGAATTCCCCAGTATTTGTTGTAAAAAAGAAATCTGAAAAATGGAGGATATTGATTGATTTAAATGAACAGATGGAAACTATGGGAACTCTTCAGCCTGGACTTCCATCCTGTACTCAGTTGCCAAGAGAATGGCCTCTGTGGGTTATAGACATTAAGGATTGTTTTTTATTCTATCCCTCTAGATAAGGAGGATATGAAAAGATTTGCTTTTTCAGTGCCTAGTGTTAATTTGGCTGAGCCTTATAAAATATATGAATGGACAGTTTTGCCACAGGGAATGAAAAACAGCCCTACTATGTGCCAAATGTATGTTGCTGCTGCTCTTACTCCAGTAAGAAAAGCATTTCCAAAAGTAATATTACATTACATGGATGATATATTGGGATGTGCACCTGAGGAACAAATGTTAGAAGCATGTCTACAAAAAACCATAGAAACACTAAGGAATTATAAATTGTATAAAGCTTTAGAAAAAAAGTGTGCTCCTTTTCAATATTTAGGATATGAAGTATATCCTAAGGTGCTTATAGTACAAAAACTCTTCTTAAGAACAGAGAAGTTAAACACCTTAAATGACTTCCAGAAATTGATAGGAGATATCCAATGGATGCGTCCTGTGCTAGGCTTGACTACCTGTCAATTGCATCCATTATATGACATTTTAAGGGGAGACAGTGCTTTAAATTCACCATGCCAGCTTACAAAAGAAGCTCAAGAGGCTTTGAGACAAATTGAACTGGCTTTGTCCAATGTTGTTGAGAGAGTCACTCAAAACCCTTGGAAATATTAGTTTTTGCTACACAAGAGGCACCCACAGCAGTCCTTCATCAAGGAGACAGTGTGATAGAGCGGGTGAACCTCCCAGCACAACCAGAACAAAGCCTTATTCCTTACTTCTAGCTTGTGGCTTTTATTAAAGGCCATTAAGCAAGCAGTACAATTATCTGGGATAAGACCTGACAAGATATACACCTTTTATACTAATGCACAAGTTAATGTGTGCTGTGAAACCATCCCAGAGTGGCAAATTTTATTAGCTATGGCTCCAAATTTTACACACGGGTCTCCATTAAAGATAACCAGACTGTTACATAATTGGCAATGGATTCTTGAAGAAAAGGTTTCTAAAGTTCCTCCTTATGGACCAACTATCTTTACAGATGCATCCAAACATAATATTTGTGCTGTATACTCTCGTGACTTAACTATAAAGAGAGTAGTCAGAACTCCTTTTCAGTCCACTCAGCAGAATTAATTGTATGCAATCATTCTAGCTCTTACTTATTATCCAGGAGATATAAATATAATTACTGATTCAGCCTATTCAGTAGGTGTGGTACAAAGAATTGCCACAGCCCAAATAAAATTTGTAGCCTCCAATATATATTAGCTCTTTAAGGAACTTCAAGAACAAGTGAGAAGGCATCCAGGTAAGATTTATATTTTGCATGTCCACTCCCATAGTGGACTTTTAGGTCCTATTTTTGATGGTAATTCAAAGGCAGATAGCCTTCTAACCATGTTGGCCAATACTCCTTTATTTCAAGAAGCCCAAGAGTCTCATTCTAAATATCATCAGGCTGCCTGAGCTTTGCGTTTACAATTTGGAATAACAAGAGAAGAAGCTAGGAGCATAGTAAAAGCCTGTACAGCTTGTCTTCCTTTCCATGCTCCTACACTCCCTCCAGGGAAGAACCCTTGTGGTTTGAGACCTAATGTAATTTGCCAAATGGATGTGACCCATTATAAATCTTTTGGTCATCTGTCTTTTATCCACGTGGTGGTAGACACCTTTTCAGGATTCACTTTTGCAATGCTAGCAGCAAAAAAGACAGCCCGAGTGGTCACTGACTTCCTTATACAAACATTTGCAATTATGCGTGTGCCACAAGCAATAAAAACAGACAATGGACCTGCATATACTTGTAAACATTTTGTATACTGTTGTGCACAGTATAAGTTTTATGTACCACTGGAATACCATTTAATCCTCAAAGGCAGGCAATAGTAAAAGAAACAGAGATATTAAGACACTCCTCCAAAAACAAAAGAAAGGGAGAGCCACGGGTAACCCTAGAGAACTTCTAAATTTAGTTCTCTTTTTGACAAAGATGCACTGGCTCCGGCAGACAGGTTTTATAACCCACTGGAAGGGCAGTGTCCAGTGCGAGCAGCACCACTGTCTTTAGATAATCGTCAGGTGATGTGGAGAGACCCAGAAAGTGGTGAATGGAAGGGACCAGATAGGTTAACTGCTTGGGGGAGAGGGTTTTCTTGTATCTCCACAGATGGAGAAAGAATTAGATGGGTGCCAAAGAGCCGTATTCGCCTTGTCCATCAGAGAGAGATGGAACAGACCCTTGAAATGAAGGAGAAGATCCAAGAAACATCCAGTGGTTCCATTGCTGACTGTACCCACCACTGAAAGAATCTGGCAATTATGGCGTTTGATTCATGGACATCAAAAACTGTTTGACTTGAAAATCCTCAGGAATCCTTGGATTCTCTGAGACATCATAAGATTGTTGTAGGACTGAAAGTGCTCAGGAATCCTTGGATTCTCTGAGACATCATAAGATTGTTGTAGGACTGAAAGTCCTCAGGAATCATTAGATTCTCTGAGGCATGGTAAGACTATTGCAGGACTTCAAAACCTGTAGGGATCATTGGATTCCCTAACACGTAAAGCAATGGACAATAGATTGGTTTTGGCCTATCTCTTGGTTGCTGAAGGCGGCTTATGAGTGACTGATGTTTGCATACCCTCCTTCTAGGACTTCTGGAAATCTACAAAACCATGTTGATTTATATTGTTTGTTATATCACTACTTGCATGTACAATTCATGTCTGTTACGCCACATTTAACCTGCACTGACTGTGGGGAGAGTCATCACTAATAGCCTCTGCATTATTGCTATGTGCTTGTGTAATAACTCCCATGCTGATGGGTTTGTGCATACTTGTCTCTAATAAGACCCTTCAGCCCAGAAACCCGCTAGCAATCCCCACTTCCCTTTAGTGCTTTTCATCTCCTTTCCTGAGATGTCAGGGGGGGGGCGTGATCACCTGTGTTCTAAAACAAAAGAAAAAAGGAGATGTAAAGGGCTAGAACTGAGCAAATGTACTTGGACAGTGGAGCACATGAGACTAATTGTCAATTGGACAATTCTCTATTAACATGTTTGAAGGATGACCCTCCCCAACTATTCTGTGCTGTCTTGATTGGTGGGTGTGGACAAAGAAGGGGGAGTGACATGAGTGGGTAGAGTAGGGGGAGGAAATTGATTCATTCTCCTGGCAGTGGAGAGAGAGGAAGGACATGTGGAAATTGCTAGATCTAATGCCCTGACCTCAACTGCAAAAGACCAAGAATAAAGACTTTTGATTATCCTGACTTTGGCTGATTTCTGGAAGACAGAGTTCCAGCATACAACTCCTTCAGATGTTATGATCCACAGCTGTGGAGGCACTCAGAGAATTGACCTGCCCCTTAACATTAGTGCTTTCACAGTTACAATAACAATGAATTAGCATATCTATCTTTTCACAGTCCTTCTAACCCTCTTTCTATCTTTGAGCACCTTTACTGATTTTTACTAAGTATGAGACAAAACTTGAGAATTACCTGACTTTCTATCACAGTGATTTAGAGCAATTTTTCTTCAAAATTCTGCTTTTAATTTAACTCTGTGCTGAAGTTGTTGTTCAAGTTATATCAAAAGCTCTTCCATTTTCTTATACCAGCTGTCATACTAATTTTCAGATCCTTCAAGAATTTTGGTTTTGACTTGTCTCAACTGATTAAATTTATTGTTAGTTTTGTTGGGCATCTCCTTAAGAAGCATATACTTATATTTGATTATTCACTATTGTATTCTAAACATTTATATCTAAACATGCTATGTTTAAGGCTAGACTGAGGTAGCTGTGCTATTTATTCAGTTGATCAATAATTAACAACATTTAATAAAGGATTAGTATTTGTCCATCATGTCAGGTAATGAGGATATAAAGACAAAAATTAAAATGTCTTGCTTTTTAAAGATTATTAATTTTTGGAAAAGGCACTAGCTTCTGAATGGATCAGGAAAGGCCTCTTCTTAGGTAGCTTAACAGTTTGGTCAGTTTGGTAGGACCTAAAATGGAAATACACAAATTTTTCTTTACTATGCAACCATTGGAGCTGAGTATAATCAATTTGTTTATCACTACCTTAGTTTTAAATGCAAGACCAAATGAAGATACAGTAAACTCTACTTTGCTATGAAAGGAAAACCTATTGTCTGGCATTTTCATAATGACTAGAACAGTGATTTCATCTGTGGGGAGAATTCTGGAGGAGGTAATTCCCCAAAATTATGCAAATCAGCAACTTCTTTGTAACTTTGTGAAATAGTTACCTGAGAGGTCCTGTGAGATTAAATGACCTAGTTGTTATATGTCAGAGGTGGGAAAAGACCATAGGTCTTCCCCACTTTTAGGTTTGTTTCTCTATCAATTATATTATTCTGCCTCTCCACATATTATAATTATATTACTATAATCATGTCATTGTAATTATAATATAAAATATAATAACTATATATACATACACATATGCAGTTATGTATATATGTGTAGTGTTTCTTTAATATCTGCTAAAGCCATGCCCTTCAGCATATCTTAAATTTAAACAACTACTAAGTGTTTATCATGTGTTAAGATCTAGGCAAGATAGAAACCTTAGACAAGATAAAAAATTATTTTGTGAACTCACATAAGACATGCTCACAACATGGTTAGAAAAATGAATAAAAGGACAATCTCATGGTTTCTCTTAAGAACTTTAGAATCGATTATATAACATGAGAGACAGGCACAGAACCACCCAGCATGGCCATGATCTCATTAGAAAAGGTACTCTATGAGCAAAGCAGAATTGAATTAGTACAGAGGAAACATGAAATGTATAAAATTAGAGAAGCCACCCCAAATGTTCATATGAAGTATTTGTTTTCCAACCTTTGGCAGAGCACTCTGAGATTGTATTGGTCTGATCAGCCTATAGGACACACTGTAACTAGATTCTAACATAATAATGTCATTTAGGTCCTCTTCAAAAAAATGGACCACAACAATTTATAGGACTTCTAAGTATCCATCATTGTGTTAGGCTCTGGGCAAGATACAAAGTTTAGATAAGATGCAATCCTTGATTTCATGGAGTTTATAATCTGGTTTGTGGATATAATATCTACTCAAGTAATTATAATATAAAACAATAATGAAGATATATAAATTTGTGAAGTATAAGGGGGAAAAACTTAATGAAGAAGGTAGACTTTTAGTGGATGTGGATAAAAGAGAGTTTCCTGGCAGAAGCAATGGAATGAGTAAAGTCCCGAGTATCAAAATGAATTATACTGTGCCAAAATGTTTGTGGCAGCCCTTTTTGTAGTGACTAGAAACTGGAAAATGAATGAGTGCCCATCAATTGGAGAATGGTTGGGTAAATTATGGTATATGAATGTTATGGAATATTATTGTTCTGTAAGAAATGACCAACAGGATGAATACAGAGAGTCTTGGAGAGACTTACATGAACTGATGCTGAGTGAAATGAGTAGAACCAGGAGATCATTATACACTTCAACAATAATACTGTATGAGGAGGATGTATTCTGATGGAAGTGGATATCTTCAACATAGAGAAGATCTAATTCTGTTCCAATTGATGGACAGACTGAGCTACACCCAGAGAAGGAACACTGGGAAATGAGTGTAAACTGTTTGCACTTTTGTCTTTCTTCCCAGGTTATTTTTACCTACTGAATGCAATTCTTCCTGTGCAACAAGAAATTAGGTTCTACACACATATATTGTATGTAGGATATACTATAATACATTTAACATGTATGTGACTGCCTGCCATCTAGAGGAAGGGATGGAGGGAAGGAAGGAAAATTCAGAATAGATGTGAGTGCAAGGGATAATGTTGTAAAAAATTATCTATGCATATGTACTGTGAAAAAAAATTATAATTATAAAATTAATTTTAAAAAACATTTAAAAAATGAATTATACTAAAAATCATGATAAATTACTTCCATAAAAAGCTGGGAAAAATCATTTCAAGATGACATGATCTTAAATTATGATCACAAATATTTAATGTTAGCAAATGAAGTTATAATTTTTATATTATAGTATATTATTATTATAGTTATATTATAAATTTAAAAATCACTCTGTTTTTTTCCTTGTTAATTTTTAGGTTGGATTTGCAATTTCATTGATATTGTGAGGTCCTCAGAAGAACCTTCCCTGTACAAAAGTAGATTTTAAATTCTAGGTCTTAAAAGGGGTTGCTTGGGGCACTGTGGAATAGGGTGTAAATAAGAGGCTAAGTAACTTGCTCACACTGCTGGTATTTGACTTGAACCCATAACTTCTTCTTTCAAGGTCAACTATTTCACTATAATGGTGACTTGTAATCCTTTTCATTATGATATAAGAAATGATTATTTTAATCATTAATTATCAAAAGGACCTCATTTAAAATAACAAATATTTTATCATTGTCATTGATACTTGTTTAGTTAGATAAATTATAACTTATTATAGTTACTTTAAAATATCATATTATTATTTATAATATGACACAGTATGTTACTTAACATATTAAATGAACTGAGATATTTGTAAAGCATACAGCACAAGCCCTGGCTTAGTAAGTGCTAAATAAATGCTAATAATAATAATAATAACAACAACATACTACTATGCTACAGGTTGATTTCATCTAAGAAATAAGCTAATGTGAAGTTTCAGAACAATTTACAAACATTTCAATATTCTTGACTCAGAGTAGACTGTAAACTTGAAGAAGGTCCCTGGCACATCTGATAATCTGAATTTATGAGAAAATCTGAATAAGAATCTTATAAGATGGATAGTATTATCTTGGTTGTGATCTATAAGGTTGGAATTAATATCCACATTGATGACATGATATATTTATTGGCTATTGGCTAAGAATATTTTTCATAACATGATTTGATAAAATAATGTCCTATGTCTTATTTAATAAACTTTTAAAAAAATTAGCATGCAAATATATATAATACACCCTGAGGCTAGCAGAAAGGGCATTTTTGGGATCAACTCAGACTTAAGTGAGCTTTTTTTAATCTAGTGGTCTTTCTATTAGAGTCACATCCCAGGCTGGGAGTGTCTAGAATCCCTACCTTTATTTATCCAATCCAAAAGTTATGTCAACCAGCTAAGGTTATATTTTTCCTTTGAAAATCTGCTTATGATTTTGATCCATGCTAATTTATTTTAGGGTTAGCCAGCCATGTAGTCCTGCCTCATGATATCTTTCTACTCAACCCCTTTCCACCTCACACCTCATCACCTCATGTCTTTCTTCTTTCATTGCTAATTGTTTTTGGGTGCTAACTCCCTTTTAGGGTTAGCCTGTAGTAAATGGTGTAATCTTCTTTCTCTATAATTAACCCCCTTTTGGGGTTAGTTTGTTAAACTCCTCTATGGATTTAGCCTGCCAATCAATGGACATACTCCCACCTCATGCTGTATTCCCTTTAATGCTATCTCCTGATTAATTGTGATTTCCATTAGGGAATTTGTCATTCTCTTTGTTAATGTTCATTGTTAAAATCTCTTTCCTTGCTTACTCCTGTGTGTTAATTCACTTAATAAATAGCACTTCTTCATACTTGTGATAGATGTCTTGTCATGCTTGCGCAATCTCAGGAACATAAGGTTCTCTATTATGTTATTTTTATATAATATTCTTCTTACAATCAATAATAATTTTTATTATTATTATTATTATTATTATTATTATATGTAATAATCTTCTTACAATCAATTGCTCTCCTGAATCTCTTTCCATATTTACCATTCTTGTCTATCTTATCTCAGTTCTGGAAAATAAAAAACAAACAAAAAACTTAAAATTTAATCTATAAGTTAATACTTTCTTAAGCCTATAATCAACAAAACAATACACCATACTTTGAATTGTAGCATTTGCTAATTCAAAGCTATAAATGCTGTGTAGGAGGGTTGCTAGACACTCTTTTTCAAATTAACTAATCAGAGACATCTTCAGATATAAAGAGAAAGCATTTATTTAGTGCCTTTGAGCAGAGTCCCACCCAGACTCCACCTGGGTGCCATTCCAGCCCTTGCCACGTGCTAGACCTGACTAGCAGGAAGTAGAACACCCAGTTAAACTGGGAAAGACTCGAGCCTTTTCACTGGATAGACTGAAAGGATGGAACCATCCTTGACCAATGGTCCCCAGCCTTGTCTGCTTCCCATAAGTCACATCACCTCCTGTGACTTAACTAACTTCATGTGATTTTCTGCATCCCAGGGTTCAAGGCCTGGGAATAGGGATCATGGCACTTAGTTTCAGACTGAGAAAAAACTTCATTCAATCAGGCCTATTCAATGCTCATTGAAAATTGAACACAGAAGCCAACTTCAGCAAAGCTCAAGGTATCTTGGTACAAGTTTAAACTTTAATAACTTCAGAAATATGAGTACTACAAACTAACAAAAAATGTCATCTGTAAGTATAATTTAAATTTATTTAATGCTTCTTTAGATTTATGAATTTTGAGTGATAAATTTTTACTAGTTACAGGTAAATTCTTTTTTGTTATACATGTACATTAACTTTTTATGTATTTCCATATGAACCATGTTGGGAAAGAAAAATCAAAACAGTTTATTGGGATTGCCTTGTACCACTGACCCACTGAGAAGAACCAAGTCTTATCATAGTTGATCATCACATAATCCTGCTATTGCTGTGTACAATGTTTTCCTGGTTCTTCTTGCTTCTTGAGTGATAAATGTTTAATTTCAACATGTCTAGTAACTTTGTTATTATGTTTGTCCTTCATTTTAGAAGAGGATCTTGACATCAGGAATGTGATGTCCATGACTAGCAAATTTAATTGGTTTTAAGTGAGTAGGGTCTGAGTGCAATCACCAGCTTTACTTTATCTTCCAGAGTCATCTAAGTGCAGTAGCAAGCTATAGATCTGGATGACCAGAGATGGTCTGGATTCAGTGGGAGGCCTTAGCTTTTTAAAGTCCAGGTCTTTAAGTTGTCTCTGACGGAGACAACTAGCCATTCAGTGATCAAGACTGGATAAGATATGAGGCAAAGAGTGGCCCCATTTTAACATATATAGATATATCTCCATTTTGGGAAAAGACCCTTAGGGTTTCTGGCCAAAAGAGAAACAATTGCTATTTACATTCACTAGGAACAATCTGGGACCAAACAGTTGACATTTCTTCTATGGTCCCACCAAAGAACCTATAGTTGGCCATTCCATGAGAGTCAGAATGATTTGGATTCAAGGCTTTGTTCTTAGACAAGAAATGTAGTTCTTAAACCCAAAGGTATCTTATGAGGCATTCACCTTTTAAATTCATATTCCTTTGGGCAGAGCACTCACAAATATAATCTGTGTGGACAGAGGAAGAGGAAGAAAAAAAGGCTAAAGGAAGGGAGAGAAAGGGAAGAAAAGGACAGGGAATGGAAGGGGAGCAGAAGAAAGAGAGGGAGGAACTGTGTTACCCAATTGTTTGTCTTTCATTCTCAAAAGAGCATTTTTTTTTTTTTTTTTTTTTTTTTTTGCTGAGGCAATTGGGGTTAAGTGACTTGCCCAGGGTCACACAGGCAAGAAGTGTTAAGTGTCTGGGGCCACATTTGAACTCAGGTCCTCCTGACTTGATGGCTGGTGCTCTATCCACTGGGACACCTAGCTGCCCCAAAAGAGCATATCTAACCAAACTTGCTATTATTCATCATTTCTGAAAGACAATTTTTCAGCTGGGAGAATCTATAGAGGAGATTCCTTGGTCACTTTGGTCCACATTAGAGTTTTTTCTTAGTGAGATTGCATCAATGTTTCACATTTTCATCAAAATCTCTTTCTTTGGCTAATGTTAATAAAATAATTATACATATGATCCTTTTAGTTACTGAGCAGAATCAGATTGTATATTTTTACCAAGTACAAATACTGACTAGTAATGTATAGTATAAGACAGAGATCATGTTAAAATTTAATAAAAAACTATCAATATTTAAAAATTTTAAGTAATTTCTAAAAATGCTTTTGTAAATTTGTAGCATTTGTTCTTTCTAAAATTATTAAAGCTTAAGACTGTCTTACACATTTAAGAAATACAGTATTTCAGTACTTTAAAAGATGTTTGATTTCATATGATTATTTCCTTCATGGATGCAGATCACTAAATTACTATGCCAAATTTACAGTTATAAACTCTGAACTTAGCTAGTCCTCAGATGACAAAGATAAGAATCATCCTTTATTATCATTTGGTTATAGTTCATTAAGAGCTGCTTTTATTTTTTTAAAATTGATTTAATAGAACTGACAATATGCTTAAAAAAAGAATTAATTCTCTATTAAATTCTCTATTAAACCTATGCTTTTTTTTTTTTTAAGTATCCGTTTTATCTTTCTTCTCACAGAAAAATATTCAGAAGCGAATGCTTGTGATAAAGTTGGCAGCTCACCTAGCCGTATTGTTTTAGAGAGTTGACTGAGGCTTAAAAAGGTAGAGTATCAGAGGTAGGATTTGAGGGGTGTTCTTTCTTTCCCCAACCAGAGCCAATATTCCCTGTCATCTCACAAGGGCATAAGGAAAAAGCAAGCAAAATGAAAATAACATCCACAGATCCAAGAAACTGCATCTGCAACTATCACTATTTGTTTATTCATTTTTAATAAACCTTGCTTTATGAATCATGTTGGGAGAGAAAAATCAGAGCAAAAAAGGAAAATCCATGGGATTAAAAAAAAAAAAAAAAGAAGTGAGTATAGCACATGTTGATTTATATTCAATCTCCATAGTTCTTTTTTCCGGATGCAGATGGCATTTTCTGTCTAAAGTCTATTGCGATTGTTTCAGATCATTGAACCACTGAGAAGAACCAAACCTTTCATAGTTGATCTATCCCACATATTTTTTTGTTTTTTGCTTGCCTTAATTTATTTTTTTACAAAACATATATATGGGTAATTTTTCAACACTGACTCTTGCAAAACCTTATGTTCCAAAATTTCCCCTCCCCCACCCTATCCCCTAGATGGCAGATAGTCCAATACATGTTAAATAGATCATCATACATTCTTGAAGTTATTGTGTACAATGTATTCTTCATTCTGTTTGTTTAGCTCAGTATCAATTCATGTAAATCTTTTCAAGTCTTTCTATAATCAGCTTATTCATCATTTTATATAGAATAGTAATATTCTATTATCTTCATATCTCACAGCTTGTTTAGCCATTCCCTAATTGATAGGCATCCACTCCTTTTCCAATTCTTTACTGCCACAACATTTTTGCACAAGTATGTCCTTTTCCCTCCTTTATGATTTCCTTGGGATACAGACTCAGTAATGGTACTGCTAGATCAAAGGGTATGCTATTTGGACATAGTTCCAGATTCCTCTCCAGAATGGTTGGATCCGTTCACAATTGCACCAACAATGTATTAGTGTCCCAATTTTCCTATATCCTCTCCAACATTCATTATCTTTTCCTGTCATTTTAGCCAATCTGAGAGGTGTGAGGTGCTATCACCCTTTATTGATTGTCAATCTTTCCCCCAGAATGTCTATATATTTCTTCTTTGTTTTCATGAGACTTTCCTTAAAGATGGGCCTAACACTCTAAAACTTTTGGGATAAACTGTATATAGTAAAGAAAGAATTTTCTTTAATAGCCTAAGTCTTTTGTGATAACTCATGGAAACATTGTTGATATTAAAATAACATTGTTGCTGTGATCTTTTTAGCCATGCACTTTTAGTCTCTCTGTGTGTGTGTATAGGATTCTGCTATCATAACTGCATCACTTTTTGTAAACCTGTAAATTATTGATATAAATATATTACCTTTGAGAACTATGTCAAGATGAGAGCTATGTCAAGAAATCAAAGTAAGATTGCTGTGACTTAAGTTTGTATAAGAAAATATTTATCAGATTTTCTGGATATTGTTATCATTTTTATTATTTTTGCTGAGGCATTTGGGATTAAGTGAGTTGCCAAGGATCACACAGCCAGGAAATAAATGTTAAGTGCCTGAGGTTAGATATGAACTTAGGTCCTCCTGACTTCGAAGCTGATGCTCTACCTATTATACCAACTAGCTGCCCCCTGGATATTATTATAACTTGACAGAGCAGTGACATGTTTAAATTCCATGACATTAAGCAAAATATCACAAAGAGAGTTATTTTCCTTTATCAGTCCTAAACACTTTAGAGGCTACTTAGATGGTAGTTAAACCCCTAGACTTTTGCATCTTCATATTCTACTATTTGATAGACTGAAATTCTTTTGATAGTGTGTGAGATGGGTGCTAGGCCTCTTACCCAAACTGACTACTCAGAAACAGCTTCAGATACAAAGAGGAAGCATTTATTCGGTCTTTGCAAGAGAGGCCTAAGTACACCTGAGTAGTACCACAGCCTCTCAGTTCTCATCTCCCAGCATTGTGCCTGGCCTGTTGAGCCAGAAATAGTGGATTTGGTTAAATAACAAAAGACCTGGCTTCATTGGATGGACTGAAAAGGAAGTAACCCTTGACCAATGGTCAGCAATGCTGTCTACTTCCTATGGGTCAGTTCCTGAAGCTTAGACCTAGGGTCTAACATTTCCTGTCCTACAGATCAAGTGACTTTTTGAAGCTTAGGGTCTGACCCACTCCATCTCAGAGACTTTTTGAGAAATCTTTACCTGGTCCCATTTAGTAGGATACATAATAATAATAATACATAATAATATTGTAGTAAATTTATTTTTATTTTTTTGCTGAGGCAATTGGGGTTAAGTGACTTGCCCAGGGTTACACAGGCAAGAAGTGTTAAGTGTCTGGGGCCATATTTGAACTCAGGTCCTCTTGACTTCAGGGCTGGTGCTCTATCCACTACACCAAACAGCTGCCCTTAGTAAATTTATTTTTAATGTATATTGCTTTATGAATCATATTGGGAAAGCAATAGGGAAAAAATCATAGGAGCGGGGGAAAAAAACAAAAAAGAAGTGAACATAACTTGCGTTGATTTACATTCAGTTTTAGTTCTTTTTCTGGATTCAGATGGCATTTCCTGTCCAAAGTCTAATGTGATTCCTTTAGATCATTGAACCATTGAGAAGAAGCAAGTCTTTCATAGGTGATCATTGCCCATTCTTGCTATTATTATATACACTGTATTCCTGGTTCTGCTTGTTTCATTCAGCATCAGGTCATCTGATATTATGTATCAAATATATAATAATAAAGGAGATGTAATGAATTTAATTTTGTTGGTACCTTAGGACTAAAGTAATATAGAATTTGTTTGAATTTTCTGTCATTTGTGCAGAAAAGCAATACTTAACAAAATAATATTCTTTTGTCTTCAGGTCTAAAATTTCCAGAAGTTTCTTAACTCCTCTCATGAGTAACCTCTAACTAGGTGACAAAATTCCCCAGAGCTGTGGTAATTAGCAAAGTAGATGAAGTGCATCAGAAGAAATTACATCTCCAATTTTGACTTGCAAAAGTGATGGCTACCTAGGTTATGTAAGAAGGGAGAACAATTGTAGTTGCTTCTGCATTTATGACTTACTTCAATCCTACTGCAGAATTGATTAAGGATACAACTACAATTAAAGGTTTACCCTAGGAATTCTCATTTGCTTTGCCAATCTACTGGAATACTACTGGAATTGTGTTTTCACAAGTTTCTACACCTTGTGCATCTAGTTTACTCTAGGTGTTAAGTACCTCTCAGCAAGCAAGGTTCATCTTCCTGCAAGAGTGAGTTTTTAATAACATGGAAGGAAATTATGATATATCCTAGATTATATATCTGAGAAAGAGATATGAGATTGGTTTCTTGTTTTCTTTCAAATTTCTGTTAAAATCCCACCTTTTGCAAGAAGTCATACTTGGTGCCCTCTCTCTGAGAAAACCACCAATTTACTTTGTCTACAGTTTGTATATATAATTTTGTGCATGGTGTATCCCCCGTTGGAAAGTGAGTCCACTGAGAACAGGGACTATTTTCGCCTCTGTATTACCAAGAAGCTTAATAAACACCCTTTGATTGACTTTCTTACTTATAAGGAGTGTGTTTGGGAGTCCCTGAAGTTAGTGTCAAGAGAATCATGAAAACTACCCCTTTCATTTTGAAAGAATTGATCTACAAGCACATTGATGTCTTAGCAAGAAGGGACTCTTAATGTCATATTGACTATTCCTCAAATATGGACATTTGTGGCAGTTTCCTCTGGGTAGTCCTTTTCCAGTTTATTACAGTAAAGCTGACCATCTTTAAAGGGCAACTGGAACATATCAGTATGAATCATAATTTAAAACTCAGCCTTGCCCTTGCAAAAGATTGGGCCAGGCAAGCTTTTGAAGGTGTCTTGATGGAGCACCTCATCAGATGGAAGAAGGAACAGCATTATTAGTAGGATATAACAGTACCTCTAGACACCCACCCACATACATACCTACACACACCCATTACCAAACCTTCTCTAAGTTCTGGGTCTACTGGCACATCATGTCATCAGGGATTCAGAAATGCTATCTTTAAATAGATTCATTACATATAAGCTGGGGTTACTTGTCACAGTCTACGTACAGTTCTTGGGATTACTTCATGGGGCTTAGAACTAAGGATCTAGGAAATCAAACTCCATTACTACCTGGCAGAATTTTAGATAGAAGTCACTAGAATCCCTTCTGTATGTCACTTAGTTTCAAGAATTTAACCTGTTAAAGCCCATAGGACAATCTCTGATAGAGGGAACAATATATTTGTAGTTGCATTGTCCCAAGCTTTTATTTGTCTTGGCTTTTAGTCAACACCTATTTTGGAAATGTGATACCGTGGTCTGTATATCAAGATACAACTATAAGGCTGGATACTGAAAACTTATAGCTATGAATTTTGAAAGCAATTACAAATTTTTGAAAGCAATTACACATATATACATATGTATATGTAGACATACATGCATATATACATACATATATACACTTTACTATTAGATAATTAGAGGTAGTTTAATCTAGGATAGAAAGTTGGCTTTGGAGTCAATAAAACTTTCTGGGTTCAAGTTCTACTTCCATGAAATATTCTAGGAGGTCCTCTAAGACCATAAGTTGTAAAGAAGGAACTGACTAGAAAGTGTTTTCTTACCTGGGAAAAATGCCAATGATTTCACAGAGCCAGTTCCTATCTTTATTACATATTTTTGGTTGGAAAATGGCAATTACTGTTGGGTGTAATACTTAGAAATCTTCTAAATAAGGAATTGAATATATGGTTTCTGCCAGTCTTGCTAGGTGAAGAGACCTAGCTAGCTCTGTGGTTATTTGGGTTAAGGAATATGTGGATCAAGTGGGATTTATGACCATGCCCTGGAGGAACCTTCCATGCTGGTCCATTTATAGTGACTGCCTCTCTCTGATCCCTATTTCTGAGAATCACCAGATGCTTCCATCCTTTGTCCTTCTGTATCATGTCCTCTGTAGACTCAAAAAGAGCTGACATCCTTTCCTTCCACTCCCAATTCTGAAATAGTGAACCATGCTCTAATCAACTCAGCCTTGTTTCTCATGTTTGTGCCAGGCCAGTCCCCTTTGAACCCACTCCTTTGTCTTGTAATCTTTAGGACCAAAGGTCATTGCTTATCTACTATTTCTCTACTTGTGTTTACTTCCTTGAATTGGGGGGAATTCTAATCTTATGTAAACAGAAACAAGTAGGGGTCCATTTTCTCTATAGGATTAGTAAATGAGTCAAGGTCTTGCTTTGATAGGGTGTTCCCAATTATTGTGCTTAAATGACAGGTGATTTCCTCTAGTCACCCTTCAGACTGAGAAGACTTCAGAGCCCAAATTTGTGACCTTGGACAGGTCACTTAACTCCTGACTCTTACTTTCCTCACCCATATGAGGGAAATAATAGTACCTACTTCTCAAGGTTATTGTGAATATAAAATGAGGTAACACGTGTTAAGTGCTTTGCGACTTTTAAGTGTTATTTAAATGCTATGATGATGATCAGACTATTTCTATTCAAAGGTTAGTAGAAGATGAAGTCTGAGAATTCTGGCAGCATTCAAGTCCAAATTTTTTTTTTTGGTTACTCCCCAATTGATAACCTGTAAATTCCCACCAGAAACCCGATAATACACAGAATTACAAGAAATAATTCTTTCTGCACAAGTAAATGTAACAAAGAGGTTCTCAAAAGAGGCAGGTTTTATTTTCATAATACAGAAATTAAAGTTGGAATCAAAATTAAGTTCCAGAGAAATGTAAGTTCTAAAAGACAAAAAATATATTCTTATTACAATAAATTAAATCAACAAACATTTATTAAGCTCTTACTATAAGTTAAACTCTTGCTAAGAGCTGGGAATACAAATACAAAAACAATCCCTGCCCTCAAGGGCTTTACCACGTAAAGGGAATAAAGCATAAAAGGGAGATGAAAAGAGGAGGGGTGAGGTGGAAAGTACTTTGTCCCCAGGCAATTACACATAGTATCTAGTGTAGAACCTAGAGAGAAATTAAGTTATGGATGGCCTAAGTTTGTTTTCTGAAAATGGAGATTCTGGGCAGAATCAACCAACCAGAGGAAAAATCTGCTAGGGTGGAATATACTTCTTAGGTTAGAAGGTTTGGTGCTGGTGAACTTTCTAGGTGAGGAGTCATCAGGGGCTGTTTGAGCTTTCTAGATGAGAGCCTATTGTGACATGGTAGAGAAAGACTGAACAGTCTGAAATGGAGTAGGAAGAAGGATAAACAAATGAATGTCCTGGGCAACTTTCCTTAAAATGATTCTTTGTGGAACCAATCAGAAGAGAGCACCACAAAAGTAGAGAATACTTTCAATTATTATTGTTAATAATAATAATTTTGTCATTCTAAATTTTTAGCTGGTGGGGAACTTTAAAGATTATCCATTTCAACCCCCTGTATTTTGTAGATGATGAAACGATGTACTCGTGAGTGACATGCCCACACAGTTAAATTGGTAATGCCAAAATTAGGAACCTTGGTTCCTAGTCCAATATTTTAATTATAAAGTTGTCCCATTTTCCTAGAGTTTTTTTTTATGACCTTGAACAAATCTGCTTTTAATTGTGTAATTAACTGTAACATGGAAGTGATAGTAAACTTGGAAATATTTGTAAACATGAAATTCTTATAAATTAGTAATTCCTTAGCTTTTTTTTTGTTGTTGGCAATTGGGGGTTAAATGACTTGCCCAGGATCTCATAGCTAGTGTTAACTGTCTGAGGTCAAATTTGAACATAGGTCCTCCTGACTTCAGGGCCAGCTCTCTATCCACCATTCATTTAGAATCCTGGGGCAGATAGGTGTGAAAATGAAAGTGGATATAATTCAACTGGAGTCAGAAAGAATCCAGTTCAAATTTGGCTTCAAGATACTTGCTGGGTGAGCTTAGGCAAGTCATCTACCCTGTTTGCCTCAGTTTCCTCATTTGTAAAATGAGGTGAAGGAAGTGGCAAACCACTCCAGTGTCTTTGCCAAGAAAGCCCAAATGGGATCATGAAGAATCTTGACTCAATTGAAATGACTCAACAACACTCACAAATGTCATTGACTTTTATATTCCATTTAAAATAACATTTGTAGAGATTTTATTTTTGTTATTGTAGCCAGTAGATTTACATCTCTTGCAAATTCAAGCAACTTAAACCATTCAATTTAGAGATTATTCTTATTTTAATCAGGGGGACTATAATTTATTTTCCTAATAGATATATACGATGCTTCACTGTGGCATAGAGGGAGCCCCAGGTTCTCATGTTAGTTTTGGCAGTTTCTACCATATCAGAAAGGCTTTGAGTAGAATCCAACTATGGAGTCTATGTTTGTCTTAGGGACTAACCTAGCTGGTTTTATTCAGTTGGTCACAGGATGATGGCTCTTTTGATCACAGCACCTCCCCCAAAAAGTCATTTTGTAGGATTTGTAGTCTGTATTTAATAGAAACAGTACCTAAACTGATAAAATTATGGACCCTTGAAGAAAGGAAATATATTGCTTTATGATTATATTTATAATGATCCATTAATAAAACATATTGCTTTATATAAGTTGTTATAATATTCGATAGAAATCTTTTTATTTTGCCTGTCCAGTTTGGATTTTATCAGTAGGGCATACTTTTGTTCATATATTTTTGTTGTTCTGTCATGTTCATCTGGGACCCCATTTGGGGGGCAAAGATATTGGAATGGTTTGCCATTTCCCTTTCCCAGCTCATTTTATAGATGAGGAAACTGAGGCAAATAGGGTTAAGTGATTTGCCCTAGGTCACTTTGCTAGTACATATCTAAGGCCAGATTTGAACTCACTCAGGAAGATTCATCCTCCTGACTCCAAACCTGGTACTCTATCCTCTGCACCAATTAGGTGCTATAAATATACATAGATATATATGTATATATTTGATGAATGAATAGCTATATTAACATATAAAATATGAAGCTTTGATTTAAATATTATATTTGTTAATTTAGCAAATATTTATTTAGCAATCTACATCCATAGCATTGTGCTAAGTGATACAGAGAATGCTAAAAAGGAAAAGATAAAGGCCACATACTCACAGAATCACAATTTAGCCCATTAGCCCCTAAGTTTTTATTTTACAGGTGAGGAAACTGAGGTCCAGAGATGTAAAGTGACTTTTCCTAAAGGCCATCCTGGAAGTAAGTGGGATAAATAGGCTCTGAATTTAGATCTTCCTCCTCTAAATGCAGTATTTTTTCTTCATACCATGCTGAATTTTTTCTTATTAGAAAGTCTAATTCACTCTAAGAAATATCCATCTGTTCTCTAACAATTGTGTAGGCTGGAAATCTTTTTTTGTAAAATAATAATGTATGTCCCTCAAAATGCAGGTGGACATG
This sequence comes from Sminthopsis crassicaudata, assembly GCF_048593235.1. Lineage (NCBI taxonomy): Eukaryota > Metazoa > Chordata > Mammalia > Dasyuromorphia > Dasyuridae > Sminthopsis > Sminthopsis crassicaudata. The sequence goes on from NC_133620.1 coordinate 183,583,738, forward strand.
AGACCTTTTCTTTTTAAATTAAAAAGCACAATTAGATTTGTTTCTCCTTTCTCCCTCTCCTCACTCACCTTGAGATTCTGAAAACAGGCATATTTGATTCAAGTCAATTAATATCCATAAAAGAAACCTCCCCAGGTGCTCCAGACTTTTCTCCATTTTAAAAAATAACTTTATTTTTCCAATACAAGCAAAGATAGTTTCCACCATGCATCTTTGCAAAATCCTTTGTTCTTAATTTTTCTTCCTCCCTTCCCTCTAAATAAGTAATAAGTTAAACATGTGAAATTCTTCTAAACATATTTTTATATTTGTCATGCTTTGCAAGAAAAAAACCAAGCAAACAAACAAGTATAATAATAATAATAAAAAAAAAGGTGAAAATACTATGCTTTGATCTACATAAAGTGTCTAAAGTTCTTTCTCTAGATGCCTAGCTAGAACATCCTAATTCCCCTTGGGCTAGAAGTGGCCTCAAATAAGAATTTCCTTCCAAGTACGTGCAAGCTGAATTTATCCCATACCTTTAGTCTTCATTCTTCTGTACAATCTTTATAGCTTTGGGTGTGAGAGGCCTGACTTGCCTCTTTTGTGGCTTACCTCCCCCTCTCCCAAGTTCTCCTAACTTCAGATTTGCAAGTAGTCATCCTTCCCATCCTAGATCCACTGAACATTATCCTTGTTTCGAGTTCTCTGGATAAAGACCCTTTTTTATATGGCTTCCAGATTTCTCCTGACTTTCAACTATCATTCAAGACATTTAGCAAAAATTACCACCTACTGTGTGCTGTCAAATATAGTTAAGTTGCTGTCAAATAAAGATAAGGTATAATCCCTGAACTGGAGAATTTAGTTACTTTAAGGGACAAATGGGTATACTATACAATAATAAATAAGTTCATTAGAAAGTTTCAAAGCTTTGTGAAGTCCAAGAGGAAAGGTTATTGTCAATAGGAAAATGGGGAAAGAATAAAACAATTATTATTAACATTGGTAAAAAGAAATCCAATCAAAGTTCGTGGAGGAGTGGCATTTGAAATGGGTGGTTTCAGCATGTGAAGGTCTTTAAATGCTAGAAGGAATCTAAATTTTATTTACTGAAACTCTAATACTATGATAGGCTATTTGTTCTTTCTGCTAAAGGCCATTTGGATATTTATAACATAATTGATGGGCCATACAAAATTATCAACTTGTAGAACTCAAACAGTGGAAGGTTGTTCTATCTAGCTTTTATCTCCTTATTGCCTCCAGTTGCCTTGGCATGGCCAGATCAAATTATTTCTCTGGCTTTTTAATTTTTTTTTAATTGTATCCCTGCCCTAATAGTTTTTTTTAACTGTTATGAAAAATGGACGGCCATCCTGGAAGTGAGCATGCAGAGGCGTGCTATTTCTCATTTTTGATCTGGTCTCTCTGTCCACTTTGATTCTTCCAGTTGTAAGTCCACTAGATGGGTAGTTTATGTGTTATCTTTATTATCATCTATACAATGATGAAATGGAAGTTTAGGGGTTAGGGAAGGACTCAAACCTAGTAGATGGCAGAGGTAAGTCCCAGGAGCTCAGCAATGAGGTTCATAAGGCTAATATGAATCGAAACATGTAATCTCAATGCAGTTCTTTAAAAAAGCATTTAAATAGAACAATTAAAATTTCCATTAATAATGGATGTACATTAACATAAAGTTGGAAATGGAAATCATCTAAGGAATAATTATCTTTTTGTACATCTTGAGATGAAGCAAGAAGGCATAACTATTCCTGACACCTTCTACTCTTTCCCATAGACCCTTGCTTTTTTCTTTGGGATTCTCTGTGCTTCCCTAATTGCTATATGCAAGGGAATGGGGGAAAAATGGACATTTCCCAGGCAGAACAGAAGCCTCCGTTTTTCAGGGGATGGGCAGGAAAAGGCGTCCTGGGGCTCACTCTCCATGCAATTTGGTTCTCTTCTGCCTCCTTTTTGCTTTTTAATCACGAAGATTTCAGGATAGTACTAAGAAGTCTAACCTCTGAATTTTAATTGTATTTATTACCAATGTAATTCACAAATCTTCTGTCTCTTTATCTTTGTAAATGTTGTAAACGGATCATCCCTTGGCTCCTTCAAGGTCTGGTCAAATCTTCCTTTAGTCTGTTTCCATTTTCTAGTTCAGACTAGTCATTTACAACATGTTTTGCATCCCCTTAATTTCAGAATAGAGGCCCTAATCAAGTGAATCTGACCAGAAAGAAAACATTCCACTTCTGGAATCTCCTCTCTTCCCCGATTAGTTGTTTGTTTGTTTGTTTGTTTTTCTTTCTCGTTTCTGGTTTACCACTGTTCTCAGACTTGCCTGGGACAGTCAGCGTTGCTTGAGGCAGTAAGAAATGAAGTTTCGATCGGAGCTCTCTGGGGGGTTTCCACCACCCAAATTCCCCATTCACAGAAAATCCCAGATCTACCCATCTTTATTCAGTCGGGGTTTCTTCAACAAAGACTCGGGGTGGTTGGTCATTTTCTTCTCCGACTCATGTTGGAGTGACTTGCTCAGGGTCACACCGCTAAGAGCCTTTCCCCCCTCACCGAATATTTAAAGTTACAAAGTACAAAAGACTGTAGCAAAGAGAGGATTTAAGCCGGGTGTTAAGCCGAGAGATACTAAGGCGTGAGAGTCTCTGTCCTCAGGCAGCTCAATCTCCCTAGTAACTGATTTATTCTTACACGGGTCCGGTAAATTAGGCCTTCAGTATCATCGCCGCCCCCTCGTGCCCCCGTTTGGTGGATGAGGAAATCGAGGCTCCGTCCTTTGCCTGGGAGAGGAAGAGGAGCAACAACGCTGGGATTCGAACCCACGCCTTCCTTACTCAGGCCAAGGTCACACGACATAAGGAATCCGAGCGGGAAATTCCGACAATTTCGGGCAGGAATGGGGAGCTCCGGGACCTTCCCGCCCCATGAGGTGCAGGGACCTAGAAGCTCTCCGGCACGGGAGGTAGGGTGGGGTGGGAGAGGGCTCGCCAACGGTCACATGGCACAGAGCGCCGGAGCGCGCAAGCGGGTGCAGCCCGGAGCGACCCCGAGAAAGGGCTGCGCTGGCGGTGCGGAGCGAAGTGAGGCGCGAGCTGCAAACGCCCCCGCCAGGGGCTCAGTTGGTAGGTTGAGGCCGGGGGCCTCGGTGCCCCGGTAGCCGTAGCAGCGATCTTCTCTAGTCGGGTCGGACCGCTAGTTGCGCAGCAGTTCCTCAATTTACCTCTTCCCAAGCCGCCCAGCGCCCAGCGGATTATGTAAGGGCTGCTGGCCCCGCCCCGCCGCGCCCCGCCCCTACCGGCCTCTGACGGGCGGAGAACGGAGGAGTAGGAGGTGGGGAGAAGCCGCCGCCGCCGCCGCCGCCACAGCCACCAACTTCAGATCTAGCTGCGGATCCTGGCCGCTGGAAGCCGGGCCCCCGGATTCCCCGTCGCCCCAAGCGGGGCCATGGCAGCCGGCGCCCCGCTCCTGAACCCGAGCCGGGCTGCAGCCCCGCAGCTGCCGCTCCCCACCCGACGCTGAGCGGGCGAGCTGCCGAACCGTTCGGCGTTAGCCGTCCCCGTGGCCGCCTCTGCGGCTCCGGCTTCTGCTCCTACTTTTCCGCACAAGTTTCTGCCGCCTCGTAGAGCAGCGGCGGAAGGACCAGCGAGGGGCCGAGGGCCCGGTCCCCGGCCCGCCGGCCATGTGGGGGCGATTCCTGTCCTTGGAGCCCGGCGGCCCCGGCGGAGTCCGCAGCTACCCCACGGGTAAGAAGCAGGGGCCAAGAATGGCAGGCCCGGGCCCGGGGTCGCGGGAGACCCACCCCGTGCGGCTGCCCTGCCAGGCCCGGCCCGATTGGGGCTGTGTCCCCGCCCGCTCGTTCTCACGCTTCACCCCGCTCCTCTCCATCCCCCTTCCCCCTCCCCCCTCTTGTCGGCTTGAGGCTGCACGAGTGACATCTGGCGGGGCCCCCGACTTGCTCTGCCTTCCTCCGACCCCCGGATCCCCGCCCCCGCCTGCTCCCCCCAAATCTCCAGACGCCCCGCAATCTCAACTCCAGGCGGGGCCTCCTGGTGTGGGCGCAGCCTTTGTTGCCCCTCTTCGCCTTGTGGTGTAGATTTAAACGATCCTCCCCCACGAAGGACTGGGAGAGGAATCGGGGTGCCCCAGCTCCCTGCCTGGAAGCGGGGGGAAGGGTTCGGCTCTGAGGCTGCTGCAGTGCGGAGGGGACCAGGAAATGCAGCTAATGCTGTGGCTCTTTGTGGGAGGGGTTCCTTTTTTGCGGGGGGGAACGGCAGAAAACGCCCCCAAGCTTCTCTAGTCGCCCCCAGTCAGAGGAAGTAGCGTCGCCCCTGCGCCTTAGGGGGGCGGGTTCTCTCGGCTTCTCTCCTGGTCGGGAACGGGCCCGAGCCTCCTTATGTCAGGAAGAGGCGGCGAGAAAAAACCGCTATTTGCAGGGTTTGTTTCTGGGGCGGGCGAGGCAGCTCTCCGTGCCAGCATTTGCAGGAACATGGAATTCGATCCGAGAATCGCTTTTCCTCAAGTTTAAGGGATTGGCCAGGGGAGTCCTGGGGTCTTAAAAGCTACTGACTTTGAACCTAGCCCTTGCTTCTCTCTCTGCATCACTCCGGGATGGATAATTAGGGAGTCCAGTACCTTGCGTGCTCACCGCTTGCCTGCAGGAACTGTTAGGTGACTGCTTAGGTACAGGTTTCCCATTTCCTTTCTGCTTTTGTCACTTGTGACACTGAACCTTTGTGTGGTCCAGGTTGGAGTTAGCCATCCAAACAGCCCCTTTTACATTTGGGCAGGCAATCAAAAGACGACTTTGGTCCGGAGGTTCTGTATAGAATAGATTTATTATTCTCTTGCCCCCTGCAGGTTAGCATTTGCACTAAAATTTCTTAAAATTTACAAAACAAAACCCTGAGTATTGCTTCATTTTGTAAAATGCCAGAACTAAATCTAGGATCTCATTTAATCCAGAATGGCATTTAAATCAGAACTTCAAATAAAGTAATTATACATTAGATCAAAAATTTGAAGTGTAGCTTTTTTCCCTTACACATATACTTATTAACACTACTAGAAAAGTTTTGAAATCAGTAATGCCTTTAATATTTTGAACATTCATTTTCAAATAATTGAAACAACCAGAAGTTTTACTTTTGTGGGTTTAACTGACAAAAAATATATGGATGAAATAATTATTTTACCTAAGTTGATGTTTTTGCTCTGATGTAGATTGCAGTTGAGATTCCTGAAAATTTTTTTAAAACACTCTTTTGAAATGTGTCTATTTTAGTATTAGAAAATACTGTTAATCTGTAAATAGTAATGGTAGTTATCAATAGCAAATTTATTTCCAGAGATTGATGCCATTTGGTATACTTTTTATAATTACTTGGGAAGGGGGGAGAAATTTTATGTTTGTTGTGTGTATGATTCATAAAGATATCGTGGCCATTTAAAAATTATTTTCTACCAGAGAATTGCTGGGGAAAGGGGGTAAGAGGATAATGCATTTTATGAGATGTGGGAGAATAAAGGAAGTGATTGATTTTAGTGATGTCCTTTTAAAATGCCTTCAGCTTATATCTGCCCTTGGCATATGCCAGAGATAGATTCTAATGAATGAGTATCAGTTATTCATATTTTTATGTAGGTTGTCCCCAAACTGCATTATGACTTTTGGGACTTAAAAAACTATTTTCTCATGATGAATCTCAGAAATGAGTTGTATAAAGTATTCTTTTCTCCATTTTTCAAATAAGGGAACTAATGATGATAAAATGAAATGTAAATGTTTTAACTTTGATAATATATAAATTTAATTCAGGGTTTGAATTGATATTCCAGTGAATTAAACTGTTCCTTAATTATGTTGAGAAAACATCTTAGGTAGTGTAAAATCTAGACTGCATTATAAGATAATATAGAACATAGCTGTAAGTAATAAGGTGATTGTTTATTTTTTTTCAGAGTCTTCCTTGAAAGCATTTTTGGTTTTAAAAATAAAATATGGCTTTAAAAACAGGAACAGCTGGTGAAGGTCAAAATGTGGTCCCAGTATTGATCCACATAAGACATTTTTAGTACTGACAATTTAGAGCAAATATCTGTTTTTCTAAAGTTATAAAGACAGTCTTTTTAAAAACTGTTCTCCAAATATGATTTTATTACAACATATCAGTTAGTAGTGTCTTTAGTTTTGAATGCCAGTTGTGAGGCTAAGTGATAACTATGAAAGTAAGAAAGTATAAGACAAAAGGGAGTAGGGAAGAGAAAATGAAAAAATAAGGCTACTCTGGCGGGATATTCTAGATTGCTGCCTGAAATTATTTCATGTACTTAATTTTAAATGTCAGTGACATATTAAATTATCCAAGCTAATATTAGATTAATATTAACTATTAAAATGCTTGCTTTTTTTTTTTTTTTTTTTTCCCCAAGCCAGTTTACGGCTGTCTTTTTTTCTCTCTTTTCCTTTTTCCTCTTTTCCTTTCTTGGACACACACGTTACTGGTAAAAAACTGTTGAAATGAAGCATTGATTCAATTAGAAGTGTAGCATTTTAGTAACATGTTGTGAAGGTTGTTGTTTTAATATAAATATTTAGCTATATTTTCAAGATTAATATTTGTCCTGAGATGGTATAGTGCTTTGATACTTTTTTAGTGCCACAGTTTCATCACTCACTTTACAGGTAGTTATCTCAATCTCTACTTCTCATTCTGTGCAAAACTTAGAGAATTTAAAGATTTATAACTGGAAAGGAATTAGAATTTATTTAATCCAAATAGTTCCCCAAGCTTGGTCTCAAGATATGCCTTCAAATCATTACTTTAAAAATAAGTTTTTATTGTTGTGTTTTGTTTTTTTACATCACTATAGTTTTCCTTCCCCTCTTCTCCCAGATAGCCATCCCATGCAACAAATACATGACAAAAAAAAGAAAAATAAAGAAGAGGAAAAACATCACAACTAATTAGTACAGTGAAAATTAAAAAAAAATATTGTGGTGTACAACATTCTGAACTTTTTGCGCCTGCATACCTTTATATTTTTAAAAATTGAGGAACCTAAAGTTTTTGTTTGAGTTATATCTATTAATATTTATTGTAGTAAAAATTAGAAATAATAGTAAGAAACTCAACTCATGTTAACATAATTTACATTTTTAAAGAAAAATAATGTTTTTCACAACAAAAAAAATTGAGGAATGACATTGTTTTACATATTGAACAAAGTTTACTTCTGCAATTGCATTTATTATCTTTTGTAATTTGTCTCCTTTGCTAGAACATCATTCAGAGTGCACTCTCTGCAGGTTACATTCTCGAACTACTCATGTCACAGAGTATCCTTCATATCTGGAATACTCTTCCTCCTCATATCTGTCTACTATCTTTTATTAAAGCCCAACTACAATCCCATTTTCTATGGGAAGCCTTTTCCTACTCCCTCTTAATTCTAGTGCCTGCCTTTTTTATTTATTTCTTTTTTAATCTTATAAAATTTATTTGAATGAATTTGCTTCTTGCCTGTCCTCATAAGATTAAGGGAAAGGAAGGGAAAGGATTGTTTTTTGCCTCTTTTTGAATCCTCAAAGGCTTAGCACAGTATATGATACGTATTAAGTATTTAATAAACACTTACTGAATATGACTGATTTATATAAGTGTGAGAAGAAAGGCATCTTGTCTGGGAATTTCCAAGGTTGCATTTTGTTTAACTGTCAAAATTATTTTGCAAAATCAGTAGATAGTGACAGATCTTTTTTTTTTTTTTTCTTTCTTTTTTTCCCCTGAGGTAATTGGGGTTAAGTGATTTGCCTAGGGTCATATAGCTAGGAAGTGTTAAGTGTTTGAGGCTGAATTTGAATTCAGTTCCTCCTGATTTAAGGACTAGTGCTCTGTCCATTGTACCGTCTAGTTGTCCCCACAGTGATGTATCTTTTATAGACCTCTTAGTTGTATAACATCTTCAAGGGCTTGTCCTTTCATTGATATATTTTAATTAAGGACACAGGACCTGATTGCATGTACCTTTCTCATAGTATTTACCCCTCTGGGGGTAACCTTTAGAGTGAATAGTTTAATTAAGCAATTGACTTTTTTTTTTTTTTTTTTTTTGAGGTATTTGGGGTTAAGTGATTTGCTCAGGGTCATACAGTTAGGAAGAGTTAAGTGTCTGAGAACAGATTTGAACTCTGGTCCTCCTGATTTTTCAGGGCTGGTGCTCTAATCCACTTTACCAACTAGCTTCCTGAGGTTTTTTTATTTTTTATTTTTTTAATTTTTTTTTTTTAAGTGTTTACAATGTGTAGCTTATTGTTTGTGAATGTTTTATCCCATGTGCATTTCACTAGATCTAGCAATGCTGCCTTTTTAAAAAATTGCTTTTGCTGTTTATTCACATAGTAGTATATTCTATATCATGACAATAATGAAGTGGTTCCATAATCAAAGTTTAATGAAAATAGAGTGGTACTGAAATAACTGGCAAATCTACAGTTCTTTTTGGTTTCATATACAAATAATCTCCAGGAAAACCTATGATTTGACTTCACTGTATTTCGTTATAAGTTGTCAGAAGGCTCATTTTCATCCCAACTACTTTCCAGTGTTTTGTGTAGAGTTTTGCTATTTTCCAGATTGTGTTTTATAAATTGGGTTGTACTTTAAATTAGTGTTTTCTTTGGCTGCCATATTCTGGTTATCAAGAAGATCATGTATTTTTTTTTTTTTTTTTTAGTCTCATTATGTTAACCATCCCAAAGAAAATAAAGTTATCAAATCTCTACTTTTGACCTTTTGCCATTTTTTTTGAGTTGATAGTTTTGTTTTACTAGATCTATTGAATGCTATAGTATTTGCTTGCTCAATAGAAACATTCCTGGATCAAAGGTATGCACAGTTTGATAACTTTTTGAACATAGTTCTAAATTACTTTTCAGAATGGCTGGCTCCCTTAACAGTTCCACCAATAATGTATTAGTGTCCCAGTTTTCCCACATCCCTTCCAACATTCATCATTATCTTTTCCTGTCGTCTTAGCCAAGCTAAGAAGTGTGTAGTGGTATCTCAGCGTTGTCTTTATTATTATTATTATTATTATTTGTTATTGTTATTGATCATCACACAATTTTTTTTTAATTAAAACTTTTTATTTACAAAACATATGCATGGGTAATTTTTCAACATTGATCCTTGGAAAACTTTCTGTTCCAAATTTTTTCTCCCCCCCCCCCTTCCCCTAGATGGCAGGTAGTCCAATACATGTTAAATATATTAAAATATATGTTAAATACAATATATGTACACATATTTATAGTTATCTTGCTGCACAAGAAAAATTGGATCTAGAAAAAAAACTTGAGAAGGTAAACAAAATGCAAACAAACATCATAAAGTGTAAAAATGCTATGTTGTGGTACACATTCAGTTCCCACAGGCTTTCTTCATCATTGAACAATTGGAACTAGTTTGAATCATCTCATTATTGGACATGAGAGCCATGTCCATCAAAATTGATCATTGTATAGTCTTGTTCTTTCTGTGTATAATGATCTGCTTCTGCTCATTTCACTTAACATCACTTCATGTATATCTCAAAGTTGTCATTTTCAATGGATTGTTTCTTTGTTGAAGTTAGCAAGTAATTTGCACAGTCCTCATCTCTGCTTACATTCAAGGAGCAATTGTATATGCAGTAGCTCTGTTTTTAGTATTCACTTATTTAAAAGAAATGGGGTTTATTGCCTGGTGGATGGCAGCTTTGTAGTTAGGTAGACCTTGGGAAGAGGAATCTGACCACTGACATGTTGACTGTGAAGTCCTGGGCTTTTTAGGGTGTTCAGCAATTCAGCAGGACTGGTGTTCAACTGAATACTAGATGGATAATTTTGATTATAGTAAGTTAAAAAGTTTTTGTACAAACAAAACTAATGCAACAGGACTGCTCCAGAGAAGGAGCCAGACCAGGATTGGAAAAGAGTTTCCTCACTATCTACTTCCCCTGTACTAACAAACCACGGGGCCATAGATCCATAGATTCAATACCTATTTCTAATAAGAGTTTAAAATTATTCTTTTTTAATTACTAAAAGTACTTGGTAGTTACTATATTTTACTCTTAACTTTTTAAACTTGGAAAAGCAAACATGTAATCTTTTAAAAAATAAATCAGTTCATTCTAAATTCAAAATATTTTAAAATTTGGTCTCTTTTTCAGCGATAAGTAGAATTAAGGGAGAACAGAACAAAAGATAGTGCTAGTAGTCTAAAATCAAAGGAAACTAGTTTCATATAGGAGAAGAAGAGATGAAAATATGTGAACAGTATCCAAAATAATATGGAAAATTTTGAACTTCTGAAATCTCAAACTTTTTTTCTCTTTGCCCTTCCCACTAGCTTTTCAGCAGTTTTGCAGAAAAACACTCAATTAGGCTGAGAAAAAGTGAATATTGTTTTTTTTTAATCCTTCTGTAAAGATAGAATATATATTTTTATTCATGATTTGTTACATATATCAGATTTTAAGAGATTAAAATCAGTAAGAGATAGTTTTATTGTATTTTGAATTTACTCAAGTAATACCGAACTTTAAAATTATCTAGTAAAGAGATAGGAAGAATGATAGCTTCAGAGTTGGAAGAGACCTTTGTAGTCATCTTTTTAAACCCATTTATTCTACAGATGAGAAAACTGAAGCCTAGAATGGGGTAATCTGTGCAAGATCACAAAGGTTATAAAAATGTCAGAATCAGAATTCAGACCTATCTCTCATTTATGTGCTCCTTCCACTGCTATACAAGTACTTTCTGAATAAATTATATTAAATTTATGACTTCAATTGCATAATCAATTAAACTTAGTTAATCTCTTAAATAACCATTTTATTCTGATACTAAAAACCGTTTCAAGGTAGGATAACATCCATTCCAAGAGGACCAGAATAGTATGGTACAGAAAAATTGATTTGAGGTTAAGAACTATTATTCATTTACTAGCACCAAGCTTTAAATCTACCTAAAATGTCTATAACTAGTATGTGTATGAATGTTAGCGTTGTAGTGATATCATAATTACAGGTAATAATTAGAATGATTACATCACAGAATATGCTTCTCTGCTATGATTCTAAATTAGAGGGACCCAAAAGTACTATGGTAACAATAAAGTATAACTCAATTTAGCCTAAACAGGGATAATTGTATATGTTCTTTCATGGTGGGGGTTAGGGGGTGGGGGTGGTGGGTGTCAAAGTCCTTTCTATTCTGGAACTAAATTTTATCCATTAGTAATTGGAATTCAGCAACTTCTTGGCTTGAATAATGGAAGGTATGTGAATCTGTTGAAACAAGGCAATAAATGGTGAGTCGATGTCTCCTTTATTAGTATATTGTGAATATAAAAGTACAGGAAATTTGTACAATATAGTAATTTTCCTGACTGTGAACTATAATTCACTCAAGACTAGAGATTCTTAACATTTTTTTGCATCATGGATTCCTTTGGCAGTCTGGAAAGTCTTGATATTTTTAAATGCATAAAATAAAATACATAAAATGATAAAGAAAATCTAAAATTCTCTTAAACAATTTTAAAGCTATTTATTAAAAGTTCATGGAGCTCAAGTTAAGAATCTTCCTTTATCATGAAAGTGCAAAATGTGTGACATTTAAGATGAAAAATTATGAATATATAGAATATTTAATATTACCGCAAACTTAATTACTATTATTATGATTAGTTAATTGTAAAAAAGTTTTATACTTAGCAAAATACAACTTAAAAAAACTTGTGGTAGTTAAAATTTATTTTAGACGGTCACTTTATTTTGAGGAATGGAGGATGATTTTAGGAAGAAATATTTTATGAATGCATTTGAACTTATTTACTTTTTCCAAATATTTAAAAAGTAAACATGACCATATGAAATTTTTAATTTTGTTTTTAATATGATCTTTATTTCGTATATCCTTTCCCTTTCCTCCGTTGTAACAAAGATAAAAGACAGAAGAAAAAAGAAATTCAGTAATACTAACTAATTTATTACTTGAATTAAAATATGCATTGTTACATACCTAGAGTCTTCAGTTTTTGCAAAACATGGAGAGAGATGTTTTTGTTCTGTTGTCTTTTGAATATAGCTTGGTCATTATAATCTAGCTCCTGATTTTTATTTATTTATTTATTTTTTAAATAAGGCAATTGGGGTTAAACCACTTGGCCAGGATGTCTGAGGTTAGCTTTGAACTGGGGCCCTCTTGACTCTGAGGTGGCTAATCTATTCACTATGTCATCTAGGTGCCCTAAGCTTAGATTCCTTAAAAAAAAAAAAAAAAAAAAAAAAAAAGTATTTATGCTGTAGTCATTGTTGTATTAGTTCATGTCTACCCGTGCATTGTAAATTTGAAATACAAATATAAATTCATTGTTAATAATAGTGCAATGATTTTCTATTCCCTTTACATTTATTATCTTGTAAGAATGATCATCAGACTTATATGATATGATACAGAGTTAAATCTGCAGAACCAGAAAATAATATGATAACAACAATAAATAATTACACAAAATCCACAAATGATATAACTGTGGTGTTTGGCCACATCTGGGGCCATCTCCAGTAATCCTAATTATATGCCACAGGAGCCAGATGGCTCTAAAAGGAGAGTGAGGCTGGTGACGTCATACAATCCTCCCTCAGTTAAATCCATTTTATTTGCAAGTCATGACATCACTTTCCTGAAGTCTTGGTTCTCTTCTAGAACAAGGACAAATGAAACCATAATAATAGTTTGGCCACAAAGAAAACACCTATTTTTTTTTGGGAGGTTGTGACTTGTCCAAGGTCACACATCTAGGAAGTGTTAAGTGTCTGAGTTCAAATTTGAGCTCGGGTCCTCCTGACTTTAGGGCTGGTGCTCTCAGTCTATCCACTGCACCACCTATGTTAGTTTTACTGAACTGTAGTTTTCTCTCTTTTTTTATTCTTTGTTATAAAGAATAGCTCTGGGGGAGAGGTGGTATACATTGGGAAATAAAGATGATACAAAAATTATCCATAAAAATTTAAAAAATTATATTCCATTCATATATCACAATTTAGCCATTATACATTTTTTATACATCTTGACTGAAGCATTCCACTTTAAAAACTTTCCCTTAATTAGCCCATCTTTTTCTAAGAAAATAGTTTTGAGAATGTTTTTAGGATTCCATTCTTCTTAGCCATTTCATAGCTATATTATTGAATTACAAAAGGAGTTCTGAAAATCAGCTATGATGTTTTTGAATTCAAATTCATAAAAGCATTTAAATCCTGATTTTTCATGTATTCTTCCAAGTCTTATTGTACATTATGATATCCTTTCAGGTGTTATTCACTTTGCTCATATTTCTTACTTTCTGTCTCTTTACCCCATGCATACCTGTTAGTTTGTAGTCATTCACTGGTCTTATTCCAATGATAGAATCATAATTTAATTTAAAAACAATAAGAGACCTTAGTGACTCCTTGTTTTACAAATGAGGAAAGTGAGTAAATGACTTCTAAGGTCACACAGCTAGTTAATGGTGGAACTGAGACAAGAATACAGTTGTCTTAATATTGCCAGTACAGTGTTGTTAAATTAGTGATTTTCATTATTATTGTGTTGTATTAGTTATAGGTCGTACTCCCTGATCCTATTTGTTGTTTGTTTGTTTTCTTTCTTTAAAAATGCTTCAATTCATCAAGTATCTTATTTTGGATAGTTATTTAGAATTTAAAGTTTTTAGTGTTAAGCATAGTGCCTGTACATACATAGTGGGTGTTTCATAAATATTATTGACATTGAGTAAATAACACTGAGATTGGACTGTCATGATTCTTTGTACCCCTAATAAGGCCTATCCCAATACCTTACACATACACAGTAGGAATTCATTAAATATTTATTGTTTGATAACGTCATCAACTATGAAAGACAAAAGTTCTGAAGTTAAAACTAAATGGTTAAAGTTTATATCACTATATTACTTTCTAGTTTGTTATATACCCAATTTAGGAGGAAAGTGAAGGAAAAGATTTTATTCTTATGTGCTTTTGGAATAACAAATTTAATAGCAGGTAATCATACTCCTGCTCCCAGGCACAGGCTTTAGATAATATTTCAGGTGTCTTCAGTCTCAATTGCTTTGCCTGCAAAGAAAGCTTTTCCTCACAGTGTAAGTCTTTTTTCTTTTGTATAGAAGATTTTACTGGAAAAATTTTTTTTTTTTTCTATTTTGGGAAAATCTCACCCAATTCTGTTTTGTTTTGTTTTGTTTTGTTTTTTTGGGGGGAGCAGGTGACAGACCTAAAATGACACCTAAATGTGTCTGGCATTTATCTAGCATATATTAAGCACCTACTATGTATCAAGAGCTGTGTTAATCATTTGGGGATACAAAGAAAAGCAAAAGACATACTTTCCACTTATTGGCACTTTACATATCACATAAGCTTTCACATTACATAAACCACAGTCTAATGGGAGACAACATGCAAAAAAATAAAATACAAATAGCGCATATATATAATAAAGTATATAATCAATAGCGGGAGGGCACTATGATTTAGAACTAGAAAAGGCTTTTTGTATCTCTGAAGTCTTTAATGTAATTAGCAGAGGAATTGATAAAAATTAATCCCTGAGGCAGGCTTCAATAAGGCAATGATAAAGATTTGCTTAGTTCCATAGGCCCACCCTTTGGGGAAGTCCTCCACTGTGAAATCCAAGTTATGTTAAATCCTTGTGACCCACCCTCTGTAGCGGTCTTGCCAAGTCCCAGTCATGACCCTGAGATTTAATTTTCCCTATAAAATCTACTTGTGGGCCATCCCATGATTGCTGCCCTCCAGTCCACCATCGCACTCTGCCTCAGGTGGCTTTCCCCTTCTCTTTCACCCATGCCATGTGGTATCTCTTCTAATCCCATCATGCTTCTCAATCCCACTTCCATTTATAATTAACTCTTTTAGGGCACTTAGTCCCTTTCAGGATTTAACCGGCCAGCTAAGGGTATGCCTCAGACTTAGGGGATGTTCTCTTTAATTTTTCATTGGGAAACTTGTCTTTCATATGCTCTCTCACTCTTTCATATTTACCATTCCTGGTGTCTGTTGTAATCCTTAATTTTGTCTACTCCATCTTCCCTAAATAAATAAATGTACCTTTTGCCAAGAGAACGGCCATTGTGAATTCTTGATGTGAGACCAAGGCCAACTTTTGGTGCCTGCCATCACCTGTACTCTGCATCACATCACCTCTTCCATCACATCACCTCTTCCAGCCTTTTTCATTCCTCCTCAAAACTTTCTCTGCCTTCTCAGATGAGAAACTTGCTTCATATTTTACAGAAAAAATTGAGGGTCATTAACTGTGAGCTGCTGCTTCTCTCTGTTCCTTATCAATCCCATATCTTCTGCCATCCTCCTCTTGCTAAGATGGCCTTACTCCTTACCTAGGCGAACCCCCTCTAACCTGTTGTAGTGATCCTCTTCCATCCTGTCTTTCAAAAGATTGCTGGCTCACTAATACATTATTGGTGGAGTTGTGAACTGATCCAACCATTCTGGAGAGCCAGTTGGAACTATACCCAAAGGACTATCAAACTGCATACCCTTTGATCACTCCTAAGACTGTATGTATCCCAAAGAGAGCATTAAAAAGGGAAAAGCACCCACATATGCAAGAATGCTTGTGGCAGCCCTTTTTGTAGTGGCTAGACACTGGAAACTGAGTGGATGCCCATCAGTTGGGGTTATGTGACTTGCCCAGGCACACAAATCACAAAACTAGTGATCTGAGGTCATATTTGTTCTTGGCGCTAGGTCAGTACTCTATTCACTGCACATTATAGCTGCCCCCAAATCTCATTTTTACAGAAAGTCTCTCTCAACCCAATTCCTTTTGATTCTAGTGCTTTCTTTCTATTATTTCTTGTTTATATTTACATATAACTTGTTTGTATGCATTTGCTTACTTGTTTTTTCCCTGCATTATTGTGAACCTCTTGAGGGCAGGGACTATTTTTTCCTCTGTTTCCCCAGGATTTAGCAAAGTGCCTGACTGCAGGCTCTTAGTAAATATTTATTGACCAGTTGATTTGAAAGGAAACCAGAGAAGCCAGGAGGAGGAGACAGGTGAGGTGGGGGAAAACTTTGTAGGCATGAGGGAAAAAACATATGGTGTCCAGAGATAGAGGATCTCATTTGAAGAATTGCAAGAAAAACTTGATCTGTAAGAATGGACCAGATTAGAAAAGGCGTTAAAATCTAGAATTTTCAAATGGAAGTTCATTATAGCCAGAGCTGTGTTTTAGGAATATCAGTTTGATAAGCTAGAAGGAGAATGGACTAAAGTAGAGAAAGAATTGAGCCAGGGACACCTGCCAGAATACTCTGAAACAGGCCAGCTATAAAATAGTTGAGGGGCCTGTACTAGGGTAGTTGCAGTGTCAGAGGAGAAGTGACAGGATTTGGTCTGTAAAAGAGTGGAAATGAATTTAGTATAGTGCCTGAATTTCAAGCCTTAGTGACTGGGAGCCTAGTAGTAAGTACCCTGGATAATAGGGGACAGGTTTTTTGGAGAAAAATAAATGAGATCAGTTTTGGATATATTCATCTTGTCACTGTCATCTCAGTATTTCTTGAGAGTTGTGTATTAGGTTGATTGCTTTGCTTCCACTCTGAGCTTGCTCCCTAAAAAAGCACGGTATCTCCTTCTGTGGGTTCATTGTAAACATGGCAGTTATAGTCATTGCTGATGTGGTTTAAGGAGAGCAATTCCTGACTCCAAATGATGTGTTTGGCGTTTAACATCAAATAATGAGATTGCTGTAGCCCCAAAAGTTGAGGTTGTCATGTGAAGAATCTACAATGACCATTCTCTTTGGCAAAAGGTTTATTTTGGAGAAGAGGTTACAGACCAAATGAAGAGATTCAGTAGACACCAGGAATGGTAAATATGAAAGAGTTGGGAGAGCAAATAGGGTTAGCAGGGAAAGGAGTTTTTAACAATTAATGATGGAAAAGACAAGTTCTGTAAGGGAAATCACAATTAATCAGGAGGGAGGAAACACTCCATGAAATGGAAGTATACCATTAACTGGCAGGTAAAATAATAGCAAAAGAGG
This sequence comes from Sminthopsis crassicaudata, assembly GCF_048593235.1. Classification (NCBI taxonomy): domain Eukaryota; kingdom Metazoa; phylum Chordata; class Mammalia; order Dasyuromorphia; family Dasyuridae; genus Sminthopsis; species Sminthopsis crassicaudata. The sequence continues at coordinate 183,600,897 of NC_133620.1, forward strand.
TTTTGCATCTAAGAAGAGTTAGCCATAAGAAAGAGAAAAACACTATGAGGGCTGGTGGGGTGAGAAGAGAGATACCATTCGACATGTGAGGGGGGGAGAGGAAAGATATCATGAAACAAGAGTATTGTAATGGACAGGAGGCTAAACAGATCCTTATTAATGCCCTTCCCTACCTAATCCAATTACCCTCTCAAGCTTCAGGCTACCATGCAATCCTTGGCTATGCTCATTCATCAAGAGCACAGGATAGGTAGTAGACATTACCTATAGAATAATTTTCCTTACCTTTTGATGGCTCCCATGTATTACCAGTTATCTAAGTGAAAAATTTGCCTGTGTTTCTATTGCTTACTTTCAAATGAACAAGTCTATTATTTATTTGTAGGAATATACTACATCTGTCTAATAGGACTCAAATACATTAGTCTGCTGCTTTTTTTTCCCCCTACATTATTTTCATTTGGGAATTTGCCTAATAATTGTAGAAAGTGCTCTGGATTGAATCGAGGGGATCTGGATTCAAGTGCCATCTCTGGTGATTTACTTCTTCATGTGTAACTTTGCTTGGACAAATCACTTTAACTTTTTAAGACTACTTTCCTCATAGAATGAGAGGGTGGAATAGTCTCAGATCTCTTCCAGAAATGGATCTGTGTTTTTGTGAGTAGTAGGAATTAATTATTGCAATGAATTTATCGACTATACTTTAAATGTTAAAGTTAAGCTTTATTCCTTTTGACTAGTACTTTTTCCTATAAAATATTATTTTAATATTTTTTCATTTTATATAATAACCAGGATTTCCCTCTTTTCCCTGCAAGAGAGCCGTTCCTTACAGAAAGATGTTTTTTTTTTTTAACAGAAGGAAAAAAATAAGATGAAAATTCAGTGAAACAGATTAATATGTCAAAATGATATGAAAATATACTTAATGCAGAGTTATGCTTTTTCTCCTTTTCTAATAACTCTTTAAAGGAGTAAAGGAGAGTATCTTTTTATATCACTTAAAGCCAAGCTGGTACTTTGTAATTTATTATCATTAATTTTTTATTAATTGTGGTATTTTTTTCCATATGTATTGTTGTGGTCATTATGTATACTTTTTGGCTCTGCTTACTTAATTTTCAAACTTAATTTGTTTCTGTGCTTCTCTGTATACATTATATTTGTCTTTTCTTACAACATAGTAATAGTCTATTATTTTTCATAATTACAGGATGAATTTCTAACCAAGCAAGAGGCATATACATTTAAAAATGATAAAATAGATAATTTTGATTAGAAGAAATTGAAAAGGTTTTGCACAAATAAAATGACTACATCTAGGATAAGCACTAGGAAGCAATTTATTGGGGAAAATCTCAGATGATGGTGTGGTTTTTTTTTTTTGTCCAAGGACTATAGATAGCAAAACAGAAATATATAAGTCAAGAAGCTATTTCCCAGTAGAGAAGTAATCAAAAAATAAGAAAAATAGTTTTCAAAAGGATTGTAAACTTAACAGTTACATGAAAAAATGCACCAAGTGCATATGTAAATAAATATATATGAATAAAAACCATTTTTGCTCACACCTGGCAAGTTTGACAGAAAATGGGAATTGTTAATGTTGAAGGTATTATGAAAAAATTTACACACTAATGAATTGTTTTTAGATCTGTGAATTAGGATAACCATTTGGAAATTATGCATATAGTGGCAAAAATGTCCATAACCTTTGATGTTAGGTTCTTACTAAGTGGTAAGTCGGTACTTGGCAATTCTCTAGCTCAGAGTTCACACCTTTAGTTCAAACCTTTAAAGGAGTTTACACTTTTAAACTTCTGAAAGGAGTTTATACCTTTGAAGGAATACTTTAAAGGAGCAAATTCATTGGTTGTAAGAAGTTCCCACAAGCCCCTGGGAGTACCTACAAGCCCATTCTCTGGGAGGATAAAAAGAGGCAACATCGAGTCTAGAGACAGTCTGGATTGGGTCAAGGAGAAGACGTCCTGTGGATTTGCAAGTCCAGCAATCCCACACTTTTGGAGGGGAAGAAGAGGATTGGAGATTCTACCTTCGCTCTGGCTGGAGGCTCCAGAAGCCTCCCAAGAAACTTGCTCCCAGAGGAAAAGATTTTACAGAAAAGAAACCTCCCAGAGAAGGATTACAATTGAGAGACAACGGAACTCTACACTTTGACTCAGAAATACCTTTGGTAATATATACCTCAAGGGACACTGACAAAAAGAATGGCTCCATATACTCATACTATACTTTTTATGGTAGCAAAGAGCTAGAAAAAAAGTAGTTGCTCATCAGTTGGGGAATAATTAAAGGATCCCTGTGGCATATAAATATAATGTAATTTTATTGAATATTTTTTTAAGGTTGTCTTTGCCACAGATTTAATATATCTTGTATAAAGATTTTCATTGAATTGTCAAATTTCTTCCTGATAATAAGAACTTTTAGAACTAAGGCTGAAGATTGTTTTCGTCTCTTCTTTGGCTGCTTACCTAACTTGAAATGGGAAGTGAATAAATAAATGAATAAAGAGCAGTTCTTAAGTTCCAAGCATTGTTAAGTAGAAAAGCAAGATAGTCCCAATTGTTAAGGAGCTCACTTTTAATTGAAGGAAATAAATGTTTTTTCATCAAGGTGTCAAACTTGGGAGGTCCACAAAACTCCCAATTGGCAACAACAAAATAAAAATACAGTGTATTATAGATGAAGTTAATTGGGGGTTTTCTTGATTTTTTTTTTTCTTTTGATTTGGTAAAAAATTAATTTTTTTTATAATACTTTTTTATTTTTCCAAATACATGCAAAGATAGTTTTCAACATTCACTTTTGCAAAACCATGTGTTCCAAATTTTTCTACCTCTCATCTCTCCACCTCCCCTTAGATAGCAAGCAGTCTAGTATAGGTAAAACATGTGTAATACTTCTAAATGTATTGCCATATTTGTTATACTGTGCAAGAAATAATTTGTGGTTTTCCAAGTCTGTATGCAAGCCAACATTGTTCAAACTCTGGACTGCATCCAGAACCATAGTAAAAGGAAATTGGAAAATATTTAATAAAATTAATAAAAATACAGTAAAATAGATAACTATATTTTAAAAACAAAGCCACTGTGCAGTCTGCAGGCATCGATAGTGTTGCCTTTTCTATTTGAGCTTGATGCCACTGCTTTATACCTCCTGTATATGGTTGGGGGGGGAGGGCATACCCTTACAAATAGGGATGCTGCTAAGTTTAGATCTATTAGCTGTCTACATAGTAATTACAAAGAATGAGATAGAGGGGCTTTTATTTCTATGGAAGTCATGGTTTGATGATGTTCATTTTAATCTGGTTGAATCAGTGCTCCTTGCCATTGCTATCAAATAGCTAAATTTCCTATTCATGAACTAGAATCTGATAACCTGATATTATTTCTTTCCTGGCAGCTACCTTCTGGCCAGAACATGACCTCTCCTTTTTGGCTTCTTCTCTAGTCATCATTCCCTTAATTACAGAAGTTGTGGAGAAGCTCCCACTACCACCACGACCGCTTCTGTTTACATAAGAGCGCTCCATATCTGTGTTAGGCTTTTTGGCTTTGTGTTGGAGTGCACAAACATGGGCTGACCTGATTTTTCCTCTTTGTCTTTGCTTTCACTCTCATTCTCTGTCCTAGTTTTTATAATTTTACCTTATATATTTGATCTCTTTTTAATAATATGTACTCTTTGTTTAATAAATACTATGTAGCTCTTATTGTAGTGCCAGAGAAACTGAGGCAGGATAGAGATTAGAGAGTATTTAATAATTTATTTAATAGGAGAGAGTTATTGGGACCAAATGGATCCATGGTTTGTTTCCGGAGCTGAATGAGACGAATGGCTCTAAGAATCCAGCCAACAATGAGAGTCCTCAATGACGTATATACACATGGCTCAGACGCAGGGGGAGACTGAGGCAGGGGCGGAGTCAGGGTGCTGACTTGCTCAGGGTCACACAGCTAGGAAGTGTTAAGTGTCTGAGACCAGATTTGAACTTAGGTCCTCCTGACTCCAGGGCTCTACCCACTGCTCCATCTAGTGCCCTTGAGTGGTTTCATAGTTACATAGATTCATACGAATCATGTTTAGCAAGAAAAAATCAGAAAAAAAGGAAAAAACCACAAGGGAAAAAAGTGAACATAAACATGTGTTGATTTATGTCCAGTCTCCATAGTTCTCTCTGATAGTGTTTTCCACTCAGAATTTATGGGGTTGCTTTGGATCACTACCTGCTGAGAAGAACCAAGTCTATCATAGTTGATCATCACAACTCTTTCCAGGCATTTCTAAACTCAGTCTGTTAATCATTTTTACAGAACAGCAGTATTCCATTACTTTCATGTGCATAACTTGTTCATCTATTCCCCAATTGATGGGTATCTGCACATTTTCCCGTTTTGACCACCATAGAGAGCTGCTACAAACATTTTTGCACTGACCCTTTTCCCTGTTTTGTATGCCAATTTCTTTGGCATACAGACTCAGCATACTGCTAGATCACAAGGTACAGTTTGACAGCCCTTTGGGAATAGTTCCAAATTTTCTCTAGAATGGTTAGATAATTTTACCACTCCAGAAAGGAATACTTTTTAAAAGGTGATATACTTTCCAGGGATATACATTGATAATGAGATTGACTCACATCTTGCCAGAGCTGGCTCATTATTGGGGAGGAAAGTCTGGGAGAGTCAAGAACTTTGCTGTTGATAGTGTGACATGGGAAAAATTGTCGACCTCTTTCATCAGTGAAAGTGCTGTATGCTATGGGCAAAGTGGCTTTCAATTAACTTGAAAGAAAGGGGAAAGAAAATGTCAGATTTAGAAAATATGTTCCAGGTGTTCACATGTACTATTTGTGCTCGACCCGGGGTAGAGCCTTCTGAGTTTATACTTGGTTGATCAACTACAGTCTGACACACTGTAACTTGATTCCAACGTAGTGATATCTTTTTGGTCATACTTGAGAATGAGTGACAACCACCACTAACCATTGGAGAGAAAAGCACATTAAAAAAAAAAAAAAAAAAAAAAAAAAGCTGTTATTTTTTCTGGTGCAGCTCTATGACCACATGTTATAGAGGACAACAGTGTCCATGAACTGAATTTGAGCATCACCCAAAGGGCAATGGAGAGTCAAAGTTGGGCAGAAGCAAATTGCAGTCCATCATAAACAAGGGATTAAACAAGAAGAGCGGTGTAAAGAAAGTCCTCAGAAAAGCAACTAAAAGCAACTGAGGGAGGGAAAAATGGTGTATGAAGCAGGTTCTTCACTGGTGGTACACAAATGGATTTATTGAAGGATATTAAATCATATAAATTGCTTAGTAGAGATAGATCTCAATTTGCAAAATTGAAAGCTATCCTGTCATTGTTAAATGCTGGTCTATTGGAGTATTTGAGTATTTCAAATAAGAAAGCGATTTAGAAAATCATTTATTATTTCCAATTTTTTGTTTGTTTGATCATTAACCTTTATTTGTAGTGTTTGCTTTAAAGAAATTATTTTTTTTAAAAAATATTTCCCCTTGTTCTGATAAATTCAGTTTTTATGTTCTAGAATCTTTTCTCAAATTCTTAGGTTTAGGAAAAGAAAGACAGTTTACTGATTCATTTTGTTTTTATACTTCATTTCTGTCCCCATTTCTCAAGATTGAATCTTTCCTTGGGATAAGAAAAAAAAATTAGTACAGTGACTACTATGTTAATTATGTGGTATTCTGACCTAATTATATCTGACATCTGTTCATGAAGAGAGACATAAGTTCTGTTATCTATTGTCCTGGGACCTTTGTAGCATCAAAACTCAACATCTTTTTAACTATCTTTTCATTTGTATTGTTATACTTAATTTTATACACTTGATTGTGCTTATTAGGCTCTGCATTAGTTTCATATATTTTCATATGTTCCACATATTTATGATTTCTTTCTGCAAAATAGTGTTACATATTAATGTCGTGGATTTTTTTCAGTCATTCATGTCAGTGGCTATCCTTCTTACCGCTTCCATAGAATGCTGGTATGAATATTTTAATGTATATTGGACCTTCACTTATTTCTAACTTGGGAATATATTAGTATAGAAAACACAAATTATTTCTCTTCACACCCTCAAAATTCAAAATTTAAATCTGAATGATTGGAACACTTCATAACTTTACCAGCTGTGTGCCTTTTTTGGGAGTAAATTTTCATAGGGTCATTGATAGTTTGAAATTCTTTTGAAAATTTTGTTTATCATTTAGCCATTTATTTATTAGAGAATCGTATTTGTATCTGTAGTTATTTTGGTAAATAGACTTTTGGATGATATTTGTAGAATATTCCCTACTTTGTTGCTTCTTTTACATTCAATTGGGGAAAAACTTTTAAATTTTATTTAATCAACCTGATCTTTCCTTTTATCTTAGATTTGTATTTATTTCAGCTGTAATTTTTTGGTCTAAATCTAATTTTTGCCTAATTGCTTTCCATTCCCCCTGGTTCTAATAAAAAGAATAGTTGTTTATGGATTAATTTATATTTTTAGATTATTATATGCCTATATATTGTTTTCATTTACTTCTCATCTAATCTATTCAAATGAATCACTTTTATTTTTTAAAAACTTATACTAAGGGGGCAATTAGGTAGGGCAGTGGAGAGAGCCTCAGCCCTGAAGTCAGGAGGTCCTGAGTTCAGATCTGGCTCTAGACACCTAACAGTTCCTAGCTGTATAACCTTGAGCAAGTCACTTAACCTCAATTGCCTTACCAAAAAAACAAACAAACAACAACAAAAAAACAAACTTATACTAAATAATTTCATAATATCATTTGAAGTTTGATAATTCTGTCAATACATCATTTTCTGTATTTTCTCACCATTTTCATTGAGATTCCAGACCTATTGTTCTTCCAAACGAATTTTGTTATTATTTTATTTAGTTCTATAAATTGTCCTGTCAATAATTTGACTGGTATAGCATGAAATCTGAAAATTTAGGTAGATGTCATTTTTTATTATTGGAGTAGCCCAATCATATTTTGCCATTATTTTCCATATAAATTTTGAATGTGGCTCATTCATGTTTTATTCATTTTATAATCACTTTGAATGAATTTTCTCATATATATATAGAAATTATGCTTTGTTTCACTTCTTGATACTTTATTGGAATAATTAACATAGAAATAGAGATTATTATAACCCTTATGTTTTCCTGTGTAGCACTATGTCTGAAACCTACTTACCCTAATTAATGCTTGTTGATTGCTTGAATTGAATTATCTCAATTTTTTGTGATTCTCTGGGGTTTTCTAAGTATATTAGGATTATTTTCCACTAGGGATGGTATTTCTACTTTTCTTGTTCATCTTGCATTTCTCTAAGGAAAGCATTGTAATTAAATTCATATAAGTATTAAATGTGCTTTGGTAGATAAACTCCTAAATATTTAAAATTTAAAAATTATTTTTGATGTAATTTCATTTCTGATTGTCTCTTGGATCTTGTTATTATTCAATAGAAATGCTGTTGATTTTTTGTGAGTAGACTTTGTGTAGCCAGTTTTCCTGAACCTATTGACTCAATAATTTATTTATTTTTGCTAATCCACAAGCATTGTCCATGTAAACTGTCATCAGGTCCTTACATCTCTACATCTCTCTTCCCTTTCTTTTTCTTTCCTCTACAGTTCCTGTCTTTTCCCTACCTCTCCTACTTCTTTCCCCCTTTTTCTCCTGTTCCTTTTAATACTTATAACTTATCCTCTAATTTATAAGAAGTCTTTCTTAGTCCTTAATCTTTGTGGCTTTCGGCAGGGATTATCTCTAGACAGCTAGGTGATACATTGGGTAGAACACTACGCTTGGAGTTTAAGAAAATCCTTGTTCAAATATAATACCAAACATTCATTAGCTGTATGACCCTGGGCAAGTTCTCTAACCTCTGATGACCTCAGTTTCCTTACTGGTAAAATGTAAATAATAATAACATCTACTCCCCAGGGTTGTTGCAAGGATTAAATGAAATATTTGTAAAATAAATGCTTAACTAAAGTGCCTGGAACATATTGTGGTGTATAAAAATGCTAGCATTTCTTCCTTCATTCTTCTCCTTTGATCCCTGATTTGTTGACCTTTCCTATTTCCCATGGACTTCTGACTGACTTGTTCAGTTCAAGGATAGAATTAACTTTCTATACTTTATTGGAATACTTGATCATTATTTTTTTCTGGTGCAATTTTCAGATTTTTTTTTTCCCGACATGGGGAATTTGATCTCTTTCTTTGTCTTTGGTTTAGGCCATCATTTTTGCCAGAAGTTTTTGATTGATTATCGAGTGTTAGTGTTGATAACTTAGTTTCAAGATATTTGAATTTTTACCTATGCTGATCAGAATAATTTGCTGTATCTTTCACATTACATTAGAAAAAGGTAATCTCATGAAATTACAGGTAATATACCTCTGGATAAACAGTAAAAATTTCTTTTTTTTTTGTTTTAATTTTTATTTAATTTTATAATTATAACATTTTTTTGACAGTACATATGCATGGGTAATTTTTTTACAACATTATCCCTTGCACTTACTTCTATTCAGATTTTTTCCCTTCCTCCCCCAACCCCCTCCCCCAGATGGCAAGCAGTCATATATGTTAAATATATTACAGTATATTCTAGATACAATGTAAAAATTTCAAAACAGCATGCTATTTTAATGTTTGCTGTATTTTTTTAATAAATTATTTTAAAATAATGTCTCTGATTTAAAAAAAGGGTAAATTATCTTGTGAATTGAGTTAATAACATTTTTGAGTTGCTAAAAGCATCTTTTTGATGAATTTTAAAAAATCGAATGTCTTTTGTTTTTTACATTATCAGTTTCTCTGAAGTATCCTCCTTCCTCCTCAAAACCATTCTCTATAAGTAGTTTTTTGTATGTTTTCAAAAAGGGAGAAAGTCTGCATAACCAATAAGTACAATGGCAAAACCTGAAAACACATGCATTGTGCAGCACATGTAAACTTCTCACTTTCAGAAGGGAATGGATTGGGAGTAATCCCTTATACTTCCTCTTCTGAGTCATACTTGCTCTGTAAGTTTTCTGTGATCACTTTTTTTGGTGTAAGTGTTCTTTCCATTTACAATGTTGTATTCATTGTACCTGTTCTTTTTTGGGCTTTTGTTACTTCATCACTTACTTATTTTATCTTTATGTTAACCAGAGCAATCAACATCAGTGCATCAATTCATGTGGGTCTTTTTTCCCCTGTATTCATCACATTTGTCATTTTTTACAGCACAGTAATATTATATTCATATATTATAATTTGTGCAATCTTTAGTCATTGGTCATCTGCTTTACTGAAAGTTCTTTGCTTTCACAAAATATGCTGTAAATGTTTTGGTGTATATGAAACATATCAGTGGTTTCCTTGCAGTACAAGTCTAATAATGAAATCTCAAAAAACATTTAGTTACCTTGTTTGTAGTTTGTAGTTACTATGGTTGTAAATTGGTTTCCAAAAATGGTAGTGTCAATTTATAACTCCACTATCAATATATTAGCGTGCACAACTTCTCCAACATTGGCAATTTTAAAATTTTTGTCCAGAACTTTTGGTGAGCTTTTATACTTAGTAGACACAAATGAAATTTTTTAAAAATGAGATTTTGAAAGATAATCTTTTGTTTAATTAATCACTCTATTTCTGGATTTTCCATATATACTAAAATTTTGGATTTCTTTCATCGTAGGCCAAGATTACTCCCCTACAGCATGGTTATCCGGTACTGAATCTATGTGGCAGGCCACAACTGTTCCATCAAGCACTCGTAATAGCCACACCCGACGACATAGCATAGCTTCTGACAGTGGGGACACTGGCATTGGAACCTCTTGTTCTGACAGTGTGGAAGGTGAGTTAAATTGATGAAGGTTATGAAATGATTAGAATGTGACCTGATAAATGTAAAGGAATATATGTCCATTCATTGCCAATTGCTATATTGGTAATTTTATTAGAATATTAATTTGTAAGAGAAATTTTTGATGATCCTTTTTCTCATATAATTACTTTGGCTTGTAAAACGAAGTCAATATTTTCTTATATTTTGTTTGTTTTTTGCTTAAGAACATTTGATTTAAAACATTGACTGGTTTCAGTATCTGATATTTTGTAAAAATTAGTTTTTTAATTGTCATATGAAATGTATGCAATGAAATGTGGGGAGATTTTTTAAAATTTTAAGTGGGTAACATAATTTTCTCCCCCCCCCCTTATCTCCCTACTGTTTATCAAACTTTTTATTAAAAGCTTACGATATGGGGGCTGTTTCTGTGTTAGGAAACAAATAAAAGGAGTCCTTATTTTCAAGGAGAAGTTTCCCAAATGGAAATGGTTATTTGAATCCCATTCAAATATAGTTTTAAACTTTTTCTCTTTTAAACATGTTTCTACATTTATCATACTGCACAAGAAAAGTCAGATCAAAAAGGGAAAAAAAAAGAGGAAAAAAAGGGACACAAACAACAACAAAAGGTGAAAATTCTATGTTACAATCCATATTTAATTCCCATAGTTTCTTTCTGGATGCAGTTGACTTTCTCCATCATAAGTCTATTGGAATTGGTCTGAATCACCTCATTGGGTAACATATCTTTCTGAGCACATTGTGTCTATAGTGATAGAATCTGTGGTCTTACCTAGTATGCCATTATTAGGCTAGCAGTTGCATAGAATATAAATACTATGGACCCAATCTATATTTAATATGTTTGTCAGGCATTCTAAAACTTAAAAGAAGGGAAATATATACAAGACATGATATGTGTAGTTCCATACAAAGATCAGGAATCGGTATATCAAGAGAGTGGCAGCCTTGAGTTAGTAAGATGAAAAAACCGACATCCTAGCTTCATTGGATGAAAATTTCTGAAAATGATCTAAAGCCAATGGTAACGATAAATGCCAGCAATCCTTACAAGTGAAAATGTTGATGTTGCCTGATCCCTTTGTCTTGATGGGACCAGGTTATGAGTGACTTTAAAAGCAGAAAAAAGGATTTTTTAGTTGTAGCTAGAAGTAATAGGAAGTTCCTGGAGTTAATTGAGCAAGGGGGAGTGACATGAGCCCTACAATTGAGGAAAGCATTTTAGTAGCTAAAAGCTAAAATGGATTAGAATTAGGAGAGCCTTTTCAGATTAGATGACTAGGTGAAAAAAGATGAGAGCCAGTACCAGGGTGTTCTATGTGTGTATAAAGAGAAGAGGGGTGTGTGTGCGTGCGCACATATAAATGATATGAACATAGACATGAAAAAAATCGACAAAAGATAGAGATTAAAACAGGCCTTTAGATTTTGGCAATACTTGTAATTTTGGAGGGAGCAATTTTCATTGGATGTTGGAGTTTGAAGCCAAACAGTAGACAGTTGAGAAGAGAGTGAGAGGAAAAGAGTTGGGGGTAACAATTTTAGACTGTTATCTCAATAAATTTAACCATGAAAAGAAAAAGAAATGAAGGAAAATAGCTGAGGTATATGAGTTGTTTGAGAATGAGGAACACAAGGGCATGTTTGCAGAAGGGGGAGAGTAGTGGGGGGTTGTGTGATGAAGACATGGAAGCATGAAATGAGATCACATACATATTGAGAGTTTATCCTCAGCAAGAAGTTTTCATTTTTTCATAACAGACAGGTTAAAGGAGAGGAGATAGTGAGGGAAAGGCACCTGAATGATGTGAAATAGGGATGTGGGGAGAAGAGGAAAATGTAAATGCTCACTCTTATGTGCTCTCTCTCTCTCTCTGTCTCTCTGCCTCTGTCTCTCTCCCCTTCTCTCCTTCTCTCTCTTCTTCCCTCTCTCCTCTCTTCCCCTCCCTTCCTCTTCTTTCCCTCTTCTTCCTCTCCATCTTAGTAAATTATGCAGCAAAGTTTTCTCATGTTCTCTTGAGTGAGTCTGAGACAGAGAGGTTTGAAAAAGGATAAAAGGTTTGGGAGAGCTGCTGTTCTGAGTGTAGGACTTGATGAGGGAGGTTTTAAAAATATTGCCTTTGTTCAATTTAATACACTGTTATTAGTGGACCTAGTCACCATGATTTTCCTGAATCAGCAGTGCGTAAACAATGGTGAAGGTGACAGGAGGTATGAGTAATCCAAGATTGGGGATTGGGAAGGCATTATCAGTAATAGAAAAAAGGAGACAAATGATGTGAATGTAGAACATAGTATGAAGTTTAATTGATTCACCAAGAGTTTGTAATGGAATGAGGAAAGAATAGCCATTGTAAGGGTGATGGTTAGGGAACTTAGCATTGGAGGGATTGAAGGTGATAGCGATGATAAAGAATAGGTTGTGAAGGGTTGGATTACATGTCCTAAGACAATTTCAATCAACAACAACAACAATAATAATAAATAAGTACCTCCTGTATACTAATCACTCTGTTAAATGCTGGGGAGAAGAAAGGACAAAAAGAAGCCTGAGGTGAAAGTGATAAAGACTGTGTAATCAGAAAAAATGTAGAGGTTATGAAGTTGAAAGAAAATTTATAGGTGATGGCAAGGATTGGGTTTGGGATTGATGCAGGGTTTGCTGAGAAGTCTCTAGAAGTAAGGTCATTGTTCATGATAATGTGTTGAAGCCAGGCTCCCTGGGAAGGCTTTAGAATGAAGAGACCAGAGGCAAGGTGGCCTTAACAAACAGCACAGAGCTGTTTGGTATCCTTTTATCATACCTTATTGTAGCTCAAATACATTTACCTTTGCAGGTTTCTATTCAGTATTTCTCAAAGCTATTTAAAGTTCTTACTCAGCAAAGTAAATTCTCACATTGGCTTCTCCATGCCCATTCCACCCTCCTTCAGTGTCCACCTTTTCCTTTCCTCCCCACGAAATTGTCTCCTAGTCAGCACTAAGAGTCCATCACCTTGCTGTCAGAGGAACTGGGTAGCTTGTTTTTCTTTTCACTGAAAAGAATTAGTAAATCTTTCAAATAATATTTCTTTTTACAGTATTGTTGTTGTTATATAAATTTTACTTCTGCTTACTTCATTTTACATCAACTTATAAAATCTAGGTTTCTTTGAAACTATTCCTTTCATCATTTTTTTTGTCATTTGTTATAGTAATAATTGTATCCTATCTCAGTTGTATACTGGAACTTGTTTAGCCATTCCCCAATTGATAGATGCTTTGCCTCTGAAAAAAGACATAAATATTTTTGTATATCATTAGTTGTTTTGTTTAGGACTAAGTCTTGCTTAATTTGCTCCCTCTTTTTCTCCTCTTATCCTTTCCCTTCAAGTTTCCCTGTTAAGTGAAATGCTTTTCTGTATATCCCTGTTGTACGTTTGTATGCATGCATTTTTTCCTTTTTTGACTATTTCAGATGAAAGTGAATTAAGTGTTTAAGTGTTCGTCCCTCTGTTCTTTCCTACTTGTTAGAATATAATTTTATTTGTATACTTTGTGAGAAATTTTCCCAGTCTAGATTTTTTTTGCCCCTTGTATATTCCTCTTCTCTTTTCATTTTTCATCATCAAAACACAACCATCCTTAGGAGTACCTCCCCCATGACCTCTGATAATGAATACATATCATCTCCCCATATTAGAACAGTTTTATTTTTATTTAGTCTTTTATGAAAACTTATGTTTATGTTTATGTCCTGGGTTTGCGCTTCAGAATTTCTGTGCAATGCTTGTCTTTTCATCTAAGATGCTCACAAATCTTTTTCCTTAAAGGTCCATTATTTTCCCCTGTATATTAATACTCAATATTCGAAATAAATAATAATTTATCATTAATAGTATCTTTTAAAAAATGACCATAGTTTCCCCAGTGTCCTTTCCCTATTCTCTCCCATAGCACTATCCCATGTAACAAAAATCTTTTAAAGATGAAAAAAAAAATAGGATCAAATCAACATATCTGATAAAAATTTTTTTTGAAGATTTTTTAGCATGCAGCACATGTAAACCTCTGATCGCTACAAAAACATAAGGGTGGGAATGTTTTCTCATCTGTTTTTTCTAGTTATACACACATACATACATACATAATTTTTCTATATCCCTTTTTATTTGGAGGGGAGGTTTTTCTGTTTACATTGTAATCCTTATGTATATTGTTTCTTGGCTCTGTATACTTCATTGTCTCTTTCTCCTTTTGTTCCCTTCTTCTTCTATCCTCTTTCCCTCTTTCTCCTTCTCTTCTTTTCTGTCTTGTAACTTTAAGATTTAAGATAGTCTAGTAGTTATTAATTTTTTTCTTCTTTTTCTATCTATTTCCCAGGTCATTTTTCCCCCCCATGGGATACTTTATCTTGTTCTCCTCTCTCACCCCACCCCATTCCTGTCTTTGTCTCAATATTTCTTCTTTTCTCTGAATCCATTTATTTAATCATTTTGTTTTACTCTGTACCCCCATTTTGGGCTTTTTTGGCAAAGATTGTGGTTTGCCATTTCCTTCTCCAGATCATTTTATGGTTGAGAAAACTGAGGCAAACACAGTTAAGTGATTTGCTCAGAGTTACAGGTCTTCCTGACTCCAGATTCTGTGTATTATCCACTGTGCTAACGAGGTACTTCTCTAAACCCATTCTTTTCATAATTTTTGTGGCACAGCAGTATTCTACTTATCCTCTCAATCTTAAAGCTAAAATCTAGAAGCTTTTTTTTTTTTTTTAAGTTTTCTAAGTTTTGACTTTTTTTTTTTTTTTTTTTTTTTTTTTGCTGAGGCAATTGGGATTACATGACTTGCCCAGGATCACACAGCTAGGTTAAGTTTTGATTTTTAAAACTTGATAATATTTTTCTTATAAACAGATGACTTTATAATGATAATGTAACCTCTCTTTATTATAAGAATTCATTGTTGACACAGGCCTATTTAGGACATCTATAGTCATGTGTCAACACCCCTTCTCCCCCTTTCCCTCTCCCCATCCCTTACCCTGCCTCAGTATATTGCATATTGATAATTAAATTATTTATTATTTATTGGTTAGTCATTGTTTTATTAATGGTAGGTTACTCTAACTAGCATTAGAGGACTGGAAAAAAGTTCAAGGTGAATGTCACATTATAAAAAAGATACTTATATCTTTATATAGTTGTGACTTTGTCTTTATGCACAGATTTAATGTAAGAACTTGAGTTGTGTGTGATTATGTGGTGAATAGAAGATAAAATGACTGAGGAAATTTTTGAATTTCTTAGTGTATTGATTTCTTAAGTAATGCATGCCAATTGCTTAATTAGTCAGGACATGTCATTTTCCTCAGCTTTGGCAGTGGACCCTGAATATTAGAGGAGACAGACAATCAAATAAAGCCAATTAATTAAAACAAAATTAAGCAGGATACAAAATTAGGTAATCTGATCAATAATTAGAGGAAAGATTTAGAGACTTTTCAAGCTGGGAGTAAAGCAGGTACAATTTCCTGAAATCAGAAAAAGATATCCCAGTCTCCCCAAGTGTCTGAATATTTTTGTGCTATAACCAATGACAAGCTGGATTCTTTCAGAATGCTTTCAGTATGGTGTTAGTTTTCAGAGTAGACACATAGGTTCCTTGAGGTATTAATTGTGAGAAGACTCTTTACATCAGTCTTTGGATCTGACTGGGTTTCTAGTCAATATAGATTCCTTATTTTTTAAAGGTCTTTGCAGTATGTTGGGTGAATTAAGTTAAGGTAGATGAATGTAACGTAATATTCTTGTTCTATATGAAATGACGAGTAAATTGATTTCAGAAAAACCCAGAAAGGCTTACATGAACTGGTTCTGAGTGAAGTGAGCAGAACCAAGAGAACACAGTAATACAAGATTATGTGATGAAAAACTGTGATGGACTTGGCTCTTTTCAACAATGTGACCCAAGGCAATTCCAGTAGACTTGGGATGGAAAATGCTACTTGCATCCAGAGAGAGAATTATGGAGACTGAATATATATCGAAACATAGTATTTTTTGTTGTTGTTGATTTGCTTTTTTTCCTTCTTGTTGTTGTTCCCCTTTTGGTCTGACTTTTCTTGCATGACATAACAAATGTAGAAATATGTTTAAA
Organism: Sminthopsis crassicaudata; assembly: GCF_048593235.1. Lineage (NCBI taxonomy): Eukaryota > Metazoa > Chordata > Mammalia > Dasyuromorphia > Dasyuridae > Sminthopsis > Sminthopsis crassicaudata. The sequence continues at coordinate 183,616,983 of NC_133620.1, forward strand.
AGAAATACACCTATTCTATATCAGACTGCTTGCTGTCTTGGAGGAGGGAGTTAAGGAAGGGAAGGAGGAAAGTTTGGAACACAAAAGTTTAGGAAAAATGAGTTTTGAAAACTATGTTTTGGAAAAAATGAAATACTGAGGAAAAATTAGAAACACTGCTTGTTATTTTCAAATGTTTTATATAACAAAATAAAACTTTCAAACTACAAAATAATGACTGATAAAAAACAGGATTATGCAAATGTTCTTAAAGACCTTTTATATTTAGTTTATTTGAAATATACATGTACTTAATTTTAGACATTAAACTTTTCTTGAAATATGTTTAGATATATTACCTTTTTATACCATTCAAACCAAAACTAAAATAATATGATGTGATTGAATTATGTGTTCTCTGCTTCCCTAGTCTCTGCTTTATTTTCTTTATTAAGAAATGTTTTAATGTAAAATTAATAGTTCTGTAAGTGATAACTATTTTCCCACATAATTTTAGTGAACAGAGGAAGGCAGACTGGAAAGAATATATTCCTTTCCCAGAAACAAAGGAGAATGCTCCAAATTAGAATCTGGTACAAATCCATTTTGAGGAATGGGGTGGGAGTCTTGTTTTTTTTTTTTTTTTTTGGCTCAGGATTTGGAAACTTGGTTATGTTAAGAGTAGCTAAGTAGCTGGAGTTCTCAGATTACAGTAGTGTCCCTTCCATATATTCATAAAGACATGCACATTTATCAGGAACTCATCATCTGCCTATTCCCTCATTAATGCTATAAACTCTGTGGCTTTAAAAACAACAACAATAACACTTCTCACAGCTAGTTTCAGGTTTCACTCTAACATGGATGAGTTTAAATATCTTTGCCATGTGTCCCATTGGGAATTTGGTGTTACTATAAGGTAACCCAAGAAAACACAGTAAGAATTGAATGATCTGTGTTTGATCATGACAAAACAACAGCATTACTCTTCTCCCTTCCCCCCACAGAACAGCACAGCAATACCAACCTTTTTAATTTTTAAATTCTTTAATGCTGAATGAGATAGCTTTTATTTGAGTGGATGGGGGGCACCTCTCTCTGACAAGTTATTTCATAGCTATTAAAGATATTAAATTGCTAATTTTAATGTTTTTCTATTTTCTTTGATGTGAATTGATGGAAATTTGATCCACACTTCAAAAATAGAAATTTATCATTGTGTATGTGTGCTTTTGTTCTTTTGTAGATCATTTACTTGACTTCAAAATATGCCAATATTTGTATAATAAAAGAAAAGTTAAGTATTTTGAAATTTTTGTTGATTGAAGATCTTATATCTTATATGATATATCTTATATCTTATCTTATATGATATATGGATTCATATTGGAGAAGATAGTAGGGTGTGTGGTTATTGCTAGGTTTTAGGGTTAAGCCACAAGATAACATTAAGTTTTTCAGGGTGTGGTATATGGTTATTCCAAATGTTCACTGGTACTTTTGGGTCTGTCTTCTTTCCATGCATTATGGCAGCTCAGGTGTTTGAGATGTTCTATTCATGCTTCTCTAGAGCACATGCTTTGTAGGAAACCTTTAGGAAGCTAGGAAACTGGACTTTTTTAAGTCCAAAAGCTTTCAGGCATATGGAAAATTTAGGTGCATGTGTGTGCATATGTGTTCCTTTATGCATGTGCATTTCTGAGTTCTGACAAAGGCTTTGGGTAGAAAGACTACTAGACAGGAAGACATGGCTTGGCTAAGGCATTGGCAGTTTTATTGGACAGAGAAAGATCAGGACAGAAAAGCAAAGTTTTGCAAGATTACAACATTGGTAAAATTCAGTCTGATTTATTTTTGGGTGCTGTGTGTGTGCATATGCACCTTGCATTTGGGTCTGCATTCTGTGACTGCTTAAAGCTCTATTTGTTATCCAGTTAGAAGCAGCTAGGTAGGAAAGTACAGTGGATAGAGTACTCTTCTGTAGTCAGGAAAAACTGAATTTTCATATATGATCTCAGAATTTTACTGGCTGCTGCTGTTAATATTTGTCATTAGTTGTTGAAGAGGACCATAACATCAGTGGAGTGATATCATGACATGCAAGTGAATTGCATATAAATGAGGGAAGGCTGTGCAAGGTCACCTGCTTCATTTTTTTTTTTTTTTTTTTAGAGCCATCAGGGGCCAGTGGTAAAAAACATATTAGGAAGACTGGAGATGGCCTTGGATGAAGTGGAAGGTATAACTTTTTAAGACTAGAAGAGTCCTTAAATACTTTTTAGTCCATTTCTTTATTTTCAGACATAAGCCATCCTGTAATGTATAGAAGAAAAATTACCCAGAAAAGCAATTCCTTTTTTATTTTCTTATGATGTTTATGATGTTTTTAAAAAAATTATTTAGTTTTAATACACATTGCTTTATGAATTATGTTGGGAAAGAAAAATCAGAGCAAAAGTAGGCCATGGGAGAGAAACAAAAAACAAAAAAGTGAGCATAGCATGTGTTAATTTACTTTTAATCTTGTGTCATTTTGGGATCTCTTTTAGGAGGTAATTGGTAAATTTTTTAGCTTCTGATTGTAAGACATCAGGGCAGTATTCCTTGATGATTTCCTGAAATAAAAAAATGTCTAGGCTTTTAAAATCATCATGGTTTTCAGGAAATCCAGTAATCCTTTGATTATCTTTCCTAGATCTATTTTCCAGATTAGTTGTTTTTCCAATGAGGCATTTTACATTTTCTTCATTTTAAAATTTTTTTTGCTTTTGTTTGATTCTTGATGCCTCATTGAGTCTTCCTTTGTTTCATTCTAACTTTTAGTGAATTATTTTCTTCAATTACATTTTTTAGTTCCTTTTGTATTTGGCCAATTGAATTTTTAAATGAGTTGCTTTGTTCTATGGATTTTTTTCCCCCTATTTCACAAATTCTGTTTTTTAGAGAGTTGTTTTCTTTTTCTATTTTGTAAGCAGTTATATGCTTTTTCTATTTCACTAAATCTATTGTTGAAGATAATTTTCCTTTTCCAAACCCTCTTGGAAAGTTCTCATTTCCTTTTCCCATTTTTCTTCTAACTCTCTTTTAAGATTCTTTTTGAATTCTTCTAAGAGAGCTTTGTGAGATGGGTACCAATTCATACCATGAGGCTTCATCTGGAGCTGAAATACCTTTAGTGTCTTCAGGATTTGAGGTCTGTTCTTCTCTAGCTCCATAAAAGCTATCTATAGTCAGAGCTCTTTTTGCTTTTTTGCTCAATTGCTTTTTGAAAGGTTGAGGTCTGCTTTTAGGGCAAAGGGGAGATTGTCTGAGCTTCCTCTACAAGAGACAGTCCTTGCTCTGGTGCTGACTAACTTCCAGTGCTAGGTGGGCCTGACCAGGTTGCATGTTATTCTGGGGTTTAGGGGTTCACTATTTGCCTTTTGTATTTGTGTTGGATGTCTTATAGCTAATCTTTTGATCTACTGCCTTGCAACCAGGACACAGTGGCCAACACTGCTGTAGATTCCTTTCAGGTGATTCCCTGGTACATGTGGAGCCCACACCTTCCTTTGCTCGGGTTTACGTGTGGCTGCCTGTGGTTGGCTGCTTCCCTCCATGCTCAATTGAATCAGACCTTCTGAAGATCTTCCAAATTATCTTCTGCTGGACATTTATTACACTCCAAATATTTGTAGGTTCTGTCACGCCAAAACCAACCCACAGGCTTAATTTGCTGTTAATTTGAAGGATATGGGGAGAGCTCAGAAAAAGACTCTCTGCCATCTTGGGTCTGCCCCAATTTCATTAAATTAAATAGTTTTTGCACAAATAAAACCAACAGAACCAAGATTAAAAGGGGAGTACAAAGCTGGGAAAAAAAAATTTTCTAGATAGTGTTTCTGATAAAGGTCTCATTTCTAAAATTATATATGAGGTATGTCAAATTTATTAGAATAAAGTCATTCCCTAATTTATAAATGATCAAAGGATGTGAACAGACAATTTTCAGATGATGAAATTAAAGCCATCTATAGACATAAAAAAAATGCTCTAAATCACTGTTGATTGGGGAAATGCAAATTAAAACAACTCTGAGGGACACCTCATACTTTTCAGATTGTTTATGAAGAACAAAAATACTCAACAGAGTATAACTAGAGATTTAGGGGAGATAAGAAGGTGAATTTATATGTAATAATGATTAGCCTTGTTTTGAAGAACTAAAAAATAATCTTTGTGAAAATATTGGAGTACATCCAAGTTAAAGTTACCGTAACAAAAAGGCACACCATTGGTAATCACCACGCAGTCTAAGAAAAGATGAACCAAAAATTTGTCAGTGCTTAGCCAACAGTGCCCTGGGAAAAGGATATTTTGGCAATAAAGATTGTTTCTTGGGATAAATATTAACCAGAGTATAAAAAGATAATACACTAAGGCACTGTAACTTAATGGAATAGCTCTAGAGTTTAGAGGCAAAAAACCTGAGTCAAAGTCCTAGTTTTTAACACTTAGTATGTGATACTATGGATATTGTCATATAACTTCAATCATAGAGTAGATTTGTTCTTGTATCATTGTAGTTGTGCCTCTTCATGACCCCATTTTGAGGTTTCTTAGTAAAGATACTAGAGTGATTTTATTGATGAGGAACTGTTTCAGCCCAGGGACTTGCTCAGTGTCACATAACACAGCTAATAAGTGTCTGAGACTGGATTTGAACTCCTGGAGGGGAGTTTTTCTGATTCCAAGCCTAGTGCTGTATCCACAATGCTTGTTAGCTGACCTAGAACTGGTGGGGAAATAGAAAATAGTAGTTACAAGGAATATCAAGTATACATTACTAGGCTCGTGATTCATTGTCTGTCTCTGTCTCTGACTCTGTCACACACACACACACACACACACACACACACACACACACACACACACACACAGCATCTGAGTTATTTCTTGATTGTACAGGGCTGGAACTCTGAAAAGGTGTACCTGAATCCAGAGCAGCAGAGTACTTAAAGGCTAATTACCTACTCAATGTGAGATAATGGTTCTGAAAACATATACTTAGATGATATGGTGATGTGATGGCTCTCCTCATGATTGGATGTGATGAATGTGGTGTGGTAAGGTATGGAAGCATTGGAGGGCTAAGGGGGAGAGTCAGAGTCTGTCTGCCACCACTCACTCAGCAGGGAAAACTTCAGCCTCCAGACTCCAGAGGCCAGGATCCATCTTTGATGAGCCATGTGGCAGCTTGCCTGCCTTCTTCACTTCTCTTCCTAAAGACCAAGGACTTTGACTGATTCTGAGGCCCTCCAGAGAGCTAGCCTGGACATTATATTGATGATTTCATCATTCTGAATTTAGAGGGAGTAGCAAGAGAGAGCAGTTATTTGATACTTAAATGTGACCACCAAGAAGGGACTAGTTGGTGAGGAAGAAATGATTGAAACTTTGGAAGGCAGTGGTCATAACATTGATTACACTCGTGATAATGTCAAGCTCACACAAGTTTAGTTGAATTTCAGTGAGCTTCAGGATAGATATAGTTCCATGACCTAAGACTACAAGAGAGAAATCAGCTAAAGAGATTTGTTAATCAAAAAAAATTAAGTCCTGACATGAAAATCACAAAGACATTCATTGAAAAAGAATCTACAAAGACCTGTGATGAGATTTTAAGGCTGTTCTTGATGAGCTCAAACATGTAAAAAAAGGAGGGAAAAGTGGAACAAAGAAATGAGGATGAATAAAAAACAGAAAATATCTAAGAATAATATAAAGCAATATCAAGGAGACCATTATAACTTCTGGCTTCTGATAAATGTTATAGGTGATAGTCAACTGAGAGTAAAACAGGATGAAAAAACTATGGATCAATAACAATAACTAACACTTTTATGGCCCTTTTAGGTTTATAAAACACTTTAAATATGTTAACTAATTGTTTTTCTCAACAACCCTATAGGTGCTATTATTATTGTTTTCAAATGAGAAAACTGAAGCCAAGAAAGATCAAAAGACTTGCTCAAGGGGCAGCTAGGTGGCGCAGTGGATAGAGCACCAGCCCTGAATTCAGGAGGACCGGAGTTCAAATCTGTCTCAGACACTTAACACTTCCTAGCTGTGTGACCCTGGGCAAGTCACTTAACTCCAGCCTGGTGGGAGGGGAAGACTTGCTCAGTATCTTGGAGCAAATTAAGTGTCTTCTTGACTGTTAAGCCTCTCACTGCATCTACTACCTATATCTTTAATAAATATCATCGCAAAATTTTGAATAAAATCATAGTAAAGAGACTACAGCAACATACTCAAAAGGCTTCATTGCCATCAACTTGATCATAGTGATAATTCACCATACCAGGGTCACTTAAACATTAGGAAAATTATAAACAAGTTTTATAAATGATAAGAGGGTGATTTCTTTCTTTTCTTTTCTTTCTTTTTTGTTTTTTTTTTTTTTTTTTGGTTTTTTTGTTTTCTCCTCCAAATTATGGTTTGGAGCAAAAGGACAAAAAGAAAAAAGACCCAAAGCTTAATGGAGTGGGGTTTTTTCCCATAAATCAGTGGCTACTTTTCTCCTAGGGAAAGAAGACTGAAATATCCTGCAGACTGTTTTCTGTGCTGTTGAATGGAAGGAACTGGATAGTTCTGGGAGAAGATGAATAATTGCAACCATTAATAATCTCTAAATTTTAGAGTCCAGTCATGAGCTTTGATTCTTAAGAGTTTCAGAAACTTGCTTCTCTATTAACCCATGCTCTTTGTTAATATTCACTACAATTCATTTAACTTCTTTCAAAGTTTAGCTTTTCAGTTTATACTAATTTCTTTGCTTTTATTGACACAGGTATTTTTTTGAAGCGGGGATTTGGAAGTCTATTGCATTTAAATTCACATCCACACACACAAACTCTGCTTCTGTCTTGTGTTTTTCTAAATACTATGTACTGCAAGAAAACATTTTACATGAATATTCATTTATAGTACTATCTGTAATATATAATTTGAGAATTTCTGTCTCTTGCTACACCATTTAATTGAGATAATGCAATAAACTAGCTGTTTGGAAAACTATCCAGGGTACATACATATTCCAGGAATTTTCATAAAATTTAATCTTATCTATACTACTTTGTACATAGTAGATAACTGAGAGATAAATGACTGTGTCCTTATATTGTTTGTTAGCAACTCTAAAGACAATGTGGAAGTAATGATATGGGGAAAGACTTAAAGAAAGGATAGAATTGCTCCAGCTGTATCACATGAATTCCACTGATAACTAAAAAGTGAAACTGAATATATATGTGTATGTGTACATATGTATGATATATACTTACAGATGTCTTCTTAAATATATCATATAATCACAATTATAAACCTATAGACACATACATGCATACAAATTATATTTATAAAAATACATACACACATATATTCAGCTCTGCCATTGTTCTAGGTTGTTATCATGGAGATATATATATATATATATATATATATATATATATATATATATATATATCATATATAGTTATTATGTCTATCTATAAAAATTTATTACTGTTATAATCATCTGCCTTAGGGAGAGTTAAATGATTTCCCTGAGGTGTCCTATAGCTGTTCTATGTTCCTTACTTTGGGGTAGACCTTTGTCTAAAATATTAACTGGGAATATACATGTTTTCTACTCAAGTCTCCAACCCTGCATTCCCCACCCGTTTCCCCTTTAAATTCATCTCCTCATTATTAAGGTCACATAGCATCCTAAAATTAGGTTGTTTAATTTCTCAACCAATATGCAGGCCTCTGTTTTCATAAGAGGGAGCTGAATATTAGTTGCATCCTGCAATACTGGTGATGAAAACTTCATTGTATCTTCTGAGTCATTTATTCAAGATAATGGGGAAAGGGGAGAACATGATGAATTAAATTTTCAGGTAAGGATTTAAGGACATATTTTAGTTACACTGCAACAATAGCCTTTTTTCTTCAACATAAGTTCTGATCATTATAAACAAAGGGATTAATTACTTTCTCTCCCTCTTATGTTAAGGAATGGTGAAAAGGCCAAAAAGATGAAAGAAGCAGAAAGGAGAAGCCTAGTGACTGGATACTAATCTACTTTGTAATTAAACCACATTAGCTTCATTTCAACAGCATTCTGACTGTAGACTGGAAAAGCGAGGGTGGTTCCTGCCTTGGGAATGCCAGGCCTATATAGTGTTAAACCTCACCTTGTTGGGAGAGACACTGAAGAAAGATGGCTGCTTCTGGAATCAGACAGCTTGAGTTGTAATGCTAGGCTATGCTCTACCAGGTTACTTTGGGCAAACTCCTACACTCAGTTTCTTCCTTTATAAAATGAGGGAGTAAATGATTTTTAAGGCCCCTTATAGGGCCAACTATGATCCTATGAATCTGTTTTTTCAAAGTATGAGATCTCTGTACTACCACTTATGTTCTTGATCCCAGTTTTACTCCAAGCTCTTCCAGTTTCTTGCTCTATTATCTTATTTCCCTTTTTAGTTTATATTTTCTTCCTCCTTTACTGACTATATCCTCTTTCTCCTGTACTGACTTTTTAACTTCTAAATATAAATGCCAATATGATGATAATAATATTAACAACATTTATATAGTAATTTAAAAGTTGCCCCCCCCCCAAAAAAAAAAAGCTTTATATCTCATTTGAGCCTCACAGAAATCCTGTGAGGTAGCTATTATAGACATTATTATCCCCATTTTATGGATTGAGAAACTGAGGCTCAGAGTGGTTAAATGACTTGTCCATGGTCATGGAGCTAATAAGTGTCAAAAGTAGAATTTGAACCCAGGTCTATATGACTCTCAAGTCCAGCACTCTTATCATTATATCACATTTGCTACAGGTAAGTGTCCCTTTTTCTTTTAAAGATAAAAGCAAATTTCCCTGTATCCTGATTATCCTGTGAGCCACTATTTTGCAGTTTATTCTTTTTACTACAACTTCTTGCAAAAGTGTTTCATACTCATTTAAACAAGTATTTGTTAAATACCTACTGTTGTACCAGGCACTGTTTCCATCTTCAGACTAGGAGGAAATGGAACCCATTCTATTTCAATCCTTATATCAGTTTCTTTTTCTAAGAATTAATTCTGTTCCTCTCTTACTCAAAAATGTCTTTTAATGGTCTTTGGAATTCTTGCTGAAGTAGGAAGAGCAGTCAAAAGGGGAGAAGACAGTAAAATCTTAATTGATTTTTTTAGGTGATTAGTTCCTCAGATTGGAGAACCTTTGTTTTGTATATTTTTATGTCTTCTCTGCTCTTGATCTATATGAGAAATTACCTAATTACACCAGCTACATAAAATTTTTGAATATGAGATTTGTGACTTTAGAAGTTGTATTTCTTAGATCTAGCATAATGACAACAGTGATGGTCTTAAATTGAATCAGGTATCTTAAAAAAAATTTAGAGTATTAAAGGAACTAAATTAATTAAATCACATTTTGTAGATGAGATAAGTGAATGTACAAATAGTTTATTGACTTGCACAAGGTTATATTGGAAGTAAGTTGATTAGAATCTAGGTCCTTTTATTTAAAGTGCAATTTTTCTTAAAGAAATAATTGTGTTTGAAAGTCTCTGGAAGATTTTTAATATCAATAATAAGTTCTTTTATTTTCATAATTGACACTGTAAATTACAGATCATTTTATTTCCAAAGAATAACTGTTATAGGTGGGTGTGAGCTACTTGAAAAATTTTGAGGGTTAATTTTCAGATTTAATATCTCCTTCATTTTCATGTAACTTTTATTAAACTTTTATCTAGAATAGTGGTCCTCAAACTGTTAAAATAGGGGGCCAGTTCTCTGTCCTTCACACTGTGGGAGGGCCAGACTACAGTAAAAACAAAAGCTCACACTCTCTCTCCTCAGCCAATTTGCCATAACCCCACCAGCCGCATAAATGTCCTCAGCAGGCGCATGTGGCCCGCAGGCTGTAGTTTGAGAACCCCTGATCTAGAATTATCTATTGATGAATGAAGTTTTATTATTATTTTATTGGGGTTATTATATCTTAGGACCCTACTTGCATGTCATCTCTTATTTATTTATTTATTTATTTTTTCTTCTATTAAGTATAACTGCTTCAGCAGATATCCCATTGCAGTAGGGCTTCCCAAATTATAGAGATGATACCGGTGTTAGCATTTTAGTCCATAACTTACAAAAATGAATTTTTGCCTGTTATACTTGCTTGTTAATAATATATGTCAGCTTCTTTATCATTATAGAAATAAAGTCTATGCGATATTGTAAATTGATGTTGACTTAGTAGTACTATTTTTCTGTGTAGATTGGGAACTATGAAGCCAGAATCATCACTGAAGGAGGTTTTAAGAAATAGTATACAATTAATGACAGTGAAACTAGGATTATGGGTAAGAAATTTAGTTAGGGCAGTATGTTTGAAGGAATCAATTTATTATGTTTTCAGTCTGTTATTAAAGGACTTTCCAAACTCTTGTACCTTATAAGAACCTTAGGGTTAGAAATAATGAATATAGAACATAAACACTTGGTAAAGTTGGTCCAGCTGTTATGCTCAAAGCATACTGTTATTGTGCACATCCCTTTGATCCAGCCGCTTCTCTACTGAGCCTGTATCCCACAGAGATCATAAACGAGGTAAAGGGACCCACATATGCAAAAATATTGTGGCAGCCCTTTTTGTAGTGGCAAGAAACTGGAAACTGAGTGGATATTCATCAGTTGGAGAATGGCTGAATAAATTGTGGTATATGAATGTTATGGAATATTATTATTCTGTAAGAAACGATCAGGAGGATGATTTCAGAGAGGCCTGGAGAGACTTACATGAACTGATGCTGAGTGAAATGAGCAGAACCAAGAGATCATTATATGCAGCAACAAGACTACTATGTGATCAATTCTGATGGACATGGCACTTTTCAACAATGAGGTGATTCAGGCCA